>NW_005871292.1:1440751-1447293 GCF_000147115.1 Myotis lucifugus | reverse complement strand
AAAGAAAAAAACCTTCACCGATCAATCGCCCCACAGATCGGATGGTGGAGCAGGTGAGGGGGCAGTGCCAGGCCATGGTGGGGTGCTAGGCAGGGCTGCAGGGCTGGGGATGCAAGCTGGGGCTGCGAGCCTGGGGACAGGAGCTGGAGCCCGATACCTGCAGGCCACCCCAAGCAACCCCATCTATGCACAAATTCGTGCACCAGGCCTCTAGTTTATCATAATTCTTACTGTTCTAATTTTTGCCCAACAATACTAAATTTTATAGCACAGTTTATCTCCACAAGGTTACGAGCCCTACTCGCACCTAAGGAATACCACTTCTAGGCACCATTGTCACCTCCTTCTGTGCCCAGGCCTCATCGTCCCTCTGACAGAGAGCAAGGATCTCTTGGTTCTGAGAGAAACCTTCGACCTCCCATCAGCAGAAAGCAGTTTCAGAAGAAATCTGGTGTCCTCTTTCCCTGAAAGAATTCAGAGCCAAGATCCTTGAGGGGATGTGGTAGGCAGTTAGACAAACATGAGCAGAGCAAGAACAATAGGCCAACTGAAGGAGAAATAGAAGGTACCCTGAGACGTGCTTCTCACCACTCCAACTGCTCTGAAGCTGGCAATGGAGGAACCTGTGTAGACTGACCTTTAACCATAACTAATTGGAAGAAATTTATAGTTTTAATGTGTACAGATAAAGGGGGAAAAGTGAATTAACAAACTGAAAGGGACCAGGTAAGTTGCAGAGGGTCTGTGAAGAATTAGAGTTGAGGAATAAAAATAGTGGAAAGGGATATAAGGAAAGGGATATAATAGGAAGAAAGGATATTAGAGTAGGAATACTTAATAGAAGGCATGAAGCATGGAGATGCATTTTGAAGGAAAAGAGAGTTAAAGTTATAAGAATGTTTACAAAGTCATAGAAGGGTTATAAAGAGAAATCTTAAAAGG
Source organism: Myotis lucifugus (assembly GCF_000147115.1). Lineage (NCBI taxonomy): Eukaryota > Metazoa > Chordata > Mammalia > Chiroptera > Vespertilionidae > Myotis > Myotis lucifugus. Next base: position 1,446,351 of record NW_005871292.1, on the reverse strand, counting down.
AATTTACTACTATAGTATAAGGTTGATAGATATCAACCAATCTATCTAATCAGAAGGGGAATAATAAGGGGGACCTATAACCTAATAGATAGAGCACCTAAATTAATCTAAAAGTAATCATATTATTTTAAATCTTAGAACATATATACTTATGTGAAGAGGGGGTTAGGTTTCTCATATGTGAATAGGAGGTTTAAGTTTTTCTTAAAGTTTCCTTTTCAAGGCCTGGTGAAGAGATTGGGGAGGTGACTCAGCTGTGAATCCAGCAAGCAGAACCGATAAGCATGGTCAGACTGAGCCACCAGGAGTCAAAACATCATCTCAGCAACATCATCTCATCACCTGATGACTAATTATAATAACTGACATCTGGGGACCCCCAGGCCTGCACATAGCTTTATTCCTCACCCTAGCCCCCTCCCCTTTATAATCCTGTCTCCTACATGTTGCTAGAGGGAAGGATTTGATACTTGTAAGCACCCTGTCTTCTTGATTGGACTAATCATTACTGTCATTGTAATCCTTTTATTTTTCTTATAGTCTACAAACTCAAGCAGTGGATGTGCTTCTCAGATCTCAACATTCCAAAGCAGAAAGTTCACTGCCTCCCTCTGTCTTCTGCATCCAACAAAACAAAAAAAAAGGGGGGGGAGATGTGGGAAGCACAGGACTTGGTTAGAAAGTTTGTAAGAAGGAATCTCCGAAAGGTCAGGGGCCTCTAGTGGGACCTTGCCTAAGGCAGCAGCCCCTGCCTTGACTTTTCTAAGCCCCTGGGTGTTTTACTGGAATCTTTATGTTTAGTCTTTAGACGTCCTTGCTTAAAGGACACTGCAGATGCATGTGTCTTCTCCAGGATACTTACCCTGCTGATAGTATCTCATAGTTAATTTTAGTTCAAGCTGTTATTACAATAAAAACCTAAGGAGTCAGGTGAGCAGGGCTGTCTGGTTTCTCAAGCCAAGCGTCCCTTAGCCCTCTTTTTCACAGAAACATGTGTCAGAGAAATCATTCATCCATCACTCAGGGTCTGCTGGACAGCCCCAGCAGACCCTTGCCTCAAAAATTAACCTACACAAACATTAACTCAAAATAGTTCATAGATGTAAAAGGTGAAACTATGAGGCTCTTAGAAGAAAAAAAGGGGCAAATCTCCATGATTTTGAGTTAGCAATGATTTCTTAGATATAATGTCACAAGCGCAAGCAATAAAAATAATTGGACTATATACTGTGATTGGCCTCAAGTACAGGCAGTATATTCCTGACTGACTCCTGATTGGTTTCATGAGTGCAGAGGATAGGATTTATTCTTTCTTTCTTTTTTCCCAGAGGGGAAGAAAGAAGGAGAGAGAGATAAAACATCAATGATGAGAGAGAATCATTGATTTGCTGTCTCCTGCATGCTCCCTACAGGGGATCAAGCCAGCAACTCGGGCATGTGCCCAGACCCCGAATCAAACTGTGACCTCCTGGTTCATAGGTCAATGCTCAACCACTGAGGCACTGCGGCCGGGCTTATTCATCCTTTTTACATGAACACCTAATGAGCCTACTGTACACCAGGCCCTGTCTGTATTGGATTGGGCCAAGAGATGACCCAGACAGACAAGACCATGGCTCTCTTAGAGTTACAGTCCATAGCATAGTCAGAGAAAAAACAATAAAGTAAATAAATGAGATGATTTCAGAGGTGACCAAGGGCCATAACTAGTACAGCAAAGGAGAGGGAGGTAGAGGGTCAGGGAAGGTTTCTTTGAGGAGAACACATTTGAGCTAAGGATAAATTCAGTGTGAGGAGACTGGGTGGAGGGTGGAAGTTCCAAGCAAGAGGAACAACAAGGGCAAAGGCCCTGTGGGTGGGAAGGAATTTGATGTGTTCCAGGGCAGGATGGCTAGAATTTGGTAAGGCAGGAGGAAAGGGGACAGAAGGGTGGGAACAGACCAGGCAGAGCCTGAATGCCTGAGTGGGATTTGATTTTATTCCAAGTACTGTGGGAACATGTTGGAAGATATCAGCTGGAGAGGGATATGTTCTTATTTACAATTTTGAGGTTCTTTGGCTTCCCTGAGCAGGATGGAGAATGGGATGCTTCAAGTTTCCACTCTCCTTATGGGTACAGAGTCTGGAAACTTTGTGTCTAGAGAGAAAGGGGCTAGGCTGAGATCATGTGGGCTCTGAGCATGGCAGGGGTGTATCTGGAACAGAGTAGGCCCCAGGGAATGTCAGATAAAAACAAGTCATATGAAACTATGAAATTGTGTGTATGTCCTTGTGTGTATGTGATATGTTGATGAACTCACCTGTGCCCTTTGTCTCCTGGGAAGTCATTGACCCTCAATGACTGAGGGTGGGCACTGGAAGTGGGGGCTGAGTAGGGCAATGCCAAGAATCAGAATATCCTCCATGTGTTCTTGCCTTTATAGTTCCAAATAATATCACAGGCCATCAAAACTGAGCCCCACAGCCCTAGCTGGTTTGGCTCAGTGGATAGAGCGTTAGCCTGTGGACCGAAGAGTCCCGGGTTTGATTCCAGTCAAGGGCACATACCTCGGTTGCAGGACCCTTCCCAGCCAGGGCCCTGGTGGGGCGCATGCAGAAGGCAACCAATCGATGTGTTTTTCTCACATTGATATTTCTCTCTGTCTTTCCCTCTCTCTAAAAAAATGGAAAAATATCCTCAGGTAAGGATTAAAAAAAAAAAACACTGAGCCCACATGCAGTCTTACAAATACACAGCCACATACTTACCTACATGAAAAACACATATTTCTCTCTCTCTCTCTCTCTCTCTCTCTCTCTCTCTCTCTCTCTCTCTCACACACACACACACACACACACACACACACACAGTCTACAAACCAGCAGGTAGGTCCCTCTTAGAATTTCTTGGTTCAAAATTTTCAAGATTTCCTCTGTAATAAAATCCCATTGTAAGGAGCTAAAGCAGGGTGGGGAGGGGAGCACATAAATCCACTACTCTGTGGTGATCCCCTTTGGGTGAGCAATGAATAAGATTGGCTCAACAATCTCTTGGCTGGTGAGAATCTTGCCGGGAGAGTCTCTTCACTGGAAAGTCCTTTGCCTGGTGGGTCCACTTCCTGATGTGTCCCTTGTCTATAAAATAGTTTCTTGGTTGGAGGGTCTCTGTCTAATATTTCCCTTGGCTTTGCCAGATAAGCAGAGAAAGATGAGAATATATAATGATGAGGAAAGTTCTCCAGATTCCACATATTCTCAGCGAACTGGCACACAGAGAAAAATGTTCAGCTCTATTGCAGTTAGTCTTCCTGTTATTTTTCTGGCCACTGATGATGGAACAGAGATATGATTTTATGAGATCAAACACAGTGAGGGGAGATCATTGAAAACCACAACAGGGATAGAGCAAGAACTGAAGGCCATAACCTCCACCCTCAAATCCCAAAGTAGAACAGAAGACAATGCAGGGAGTGGGGACTTTATGGGAGGTGTGTGTGTGTATGTGTGTGTGTGTGTGTGTGTGTGTGTGTGTGTGTGTGTGTAGCAAGGTCTCAGGCAATAACCAACCTTGAAAGACATATGGAGGGTTTTAGCTTCCCAGCTCTCTCTGAGGGGGTCTTGAGTGACTAAACATCACAAGCGTCCTCAAACTTTCTCCTTTTATTTATTTTTTAAATGCAACATACAAACTTTATTAAACAAAAGTAACAGGTAAAGTCAAACAGGTACTTATATTTAAGAGAAAAAGTAACTAGAAAAAATTTTATCTTAAGCACCTTACAGTAACCTACTTGTAGTTGCATTTAACAGAGCTCCGTTGCTGTGAAGAATACAGCTCATGCACAGGTATGGATGAATGATTTGTACATTTTTTCAAGTATTCACTGAATACTACCTTCTATACACATACACATTAAATTTGAAAAAGATTTAATTGACGATCCCCAGATATCTTCATTTGTGTTGATCTTTTGGAAGAGGTCGTCTAAAGAGAAGAATATGAGGCTCTGGCTTATGAATCATGTCATGAACCCAGCCAAGACTCCGTTGAACACCAAGTCTCCTACACTCCTCTTCTGACATCAGATGGGTTTTGGGTACGTGTTGGGAAAGTTCTCTGGGTAACATGACAGTACTCGTAGTGCTCCTCTAAGTATTTGTCTGAGTAGTAGAGCTGCTTCTGGGCCATCCTGCCAGCAGAGGAGCAGCGTCAAGGGCCACCACGGAGTGGGAGCAGCAAACCAACCTTCTGCGGCCAGCTGGCCAAGGAAACACTCGACTGCGACCAAAACTTTCTCCTTTTAAAGCTGGACCAACAGCCAGCCCTTTTTAAAATTTTTAATTCCTGATTGGCTTATTAATATTCTTTGGCAGCGCTCTCAGCATATTTTTTATTTGCAGTTGTTTTTCAATTCTAGGAGTGGGTCTTGAATGTGTCTGCTCCGTTGTTACAATTTCACTTCCACACAGGCTAGATCACATGAGTGAGGGTATCAAGTTAGGTCACAGAGTGGGTGGGGTAGGGGGTGGCTTCAGGGGACAGGAGAAGAGGTGTAAGGGGGTACTTAGAGACACAGTAGCCAAGTTCTCAAGGAAATGGACGATACTTCAGGAGGGCATGGTTAGCCCTGTTCATGGGCCCTCCGTCATTAGGAGAATCTCCAATGCTTTGCTCTAAACAGCGGTTCTCAACCTGTGGGTCGCGACCCCTTTGGGGGTCGAACAACCCTTTCACAGGGGTCGCCTAAGACCATCGGAAAACACATATATAATTGCATATTGTTTTGTGATTAATCATTATGCTTTAATTATGTTCAATTTGTAACAATGAAATTGGAGGTCACCACAACATGAGGAACTGTATCAAAGGGTCGCAGCATTAGGAAGGTTGAGAACCACTGCTCTAAGAGGTGGGGAAGGTGAGAGAGGACAGGAGAAAGGCCAGGATACATGCTGATGGGACAGTAGAAGTGAAAGAACTCAATTGGAATCTTCTGAAGGGCTTCTTAAAACAGTTTCCCAAGCTACATCCCTAGAGATTGATTTAGTGAGTCTGAGGTAGGGCCAGCGAATCCACATTTCTAACAAATTTCTAGGTGTACCCTATATTGCTGGTACAGAGACCACAGTTTGAGATCTTCTAGGATAGCCACTCTTTTCAATATATTATCTTGGGGAAAGGAAGAAGCAGTGCTCCCAATCCCTGAGATTGAAGAAGACCAACCCATAGGACTAGGGAGAACCAATGACAGAGAAGCTTTTCTACATCCCTTCCAGAAAAGCAAAAGTACTAAATACATCCAGCTCCCATAGAGGACCCAAATTTAAAAAGAGAGAGAACCATAGCTAAGATTTGGAAACAGCCTAAGTGCCCATCAGCAGATGAGTGGATTAGAAAACTGTGGTACATCTACACAATGGAATACTATGCTTCGGTAAAAAAGAAGGAACTCTTGCCTTTTGCAACAGCATGGATGGAACTGGAGAGCATTATGCTAAGTGAAATAAGCCAGTCAGAGAAAGATAAATACCACATGATCTCACTCATTTGTGGATTATAGAGAACAACATAGACTGATAAACAGGGACAGATCCAAAGACAGAGAAACAGTGATCAGACT
>NW_005871292.1:1379024-1440651 GCF_000147115.1 Myotis lucifugus | reverse complement strand
GACTTGTATGCATGCATATAAGCCAAACCAATGGACATGGACAACAGTGGGGATGAGAACATGAGTGGGGGCTCGGTTAATAGGGGGGGATAAGGACACATTTGTAATACCTTAACTAATAAAGAATTTTTTTTTAAAAAAAAACTACAAGAACTAATAAATGAATTTGAAAAAGTAGCAGGACACAAAATTAATATTCAGATGTTGGTGGCATTTCTATGCACCAATAATGAACTATCAGAAAGAGGAACTAAAATTATTCTAGGAGAACCAAGATGGCTGCATAGGTAAACACCGGAGTTTGCTGCCTCGAACAACCACTTCAAAAATACAACTAAAAGACAGAAAGGACATCATCCAGAACCACAGGAAGGTGGCCTGAGTGGAAATTCTACAACTAGAAGGAAAGAGAAAAGCATGCCGAGACTCAGAGGAGGCGCAGTGCAAAAGTAAAATACTAAGGTGCGGAGGTGCTCGCAGAGCGGGCTGGCGGCTGAGGGCACGGTTGTCATTTTCAATTGGGAGGGAGTCTCAGGCTCTGAGCTCCAGATCCGGGCGAGTCTCTAGGGACCCAGACTCAAACGGGAGAAGCAGGACTGTCTGGCATCGCTCAGAACCCTAGGGCAGCTTTCTCTCCGTGGGGCTTGCAGCGATTACCCAGACACTGAGAAGCAGAGCCTCTGAGGGCAAGACTGAGAGCAGCCATAACTGCTAGCCCCGCCCTGTTGATCCCGTGGGACCTGCCCCGCCCAAGCCCTGCAGGGAGACTTTTGCTGAATAGCCTCAGGCAAAGGCTAGATTAGCACCTCCCTAGAGATCCAGAAGCCAAGAAGCCCAGAGGTCAGAGTGGGACCATCCAGTTTGCAGCTCCGTGGAACCATAAAGGACACACTCAGGGGGCAGACTCAGTGAGCACCAAAGCCCCATTGAAGCAAGTCTTGCCCCAGAGGGGTGTCTCCAGCACAGAAGTTCTCCCACTGCAGACACAGCTGATTCTCACAGCCAATTGGCCTGGAGGTCAATTCCTCACAGTGATAACTACAACAATCAAGGCTTAATTACAACAGGACTGTGCACAAAGCCCACAAGGGGGTGTACCAAGAGTGTCTACCTCAGGTAATTGGGACACTTAGCACAGAAAGGCACTCTATCGACACAGCGAAGCATAAAAAATGCCGAGACAAAGAAACAGGACACAAATGACAGAAATGGAGGAAAGCAAACTGCTGGATATAGAGTTCAAAACCACACTTTTAAGGTCTTTAAAGAACTGTCTAGAAGCCGCCGATAAATTTAGTAAGGCCCTCGAAAAGACTGGTGAGACCGCCGATAAATGTAGTGAGATCTTCAAGAAATCTAGTGAGACCCTCGATGTTGTGATAAAGAACCAACTAGAAATTAAGCATACACTCACTGAAATAAAGAATATTATACAGACTCCCAACAGCAGACCAGAGGATCGCAAGAATCAAGTCAAAGATTTGAAATATGAAGAAGCAAAAAACACCCAACCAGAAAAGCAAAATGAAAAAAGAATCCAAAAATATGAAGATAGTGTAAGGAGCCTCTGGGACAGCTTCAAGTGTACCAACATCCAAATTATAGGGGTGCCGGAAGAAGAGAGAGAGCAAGCTATTGAAAACCTATTTGAAGAAATAATGACAGAAAACTTCCCCTACCTGGTGAAAGAAATAGACTTACAAGTCCAGGAAGTGCAGAGAACCCCAAACAAAAGGAATCCAAAGATGACCACACCAAGACACATCATAATTAAAATGCCAAGAGCAAAAGACAAAGAGAGAATCCTAAAAGCAGCAAGAGAAAGAAAGTCAGTTACCTACAAGGGAGTACCCATATGACTGTCAGCTGATTTCTCAACAGAAACTTTGTAGGCCAGAAGGGAGTGGCAAGAAATATTCAAAGTGATGAATACCAAGAACCTACAACCAAGACTACTTTATCCAGCAAAGCTATCATTCAGAAGTGAAGGTCAGATAAAGAGCTTCACAGATAAGGAAAAGCTAAAGGAGTTCATCACCACCAAACCAGTATTATATGAAATGCTGAAAGATATCCTTTAAGAAGAGGAAGAAGAAGAAAAAGGTAAAGATACAAATTATGAACAACAAATACACATCTATCAACAAGTGAATCTAAAAATCAAGTGAATAGATAATCTGATTAACAGTATGAACTGGTGATTGTAATAGAATCAGGGACATAGAAAGGGAATGGACTGACTATTCTTGGGGGGGGGGAAAGGTGTGGGGGGTGCGGGACTGGACAAATAATCGTGCACCTATGTATGAGGACAGCGGGTAAGGAGTGAGGGCGGAGGGTGGGGTGGGAACTGGGTGGAGGGGAGTTATGGTGGGAAAAAAGAGGAACCAATGTAATAATCTGAACAATAAAGATTTAATTTTTTTAAAAAAAGAAAGAGGAACTAAGAAAACAATCCCATTTACTATTTCAACAAAAAGAATAAGGTACCTAGTGATAAATTTAACCAAGGAGGTAAAAATCCTGTACTCAGAAAATTATAGGACATTGAAGAAAGAAATTAAGGAAGATACAAATAAGTGGAAGCATATGCTGTGTTTATGGATTGGAAGAATTAACATCATTATAATGTTTATACTATCGAAAGCAATCTATAGATTCAATGCAATTCCTATTAAAATACCAATGGCAGCCCAAACCGGTTTGGCTCAGTGGATAGAGCGCCGGCCTGCAGACTGAAGTGTCCCAGGTTCGATTCCGGTCAAGGGCATGTACCTTGGTTGCGGGCACATCCCCAGTAGGAGGCGTGCAGGAGGCAGCTGATCGATGTTTCTAACTCTCTATCCCTTTCCCTTCCTCTCTGTAAAAAATCAATAAAATATCTTTTTAAAAATAAATAAAATACCAATGGCATATTTCACAGATCTAGAACAAACATTTTAAAAATTTATATGGAACAAAGAAAGACCTCGAATAGCCTTAGCAATCTTGAGAAAGAAGAACAAAGTTGGAGGTATCACAATACCTGATATCAAACTACACTACAAAACAGCCTGGCCCAGCCAGCATAGCTCAGTGGTTGAGCACCAACCTATGAACCAGAAAGTCATGGTTGGATTCTGGTCAAGGTACATGCCCAGGTTGTGGGCTCAATCCTCATTTTGGAGTATGCAGAAGGCAGCAGGATCAATGATTCTCTCTCATCATTGATATTTCTATGTCTCTCTCCCTCTCCCTCCCTCTCTGAAATCAATAAAAAAAATATGAAAAAAACAACAACAATAGCCTGGTACTGGCATAAGAGGCAGGTAGAGATTCCAATATGTTGGCCAGCAGTACCCAGATGAGGGAAAGAGTGTGAGTGAGTGAGGAAGTGAGAGACTGAGTGTACAGATGTGTGTGTGTGTGTGTGTGTGTGTATGTGTGTGTGTGTGTGTTACAATCTGATCGTGAGGGAATCTTGAGAGTGGGTGGTTTCAGGCTCTCCTAGCCAAAGAGCTACTGCTGCCACCATAGCCACTCCTGGTATGCAGCTCTGATTCAGAGTCCACGCCATCTTGAAAGATTGACAAGGTTCTCCTTGGGAGGAGGCTACAGGGAGGGCAGCCAAGCCTCTCCAGAACTCACTGGGGCCTGGGACTCCGCACGCCCACAGAGGTCAAAACCCAGACCCTGTGCCTACAGAGGACACTGGCAGGACCCAACATGCCTGCAACAGACACCGGCAAGACCTTTGCACACCAGGCAGGCACCCAGCCTGACCCCTCACCAGTTGGGGACTTAGCCTGGAATCTATGCCACCAGCATGCAACCACCACTGACCCAGCAGGACTCTAGCTCCTGTTGTGTACTCACCCACTGCCACCGCTACTATGCTGCAACTGCTGCCCTAGGGCCCAGCTGCTCAGCTCCACCACCAGGTCTAGGGGACAAGAAAGGTGCTGAAGGCCAGGAGGTGAATGTAGCCTCCCCTGACCTGGACTATTAGAACTAAGGACCTGAGGAGGCTAAAGAGGCTGCAGATCTCTAGGTGAGACGGGAGGGCCTAGGACTGAGAGAGGAGGCCTCAGAGAGCACTGGCTATGGAGACTGCGGAGTGGGTGCAGCAATGGAAGCCTGGGGCTGAAGTCCCTGGACAGAACAGTGCTAGCACCCCATCATTGTGCAGCCTGGAAAGCTCCTTCTGATCAGTGGGAAGGGCCACACAGTGGAGCTCAGGGCCAGCCTTACAGGAAATAGGCCTCTGTGATCCATCTCCAGCATAGTCAACTTTTAATGGAAATGGTTACTGAATTTTCCCAAGGCAAACAGAATGTAGGGAGGAAGGAAGAGGATATAGGAACAAAGAACTGTGGGTGTGAGCCAGCATCATGGGGAAACTCAGACACATACGGGGAGGAACTGGATTATAAGGCATTGGGACAGGAACTTGGGAGCAGCTTTCTCCAAGATGGGGGTGCTTGCAGGGTCATTGTTCCTGTGCTGGGAACTCCCCTGGCAGCCAAATATGAGTCTCCATAACCTGAAACATACCTTTCTCTCTGCCCTGTGGATTCCCTGAAACCCTGCCCCACCCAAGCTCTTTGCAGTGGCTTTTCCATGGATCAGGCTTCACACTTTTCTAAAATCTCTCAAAAAATCTGCAGCTGGTGACAGCATGCCCCAAACCTATAAATCAAAGGTCTAAACCCAGCACTAGCACCAGCCTGCCTTGCTTCACAGCTGGGCCTTGCCTGGGCACCTCCAAGCCCAAAACAAATAGCAAATAGCAGCCATCTGCAGATCTCTCTGTAGTTCTTGCCGGGTAGCCCCATGCAGTGGCTGAGGCCCCAGAGGCAGTGCAGCTGGTGGACAGCTTCAGATCATAGCAGATTACAACTCTACATATCCACAAGTGACACACTCAAGAGGCAGACTCAGTGAGCACCAAAGCCCCACTGAAGCAAGTCCTGCTCCATAGAAGTGTTTCCTGCACAGCAACTCTCCACTGTAGTCACAGCTGGTCCTCACAGCCAATTGGCCTGGAGATCAATTCCTCCTAGTGATGCCAACAGCAATCAAGGCTCAACTACAAGACTGTGCACACAATCCACACAGAGCATCTAGAGTGCCTAGCTCAGGTGACTGGGAAGGCTGAGCCACTGGGCCCTATAGGACACCTACTACCCAAGGCCACTCTACCAATTCCAGGAGACATAGCATCTCTCCCAGTACACAGAAACAAAAACAGGGAAGCAGCCTAAATGTGGAGACAAAGAAACATGTCACAAATGAAAAAAAATGGAAGCAAGCAAACTACTGGATACAGAGTTCAAAACTATGGTGATTAGGTTACTCAAGGATCTTCATGAGACCATCAAGGGACTTACTGAGAATGCCAAAGACCTGAAAAAGAACCAGTCAGAAATTAAGCATACACTAAATGAAATAAAGAATAATTTTCAGAGATTCAACAGTAGGGTAGAGGATTCCAAGAATCAAATCAATGGTTTAGAATATGAGGAAGCAAAAAACATGCAATCAGAAGAGCAAAAATAAAAAAGAACCCAAAAATATGAAGACAGTGTAAGGTGTCTCTGGGACAACTTCAAGTGTTCCAACATTCGCATCATGGAGGTGCTAGAAGAAGAGAGAGAGCAAGGTATTGAAAACCTATTTGAAGAAATGACAGAAAACTTCCCCTGCCTGGTGAAAGAAATAGACTGACAAGTCCAGGAAGCACAGAGAATCCCAAACAAGAGGAACCCAAAGAGGCCCACACCAAAACACATAATAATTAAAATGCCAAGTGTTGAAGACAAAGAGAGACTCTTAAAAGCAGCAAGAGAAAAGTTATTAGTTACCTATAAGGGAGTATCCATACGACTGTCAGCTGATTTCTCAACAGAAACTATGAAGGCCAGGGGGAGTGGCAAGAAATATTCAAATTGAAGAATAGTAAGGACCTACAACCAAGATTACTCTACCCAGCAAAGCTTTCATTTAGAATTGAGGGTCAGATAAAGAGCATCACAGTCAAGAACAAGCTAAAGGAGTTCATCACCACCAAACCAGTATTACATGAAATGTTGAAGGGTATTCTTTAAGAAGAGGAAGAGGAAGAAGAAGAGATAGAAAATATGAACAATAAAATGGCAACAAATACATATCTATCAGCAATTTAATCTAAAAATCAAAATAAACTAACAAGAAATCTGATGAACAAAATAAACCAGTGAATAAAATAGAATCAGAGGCATTGAAGCATGAAACAAACTGATGAATCTCAGGCAAGGGGGAAGGTGGGGCAGGAAGAGATTAATCAAATATCTTATCTATGGAAACAGACAGTAGGGTTGTGAAGGCCTGGGGTTGGGTGGGAACCAGGTGGAGGGGGACAAAGGGGGTGGGGGAAAGAGTATTACATCTGTAATACTCTCAATAAAGATTTTTTTCAAATAGTAAAAAAAAAAAGAAATATTAAAGAGACTGTGTTAAGAAAAAGAAGAAGCCTTACCTGGTTTGGCTCAGTGGACAGAGCAGCATCCTGTGGACTGAAGGGTCCCAGGTTCGATTCTGGTCAAAGGCACTTGCCTGAGTTGTGGGGTTGATCCCCAGTAGGAGGCTGCAGGAGGCAGCTGATCAATGATTCTCTCATCATTGATGTTTCTATCTCTATCTCCCTCTCCCTTCCTCTCTGAAATCAATAAAAATATATTTAAAAAAAGAAAAAGAAGAAAAGGAAAGAAGATCATAGGCATAAAGAAAATAAAAATAGAAATAAATAAATACCTATCAATAATAACCTTAAATGTAAATGGATTTAAATGCTCTAGTCAAAAGACATAGGGTGGCTTTTATATGAAGATGGCGCCGAAAGCTAAGAAGGAAGCCCCTGCCCCTCCCAAAGCCGAAGCCAAAGCATAAGGCTTTGAAGGCAAAGAAAGCGGTGTTGAAAAGCATCCACAGCCACACACAAAAAGAAGATCCACACATCACCCACCTTCCGACGGCCAAAGACACTAAGGCTCCGAAGGCAGCCTAAATATCCTCAGAAGAGCACACCCAGGAGAAACAAGCTTGACCACTATGCCATCCTCAATCCCCCTGACTGCGAGTCAGCCATGAAGAAGATAAAAGACAGCAATACACTTGTGTTCATTGTGGATGGCAGGGCCAACAAGCACCAGATCCAACTGGCTGTGAAGAAGCTCTATGACATTGATGTGGTCAAGATCACAATGAGGTATCACTTTATGTCTGTTAAAATGGCTATTATCAATACATCAACAAACAAGTGTTCACGAGAATATGGAATAAAGGAAGCCCTCATGCACTGTTGATGGGGATGCACATTGGTGCAGCCATTGTGAAAACCAGTATGGAGTTACTTCAAGAAATTCAAAACAAATTGCCATATCACCCACCAATTCCGCTTCTGGGAATTTACCTGAAGAAACCCAAAACACTAATTTGAAAGAATATATGCACCCCTATGTTCATTGCAGGATTATTTACAATAGCTGAGATTTGAAAGCAGCCCAAGTGCCCATCAGTAAATGAGTGGGTTAAAAGCCTGTGGTACATTTACACAATAAAATACTATGCCAAAAAGAAAAAAAAGAAGAAGGATATCTTACCCTTTGCGACAGCATGGATGAACCTGGAGATTATTATGCTAAGTGAAATAAGCCAGTCAGAGAAAGACAAATACCATATGATTTCACTCATATGTGGCATGTAATGAACAAAATAAACTAACAAAATAGATAGACTCATAGATACAGAGAACAGACTGACAGCTGTCAAAGGAGAGGGGTTAGGGGGCTAGGTATAAAAGGTCTTTGTGCTTAAATACAGTTGTATCTTTGATAAACCATGTTGTAGTCTATATTTGTGGACTTCTTTGTGTCACCTCCTACCCACCTAAAACTCCCTTCAAATTTGCCCCTCACAACCTCCATTCCTGTAAAACCTCCAGTTTAGGAACCTGTCAACTAAAACCCAGAGGTATCAGCATCCATTGATGATTTTTATCTGAGTCAATAATTACTACGGTGTTTGAAGCATTTGTTAGCTTTCTCATGATGCATAACAAATGTCAGCAAACTTAGTTATTAACTCACAGTTCTGTAGGTCAGAATGGCTGGGTTATCTGTTCAGGATCTCACAAAGCTAAAATCAAGGGGTTGGCCAGCCTGCATTCTCATTTGGAGTTAGGATACTCTTCCAAACAAATACAATTATGGCAGGATTCAGATCCTTATTGTTGTAGAACTAACATCACCATTGCCCTACTGTTAGCTGGGAGCCACTCTCAATAGAGGCTGCCTGCATTCCTTGCCACACGGTCCCATTCATCTTCAAGGCAGTGATGGAAAATCTCCTTTGCCTGCAATCTGTCTCATGCTTTAAATTTTTTTGCCAGTGAGACCCAGTACCTTTTAAGAACCCCCCTGATTAGGTTAGACCCAATAGCCTAAAGGGATATTCTCCCATTCTTAAAATTAACTGATTGAGAACCTATTAGAAATAAGGCGAGCCCCCAAGCCAGGGGACCTGGTAGAACACAAAGGACACTTGGGAGCCGGACAGCAAGGTAAACATCTTTACTCTTGCAGGAGAATAAGCAGCCAACACAGGGACAGCACGCACACCCAACAGTCCACTTGGGTTCTATCCCTGACTAACACCGTCTATCCCTCACTCTTGATTGGTCAAAACTTAGGCTCACATTCTTGCATGATTGGCTAATTCAAGAACAGGGAGGGGTTGACCTTTGCTATTTCAAAGAGGCGGCTGCCAAGTCATGTGAGTTAACATGGCTACTGCTTAAAACTCCCTTCTTTTGACAGAAAAGATTAGTTGTTTATTCTCACAATTCTCACAAACCTTACCTATGGAACTGGACAAACAATGGGTCCAGGCTGCCTGGCACTACTTGAGCCAATTAAGCAGAGACAGGTTCAAATCATATATGAGCATTTATTCCAATACTGCCGCAGTCTGAGAGAGCAGGTCATCCACAAAAATCTGCTCTGCAGCCCCCCATAAACTGGTTGCTTATATTGGGTAGGACAAAGATTACATGGGGAAGCAGGAATCACAGGCCTGGGGAAGTAAGCAAGGTGGACTCTGGGGTGGGGGGAGCTCCATTGTTTGGGCAACAAGGTTGTTACTCTTTCTATGATATGGGGATGGACCACATTCCAAGGTTGACTTCTAGGTCCAAGGTTGACTCCCAGGTCTTGGGGACGTACGACTCCCAGACAGGTTAAAATGGGCTTTCCTTAATCAGTACAAAACAATCACAGTTAACAGAGCATGATTAATGTTTATTTTATTTCTTATAACTAATAAGTAGTTTCCAATATTTTATTTCTGTCCCTAACACTTATATCTGCAAAATCCCTTCACCGCAACACATAAATTAGTACTTAAATAAATAACTGGGAGAAGGTGTGGATACCAGGAGCAGAAATCTTGGGGCTGTCTTAGAATTCTGCCTACCACATGCGGCACCCATCTGCACCATTCCATCCACATTTATTAGATGACATTCTACTTTAAGAAAGGCCTTTCCCTTTTTTACCTTTCTCTGTTCTTTCTGGCAGTACAGACTAAAGTATACTTTCAATGTAATATTTCATAATCTACTGAAAAAATTCATTTTCCTTCTCTCTGTAAATCTCCTAGTTTTCTTACTGGGCTTGTTTACTGCCTGTCTCCTGCTGCTCTGGGAGCTAGCTTCCAGCCCTATCTGCAGACAGGGTCTCAAGGCGAAGGAGGAGGCAGGATTCAACCCTATGACTTCCAACCAATTCCTATGGGTGGAGTCAATGTTCGGCTAGAAGGTGGAGCCTGGCTTCATCCTCTGAGTCTGGGAGGAGCTTAGAACCCCAAGACCACACCCCCTTATAGGGACAGCCAATCAGGATTTTAGGTGCAGGTTTCTCCCATTGTGAAGAACTGGATTGTGACGGTTTGGGTCTTCTGATTCTGGCTAGAGCAGGGGGAGGCCTAGTGAGTGTGGCTCTCTGATTTCAAGACACTTGGGGTCTGTCTTTGTCTGGGTGGAAAGATCATGACCTCTAAGAAACAGAGCAAGAACCTAGCCTCCCCAGATACCTCAGCCGCAGAAGCCCCAGCCGCAGGAGCCCCAGCCGCAGGAGCCCCAGCCACAAGAGCCCCAGCCGCCGCAGATGTCCCACATGAGGAGGATCAAAAGCTGCCAGAACCTACACAAACAGCTGAAGAACTAGCATTTTATGCCCCGAATTACATATGTCTGACCGTCCTGGCCACAATTTGTTTCTTTCCCCTGGGACTTCCAGCTATATACTTCAGTCACAAGGTAAAATAATGCCTAAGCTATGACCTATCCTGTCCTCTACCTGCCCCTTGCATATGCTTCCTTCCTGGGACCTGGGTTGGGGTTTTCCCTCAATGGCAGCAGGTGTCCAGCCATTTCCCAATG
Source organism: Myotis lucifugus (assembly GCF_000147115.1). NCBI lineage: Eukaryota > Metazoa > Chordata > Mammalia > Chiroptera > Vespertilionidae > Myotis > Myotis lucifugus. The sequence goes on along the minus strand of NW_005871292.1, from coordinate 1,430,195 downwards.
GTGTCACAAAGCTAAATTCAGAAACCCACATCTAAAGCTCCCATCCCTACAGACCACGAAGGCTAACAAGGAAAGCAATTGGAAAGAAGCTTACATCAACTCAGGCCGAACTGGCTGGCTGGATGTATTTGCCATACTCATCGGTTTAGGCATCCTTTATTACTATACTCTGTTTTTATGAAGGCCAGGCCCAGTGTCCTACGGGTCCACCCCTAACAGGACCTGCCACCAAGACACTAACAAGCCAAATCAGCCACCATGCAAGAAACCAACAGCTGAGACATCCCTAACCTGGAAAGCCACCAGCCAAGGAACTCAACATCCAAGCAATCCACTAGCAGAGGAATACCATACTACTACATCCGCGTGGCCTCCAGAGGTGACTTCATTCATCTTGGGGGCCCTCACTTTCATGCCCTTTATGCTCTTAGCTCCTTGATACTGGGCTGCTCTTTCAGGAAAAAAGAAAAATATTTATTTAAACCAATAAAATTGAAGGGAATGTCCCAGCTTTTCATGTGGATGTGTTTCTGAGTCAGTGTGTGTGTTTTGCTGGGGCTGCCTGTTTACCAGACCATGTGATAATCAGAATGTCCTAATGGTGAAGCTCGGGGACATGGAAGTCAGACAGATTGTGAGTTTACATCTCATTTTTAACATTTAAAAACTGTATATCCTTGAACAAGATAATTTTCTTGAGCCTGGTTCATTTGTAAAATGGGCATAATAATTGCCAATGTGGGGTGATATTTAGATATTTGAATCACTATTCTCTAGGTCAGTGGTTCTCAACCTATGGGTCTCAACCCCTTTGGGGGTCGAACGACCCTTTCACAGGGGTCGCCTAAGACCATCGGAAAACACACATATAATTACATATTGTTTTGTGATTAATCACTATGCTTTAATTATGTTCAATTTGTAACAATGAAATTGGGGGTCACCACAACATGAGGAACTGTATTAAAGGGTTGCGGCATTAGGAAAGTTGAGAACCACTGCTCTAGGTGTTTCTCCAATTTGATCTGAAATTCTACTGTCTCAGAGCAGATAGGAAAAAAAAACAAAAAACAAAACAAAAAAAAACTCCTCCAGCTTTTGAGATCCAATGTCAAACTCCTAAGGGGAAAATGGGAAGACCTCAAGAAATGAACAATAGAGTTAGCAAAAGAGCTGATGAAGACCTCCTCTCCCCCAATCCTGAAAGATCAATGGTCCGTTATTCATAGGGGAAGTAGAAAGAGATGCCTATATATCTATAAAGAGGCCCCTATAGACTGTATTTCAGGATATGACCCCAGATATTATCTGTATTCCCTCTTCACAGATAAATTTTAGAGAGGCTCCAAGATCTCAAAGAAAAACATGCTGTATGGTATGGAGGTCTAGGAAGAAATGGCCCAGCAGAATGTCCCATATGCCCTAGTTTGGTGAAGAGGAGGTGGGGGCTATAAAAATGTCAAGTACCAGGGTCAGAGTAACTATAAGACAGGGACCAGGGATAACAAAGGAGCCATACAGGATGAATAAAAACAGTTAACTAGGCTGACACCATGACAATAAACACCCAGGGCTTCCTTCTGGTGCCCTTGCTTTACAGACAGCCCCAAATTCAGACCCAGAAACCCTATACTTAGCAGAATTAAGTTTCCACAACCAAAGAGAATGCAGATTATCAGTAGAAAATGGAGTATCTGTGGAAAAGACTGCTCTTTACCACAGGTCATCTTTTCCTCCTGTGAACGCTACTCAGTCACATTTCCTCGGTTCCTCTGTATGGTTCTATGGAATATGATCAGAAGTGATGTGTGCTGCAAACAACCCTGGCATTCACTTTGTTTGTTTGTTTGTTTGTTTTAGCTGTGGACATAAAGTATAATTAAGAAAAGCCATTAATAATGTAGACTTTACAAAATTAAAAACTACTCTGTAAAAGAACTTGTTCAGAGAATAAAAAAACAAACCACAAACTGACACAAAAATCTTTGCAAAACACAAATCTGATCAAAGATTTCTGCTCCAAATATACAAAGGGCTCTAAAACGAACCACCCCACTAAAAATGGGTAAAGATTGAAACAGACACCTGGCCAAGGTAGATATACGATGTATACAAAAAGGGATTCTATGGAAAGTGTGGACAAAAGGGGCCACATGCTAACCTGACAAGCTCAGGGAAGACCTGCATGGCAGTCTTGCAAACTCAAAGACCTAAAGTAACCACAAAGAATGGTCTGAAATTAAAACTTTAACTAAAAGTAATTATGGTGGGTAGTTACATCCTAGGCTGGAATTTTCCCTGACAAGGTCAATCTTTACCTTAACTGAACCTACTGTCTTTTTGCATCTATGATAACATATCGATGAAATGTCAGGGTAACTTGTAACTTTCCTTTTTCCATACCCCCCAGGGCACAACCAAATGCCCTGGGCACCAAGACAGATACTCAAATTCCTTCATTGTTATTGTTAGCGTGTTATTTTTGACTGTTAACTAACCTGTACCCACCTAAGTAAAAGAAGTATGTGTCTATCATTTTACTTTTTATACAATCCTAGAGGTTCCCCCTCTCCTCCACTTTGCTTTCTCCCACTGAGAGGGTTCACTTGAAACGCAGGCAGACAGGGCAGGGGTCCAGTGGAAAACAAAGGCAGGTGGAACATACGCAGGGGCAGACATGGCAGTTTGAGCAGCCTAACCACAGGAACCAACCAAACAGAAATCATAAAATGTTTCTGGACTCAAAGCAGAAGGCGTGGGGAAACAAGGGAGGGCATGCTGTTATATTGTAAATCAGCAAGTGGAACATAAGACGTCTTAATGAGCCAATTAATTAGGAATCTTTATTACGCTAGCAGGCTCAGAGCGGAATATATCTCAAATTCTGAGCCCCAACATGGAGGAAGTCTTTCCTTTTTCTACTTTTTCCAACTCTCTGTCTTCCAAATTTGGAATGAGACTTCCGGACCTTCTGAGAAAGAAGGCCTGTGTGCTGGAAGGGGCCATGAGACAATATCTCAAGGCCTGGCCTGGCGCCAACACTGACAACACTGTCTGGGACATAGTTTATGGCCTCTCTGGAATGGGAGTAGTCTTAGTTTCCCTATTATCTAAACAAGCAAGCGTTTACAGAAGCTAAAATAGCAGGGTTAAAATTTCAAACAGCAGTTTTTATATAAGATGGAGGTTACTATGCTTCACTGCAATAAACAAGGTGTACACACATTGAAACAGAGAAAGTTCAGGTTCATTGCTGGGTAAAAACAATAACGGAATCGATCAGGTGGTGACATAGATATGGAGCAGGCTTGTAGAACATATATACTAGTACTCCTAGAACAACTTGCTTTGCTGGCAACCCATTCTTTGGGCCTCCTCCCCGTTGGGAAGTCTGAATCTGCTTGTAACAAATTTTTGCTTAAATATTCTGGTCCACATAGCTCATTCTTCAGCGTCACGAGACACGACCCCTGGAAAAACACCTCGGCTCACCGTTCCAGTTATCACCACCTCTCTAATCTATCACCAATGGATTTCATGTAACCCACTTACATCTCCTCATTTTATTGTACTATATAAAACAAGGTGAAAAACTGCCATTCTCTGGAGCATTATCCCAATACATTGAGATTCTGCTTCCCAGCAATTGTCAACAGTTTGGCTCAAATAAATTCACAAAAATTCTTTACAGGTTTGAATGTTTTTTATCTTAATAAAAGTAATCATTTGGTGATCTGTTCATAAATTCCTAATTAAGCAAGTCATGGTAGGTAGTCATGTTGTAGCAGAATGCACAGGAGAATGATCAGCCAGCACACTGAGAAAGGAAAGTTTAACCTTTACTTCACAGATCTGCTAGTCCAGGGGAATTCTGGATCCAAAACCTGAACTGAACTTGTGGGGAGGCTCTGGCCTATATATCTCCTCCTGTGGTGGGCCCCTGAGGGTCCCTGCAGCTCCACCCTAGTCAGCTGTGGCAGGGCCCTTGGGTTAGGCTCTGCAGTTCTACCCAAGTCAGTCAGAGTGGGGAAGTAAGACTACAGTTTTAACCAGATATTGAACTAGGTTGCAAGCCCCGCTTCCACCTCCCATTTTCCTTTTCAGTCATACTTGTTAGGACTATAGAGCAATATAATCCCTAATGGCCATTTATAAGTTTCTGTTATGGATAAAAATAGGATATTGGACACTAGCTATAGTTATAAGAAATATCAATCATGCTCTGTTAACTGTGATTGCCTTGTCCTGATTAAAGAAAGGGAATTCTAACCTGGCTGGGAGTTGTACACCACTGGGACCCAGGAGTCAACGTTGGACCTGGCAATTAACCTTGAAATGTGGTCCATTCTTATTCAAGAACTGCCTATTATCATGGGAAGATTAGCAACCTTGTTGCCCAAACAATGGTGTCCTGCCCCAGGCTACATTGCCTACTTTCCCATGCCTGAAATTCCTACTACTCCAGTTGCCGGTGGTCTTAATCCAGCATCTAGAAGCATTCAGGAATCTGGAGAAGGCACTGTGTGTAAATTAATCAAGAGTCCAGAGACGAAACATAATTTTGGAAGGCATTTTAGGGAGACAGAGAAAACTTAGCTAAAGGAACTAAGTTCTCCTTGTCTCAGGATGCCTTGCTTTTTATTAACACAAATTGTCCTAAGGCAAGGTAGATATACACATCAAAGGCCAGGGTTAGTATACAGAATCCATTGTCAGATTGGAGAAACTGCCTATGGCCTTTCAGGTGTTTGGCCAGTAGGAGGCAATAACATGTAGATTAAGATGCCCTCAGCTGCCCTAACCAGTTTGGCTCAGTGGATAGAGCATCAGCCTGTGGACTGAAAGGTCTCAAGTTTGATTCTGGTCAAGGGCATGTACCTTGGTTGAGTGCACATCCCCAGTAGGAGGTATGCAGGAGGCAGCTGATCGATGTTTCTCACATCGATGTTTCTAACTCTCTATCCCTCTCCCTTCCTCTCTGTAAAAAATCAATAAAATATATTTTTTTAAAAAAGATGCCCTCAGCTGAGGAGAACCAATACGGTGGCATAAGGTATATACCTGTACGTGCCGCACCCCACAACCACATTAAAACTACAACTAAAAGACAAAACGGCTATCATCCAGAACCACGGGAAAGCTGGCTGAGTGGAAGTTCTACAACTAGAAGGAAAGAAAAACGCACATTTAGACTCGGTAGGAGGTGTGGAGACGCCAAGAGCAGAGGTACAAAGGCGCGAGAAATGGCTATAACTGGGTGCGCAGTTTTTTTCAATCGGAAGGGAGATACAAGCTCCCAACTGCATTGAACTCATTTCTGGTGAGACTCTGGGGACCCAGACTCCTACGGGGAGAAACTGGACTGTCTGGCAGGGGGTCGGAAAGTGAGAGTTGCTTTCTCGCAGAGCTGCTCGCAAGGATCATTGTTACTGTGGGGTCGTGGGACTCAGGGACTCGGGGACTCGGAGATGCCGAGACGTGGAGACCCGGAGACACGGAGACAGCTGACGGACAGCTGACAAACAGCCATCGCTGTTTGCTCCGCCCTGGTGATTCTCTGAGACCCTGCCCCTCCCAATTTAACCCCACCAAAGCTGTGCACAGCAGCGCAAATGAATCGCCTGTCCTTTCGCAGCCTAACCTAACAAACTGCAGCTGGGTCAGAGAGCTCCAAAACTTCCAAACCCCAAACAAAGAGGAGAAATGTGCAGATCTCGTTGTAGCTCCTGCTGAATGAACTCACGCAGTAGCTGACCTTGTACCTCCTTGGAGATCCAGGAGCCAGTGTACCCAGTGGTCAGATACCAAACTCCTCACATCCATGAGTGACACACTCAAGAGGCAGACTCAGTGAGCACCAAAGCCCCACTGAAGCAAGTCCTGCCCCATAAGGGTGTCTCCAGCACAGCAGTTCTTCCACTATAGACACAGTGGGTCCTCACAGTCAATTGGCCTAGAGGTCATTTCCTCCCAGGGATACCAACAGCAATCAAGGCTTACCTACAACAAGACTGTGCACCCAGCCCAAAAAGGGGTGCACCAAGAGTGTCCAACTCAGGTGATTGGGAAGGCTGAGCCACTGGGTCCAATAGGACACCTACCACACAAACCACTCTATCAACACAAGGAAGCAGCCAAAATGCAGAAACAAAGAAACATGTCACAAATGAAAGAAATGGAGGAAAGCAAACTACTGGATACAGAGTTCAAAACCACAGTTATAAGGTTACTCAAGAATCTTCTACAAACCTCCAAGGAACTTAGTGAGACCTTCAAGGATCTTAATGAGAATGCCAAAAAAATGTAAAAGGACCAGTCAGAAATTAAGCATACACTGACTGAGATAAAGAATAATATACAGAGATCCAACAGCAGACTAGAGGATCCCAAGAATCAAGTCAACGATTTGAAATACGAGGAAGCAAAAAACACCCATCCTGAAAAGCAAAAAGAAAAAAGAATCCAAAAATATAAAGATAGTGTAAGGAGCTTCTGGAACAACTTCAAACGTACCAACATCTGAATTATGGGGGTGCCAGAAGAAGAGAGAGAACAAGATATTGAAAGCCTATTAGAAGAAATAATGACAGAAAACTTCCCCTACCTGGTGAAAGAAATAGACTTACAAGTCCAGGAAGCAAAGAGAACCCCAAATAAGAGGAATCCAAAGAGGACCACAGGAAGATACATCATAATTAAAATGTCAAGGGCAAAAGACAAAGAGAGAATCTTAAAAGCAGCAAGAGATAAACAGTTAGTTACCTACAAGGGAGTACCCATATGACTGTCAGCTGATTTCTCAACAGAAACCATGCAGGCCAGAAGGGAGTGCAAAAAATATTCAAAGTGATGAATAGCAAGAACCTACAACCAAGATTACTCTACCCAGCAAAGCTATCGTATAGAATTGAAAGTCAGCTAAAGAGCTTCACAGATAAGAAAAAGTTAAAGGAGTTCATTACCACCAAACCAGGATTATATGAAATGCTGAAGGGTATTCTTTAAGAAGAGGAAGAAGAAGAAAAAGGTAAAGATAAAATTTATGAACAACAAAGTGACAACAAATACATATCTATCAACAAGTAAATATAAAAATTAAGTCAATTTAAAAAAATCTGATCAACAGAATAAACTGGTGAATATAATAGAAGCAGGGGCATAAAAAGGGAGTGGACTGACAATTCTCAGGGGGAGGTGGGTGTGAGGGGTGTGGGAAGAGACTGGACAAAAATCTTACACCTATGGATGATGACAGTGGCGGGGGGTAAGGGCATGGGGTGGGGTGGGAACCAGGTGGAGGTGAGCTATGGAGGGAAAAAAAGAGGAACATCTGTAATAATCTGAACAATAAAGATCTATTTTTTAAAAAATGATAAAGAGGAAATAATAAAAATTTGTCAAATCACGAAGGTAAAAAAAAAAATAGATGCCCTCAGCTATCTGGCAGCAAGCAATCATTTATGCATCCTTTTCAGGTTTGGGGAAATTCCCTCAGCTATTTCCAGATGATTCAGCCCTGCTGACATGCTGGAACTGGCTTCTGGCAACAGTGAACACATGAATGATTAGAACGTGCAACAGATTTATTGCTGAAAAGAGGAAAGTTTTAGTGATCTAGATAGAAAATCAAACCAGCCAAAACTTTTCCTTAAGCCAAAACCTAATCCAGAGAAAAGCCCTCACTCTCTTCAATTCTATGAAGGATAAGAGAGGTATGGAAGCTACAGAAAAGAAAAAAAAAGTTTGAAACTAGCAGAGGTTAATTCATGAGGTTTAAGGAAAGAAATCATCTCCATAATATAAAAGTGCAAGGTGAAGCAACTGCTGATTAGAAACTGCAGCAAGTTATATAGATCTAAGATAATTCATAAAAGTGATTACACTAAACAACAAATTTTTAATGTAGAAAAAAACAGTCTTACATTGGAAAAAGATTCACTCTAGGACTTTGATAGCTAGAGATGACAAGTCAAGGCCTGGTTTCAAAGCATCAGAGAACAGGCTGACTTTCTCGTTAGGGGCTAATGCTGCTGGTGACTTCAAGTTGAAGCCAATGCTCATTTACTATTTTGAAAATTCCAGAGCCCCTAAGAATTATGCTGAATATGTAACCAGACCATCAATGGGTCCGTGCTGCCTGTCACTACTTGAGCCAATTAAGTAGAGACAGAATTGAATCATATATAAGCTTTTATTTCAATACTACCGGCAGTATGGGAGAGCAGCAGGTCATCCACAAAAATCTGCTCTGCGGCGCCCCCTAAACCAGCTGCTTATATGGGGTAGGACAAGGATTACATGGGGAAGTAGGGATTACAGGCATGGGAAAGTAGGAGGCTGAGGTAAGACTCCATTGTTTGGGCAACAAGGTTGTTCATCTTTCCATGATAATAGGCAGTTCTTGAATGAGAATGGACTGCATTCCAAGGTTGACTCTCAGGTCCAGTGTTAACTCCCAGGTCCCAGGGGCATACAACTTCCAGCCAAATTAGAATGTCCTTTTTTTAAACCAGAACTAGGCAAACATGGTTAACAGAGCATGATTAATATTTCCCATAACCATAGCTAGTTCCCAGTAGTCTATTTTTGCCCCTAACAATAGCACATCTGTTTACAACATGGTTTACTGAATATTTTAAGCCCACTACTGAGACCTTCTGCTCAGAAAAAAAAAGAATGATTCCTTTCAAAATATCACTACTCATTGATGATGCAAGAGTTTTTATAGAGAGGTGTTGTTACCAAAAAACTCACGTTTGGCTGCTTGCCATTAGAAAGCCAATACTCAAGAAACAGATGTTGGGGAGAAAGGAAAGGTTGCTTCCTCGAGGAAGCTGGCAGCCTGGGAAGACAGTGAACTAATGTCTAAAGACCATCTTTGAAGTTCCAGACCAAAGGGAAGAATTTTTGTTGTTTTTATTGATTTCAGAGAGGAAGGGAGAGGGAGAGAGAAATAGAAACATCAATGATGAGAATCAGTGATCAGCTGCCTCCTGCATGTCCCCTACTGGGAATCAATCCTGCAACCCAGGCAAGTGCCTTTGACCGGAATCAAACCCATGAACCTTATATCCACAGGCCGATGCTCAACCACTGAGCCAAACAAGCTAGGGCAACAAGGTTCTTTTTAATTAAAGTATGCACATTGTTTCTTAGACATACTGCTATCCTATCGAATAAAAGAGAAACATGGTAATTAACCGTACCTCCGCTACCTTACCCATTGGCTAATCAGGGAGATATGCAAATTAACTGCCAACCAAGATGGCGGCCGGCAGCCAGGCACCTTGAAGCGAACAGGGAGGCTTGCTTGCTTCAGTGACGTAGGAAGCCAAGCTTCCCTGCCTGCCTTGCCGGCCTCTGAGCTGCAACTCTAAGAAACATTGTAACAAATATAGAAGCTAAACCAAACCCCAGAAACCTGCTTTAGTCAGCCAGGCTTCAGCCAGCAGGACCGCAACATTGTTTCAAATACAGAAGGTAAACAAAGGCCAGAAACCTGCTTTCAGCAGCCGAGGCCTCAGAGCTAAAGCTGGCCCAGAATAAAAAAATAAAAAAAGGAGCGGTTGGGAGCTTCAGTCACCCCCCACCCTGAAAACGGCCCTCAGCCCCTCACCCAGACTGGCCAGGCACCCCAGTGGGGACCCCCACCCTGATCCAGGACACCCTTCAGGGCAAACCAGCCGGCCCCCACCTGTGCACCAGGCCTCTATCCTATATACTAAAAGGGTAATATGCCTCCCGGCACCGGGATCAGCGTGACAGGGGGCAGCGCCCAAACCCCCTGATCACCCTGCGGCTCTGTTCGTGACAGGGGAAGGCGCCCCAACCCCCTGATCAGCCCTGCTCTGTGCCTGATAGTGGGGAGCTCCCCAACCCCCTGATCGCCCTGCGGCTCTGTGTGTGACAGGGTGTGGCGCCCCAACCCCCTGATTGGCCCTGCTCTGTGTGTGACAGGGGAAGGTGCCCCAACCCCCTGATCAGCCCTGCTCTGTGCCTGATGGGGGGAGCTCCCCAGCCCTCTGATCGGCCCTGCTCTGTGTGTGACAGGGTGCGGCACCCCAACCCCCCACCCACCACGGGCCCTGCTCTGTGTGTGACGGGGTAGAGCCATAACCTCCCCATCGGCCCTGCCCTGAGTGTGACAGTGGCGGCCCCCCAACCCCCTGATCGGCCCTACTCTGTGGGTGATAGAGGGTGGCGCCCCAACCCCCTGATCCGCCCTGCTCTGTGTGTGACAGGGGGCAGTGCCCCAACTCCCCTATCGGCCCTACTCCGTGAGTGACAGGGGGGAGCTCCCCAACCCCCTAATGGGCCCTGCTCTGTGCGTGACAGGGGGGAGCTCCTCAACCCCCTATCGGCCCTGCTCTGTGTGTGACAGGGTACGGAGCCCCAACCCCCCTGATCAGCCCTGCTCTGTGCATGACAGGGGGGCAGCGCCCCAACCCCCTGATCGGCCCTGCTCTGTGCATGACAGGGGGTGGCGCCGCAACCTCCCCATCGACCCTGCCTTGAGTGTGACAGGGGGCTGTGCCCCAACCCCCCAATCGGCCCTACCCTGAGCGTGACTAGGGGTGGCATCGCAACCTCCCGATCCGCCCTGCTCTGTGCATGACAGGGGGCAGCACCCCAACTCCAAAATCCGCCCCTCTGGAGTCCTGCACTGGGAGTGCTGCTGGGCTCTGTCCCCCGGATGGTGAGGGGCTCAGCACCATCGGCCTGGCCTCTGGCCACAGGTGATATCCGGGTTGCTTGGGCTCCCTGGGGAGGCCGGCACCCTGCCCACCGGTACCCGGCCTCACGTGGACTCCAGGGTGTTGAGTGGGAACAGGCTGTGGTTGGTGGGCATGGAGAAGTAGAGCTGCTTGCAGGGTGTGTGGTTGACGCACCGGCTGGGGTTTTTTCTTTCAATTTGTTTATGTGATGTATTACGTTTATTGATTTTGGGATATTGTACCATCCTTGCATCCCTGGGATAAATCCTACTTGGTCATGGTGTATGATCTTTCTGATGTACTGCTGGATCCGATTTGCTAGGATTTTGTTGAGGATTTTGGCATCTATGTTCATGAGGGATATTGGCCTGTAATTCTCTTTCATTGTGTTGTCTTTACCTGGTTTTGGTATTAGGGTGATGCTGGCTTCATAGAATGAGCTTGGAGGTGTTCCTTCCTCTTGCATTTTTTGTAGTAGTCTGAGGAGGATAGGTTTTAGTTCTTCCTTGAATGTTTGGTAAAACTCCCCTGTGAAGCCGTCTGGTCCTGGGCTTTTGTTTGCTGGAAGCTTTTTGATGACTGCTTCAATTTCTTCCATAGTTATTGGCCTGTTGAGATTTTTAGATTCTTCCTGATTGAGTTTTGGAATGTTGTATTTTTCTAGGAATATGTCCATTTCCTCCAGGTTGTCTAGTTTTTTGGAGTAAAGTTGTTTATAGTATTTTTTAACAATCATTTGTATTTCTGTGGGGTCTGTTGTTATTTCGCCTCTATCATTTCTGATTTTGTTTATTTGGGTCCTCTCTCTTTGTTTCTTGGTAAACCTGGCTAGAGGTTCATCAATCTTGTTTATCCTTTCAAAGAACCAGCTCTTGGTTTCATTGATTTTATGTATTGTTTTTGTTTGTTTGTTTGTTTGTTTGTTTTTTGGTCTCTATGTCATTTATTTCTGCTCTAATCTTTATTATCTCCTTCCTTCTGCTCACTCTGGGCTTTTCTTGTTGCTCTCTTTCTAATTCTTTGAGATGTAGATTTAGATGATTTACTACCATTTTTTCTTGTTTGTTGAGATAGGCCTGTAGAGCTATAAACTTCCCTCTCAGGACTGCTTTCATTGTGTCCCATAGGTTTTGGATTGTTGTGTTTTCATTGTCATTAGTTTCCAGGATGTTTTTCATTTCTTCTTTGATCTCATTGGTAACCCAATCAATATTTAATAACATGCTATTCAGCTTCCAAGTGTTTGAGTATTTTGAGTTGTTTTTATTGTAGTTTATTTCTAATATTATGCCCTTGTGGTCTGAGAAGATGCTTGGTAGGATTTCAATCTTCTTAAATTTGGGGAGACTTTGTTTGTGACCCAATATGTGGTCTATTTTTGAATGTGTCCCATGAGCACTTGAGAAGAACGTATATTTCGTGGCTTTGGGGTGAAATGTTCTGAAGATGTCAATTAGGTCCATCTGATCTAGTGAGTCATTTAGGATTGCTGTTTCTTTGCCGATTTTTTGTCTAGAGGATTTATCCAGTGATGTAAGTGGTGTATTAAAGTCCCCTACTATGATTGTATTGTTGTTGATCTCTCCCTTGATATCATCCAGGAGGTTTTTTTATGTATTTGGGTGCTCCTGCATTGGGTGCATATATGTTTATCAGGGTTATATCCTCTTGTTGTATTGATCCCTTTAGTATTATGAAGTGGCCTCTCTTATCTCTTGTTATGGCCTTCACTTTGAGGTCTATTTTGTCCGATATAAGTATTGCTACCCCAGCTTTTTTTCATTTCCATTTGCCTGAAAGTTATTTTTCCATCCCTTCACTTTCAGTCTGTGTGAGTCCCTTCTTCTGAGGTGGGTCTCTTGTAGACAGCAAATGTATGGGTCATGTTTTTTTTATCCATTCAGCCACTCGATGTCTTTTGATTGGAGCATTTAGTCCATTTACATTTAAAGTTATTATTGAAAGGTACTTGTTTGTAGCCATTTCTATTTTTTGTGTTGCTGTTTTCTTTCTGAGCTTTTTATTTCTTCTTTTTTACACCAGTCCCTTTAACATTTCTTGCATTGCAGGCTTGGTGGTGATAAACTCCCTTAGCCTTTTTTTGTCTGTAAAGCTTCTTATTTCCCCTTCAATTTTGAATGATAGCCTTGCTGGATAGAGTATTCTTGGATTCAGTCCTTTGCTTTGCATCACTTTGTAAATTTCTGTCCATTCTTTTCTGGCCTGATGTGTTTCTGTTGAGAAATCATTTGATAATCTAATGGGAGATCCCTTGTATGTAACTTTCCGTCTCTCTCTCTTGCAGCCTTTAAGATTCTCTCTTTGTCCTGAACATTTGCCATGGTAATTATGATGTGTCTTGGTCTTTTCGGGTTCACCTTGTTTGGGACTCTCTGGGCTTGTGTGACTTTTTTCTTCCCCACCTCAGGGAAGTTTTCTGATATTATTTCTTCAAATAAGTTTTCTAACCCTTGTTCCCCTTTCTGTTGTTCTGGCACCCCTATTATTCGTATGTTGTTTCGTTTCATGTTGGCCCATAGCTCCCTTAGGCTCTCCTCCTGTTTTTTATTTTTTTTCTCCAATTTCAGTTCAATTTGGGTGTGTTTTGCTTCCCTGTCTTCTAATTCGCTAATTCGGTCCTCCGCTTCTCCTAGTCTACTGTTGAAACTTTCAATGGTATTTTTTATTGCAGCTATATCACTCTTCATTTCTTCTTGGTTCTTACATAATTTATTGATTTTTCATCTGTTTCTTCTTGCTTCTTGCATAAACTGTTGATTTTTTCCTCCATCCGGTTTATGCATCTAGCACCCTTAATCTGAATTCTTTTGCTGTCATGCTGCATGCCTCGGTTTCACTTAGCTGCTTTTCTGGTGAGTCCTCCTTTTCTTTCTTTTGGGGGTTTCTTTGTCTACCCATGTTTGATCTCACCGACATATCTAGATGTTGAGTCGTTCAGGGGCTGCTCCTTGGGTGGCAGTGGCTCCTTGGGCTGTGGTTGCTCCTCTGGCGGTTGTTGTAGCAGCTGCTCCTCAGTTGGCAGGAGCTCCTGTGGTGGGTGCTGTTCACCGCTGTGGTGGCTCCTCTGGCTGGTGGGGGGGATGCTTCACACACAGCTGCTGTTCCTCAGAAAGAGGATATGCTGATCACAAGGCTGCTGTTCCTTGGATGGGGGCGGGCTACACACGCAGCTGCTACTCAAACTGGGGACGGACTGCTCACATCGCTGCTGATCCTTGAATGGGGGCTGGCTGCACGCTGGTGTTGTTCCTCTGGTGTGGTGGGCTGCTTGTGGGGATACTGCTCCTAGGACCGGCTGCTGCTCGTTGGACAAGTGCAGGCTGTTGTGCCTCTGCTCCTTGGACTGGTGTGTGCTGCGTAGAGCTGCCACTCCTTGGATGTGGGCAGTCTGCTCGTGTGGTTGCTGCTCCTCGGACCGGGGTGGGCTGCCGCTGCTCCTCGAATGGGGCCGGGCCACTCGCAGAACTGCTGCTCCTCGGATGGGGGCGGGCTGCTCACACAGCTGCTGTTCCTCGGATTAGGCAGGCTGCTTGTGCGGCTGCTGCTGTTTGGGCGAGGGCAAGATGCTTGTGCAGCTGCTGCCCCTCGGACTAGTGCAGGGTGCAGGCTGTGCGCATCTGCTGCTCCTCGGATGGGGGCGGGCTGCGCAGGGCTGCCTCTCCTCGGACAGGTCGGACTGCTCGTGTGGTTGCTGCTCTTCGGATGGGGAAGCCGGCTGCTCACACAGCTGCTGCTCCTTGGACAGGGGCAGGCCACATGAGGCTGCTGCTCTTAGGCTCAAGGCAGGCTGCCAGCGGTTCAATTTTTTAATGACCGGTTTGGCAGTATAGTGCATATGGCTGGCTATCAGTTCAGATATAGGGATTATGTATTTTTGTCTGCCAAGAGCATCTCCTCCTGCTGAAAAATGCTTCCCTCCCCCCACCCCCATTTAAGCAATCCTATCCTATATAATCTATCTATACTAATAAAAGGGTAATATACTAATTAGACCAGGTTGACCTGCCATCTTATAGACATCTAACTTCCAGACAAAGCCATGGTGGTGGGGGCCAAGGCAGAGGAAGTTAGGGGCAATCAGGCCAGCAGGGGAGGGCCATTGTTGGCAAGATCAGGCCAGCAGGGGAGGGCCGTAGGGGGCGAGATCAGGCCAGCAGAGGAGGGCAGTTGGGAGCGACCAGGCCAGCAGGGGAGGGCAGTTGGGGGCAAGATCAAGCCTGCAGGGGAAGAAAGTTGGGGGCAAGATCAGGCCAGCAGGGGAGGGCAGTTGGGGGTGATCAGGCAAGCAGAGGCAGTTAGGGGTGATCAGGCCAACAGGCAGAGAGGTTAGGGACAACCAGGCAAGCAGGCAGGTGAGCGGTTAGGAGCCAGTGGTCCCAGATTGCAAGAGGTATGTCCGACAGTCAGACATCCCCCAAGGGGTCCCCAATTGGAGAGGGTGCGGGCTGGGCTGAGGGAATGCCCCCTGTGCACAAATTTCGAGCACCAGGCCACTAGTTGCATTATAATAGACTTACCAGAAGCCCGGTGCATGAATGTGTGCACCAGTGGGGTCCCTCAGCCTGACCTGCGGGATCAGGCCAAAACCGGCTCTCCAACATCCCCCAAGGGGTCACAGATTGTGAGAGGGTAAAGGCCAGACCAAGGGACCCCACTGGTACACAATCGGGTCTGGGGAGGATGCAGGAGGTTGGTCAGCCTGGAGGGACCGCTGAAGGGCTCCAGGAAATGTCCAGCCCATCTCATTCAGTCCCGATTGGCCGGACCCCAGCAGCAAGCTAACCTACAAGTCAGAGCGTCTGCCCCCTGGTGGTCAGTGCACGTCATAGTGAGCGGTTGAGTGGCCTTAGCATTCATTAGCATATTATGCTTTGATTGGTTGAATGGCCAACCAGACGACCAGACACTTAGCATATTAGGCTTTTATTATATAGGATTAGACTACAGTATAGTGCAGTGGTGGGCAACCCCTGGCACACCAGCCAAACAGTAACTTTTGCTGGCATTCGAAACCCTCTCTTATAATCTTCCATTTACAATTTTTTTCTTAATATCGACTTTTTTATTTTTCAGATAAATTCAGTGTAGGTGCATCTTAGATAAATAATTTTACATAACAAGTTATCTTAAAGACCATACACATGGATTGACAAGAGAGGGGAAGAGCAATTTCTATGCCTCTGCCTTAACTCTCCCTGCCTTCCTAGATCCGACCAGTGTTTTGGTTTCAGCCTCAGATGCAACGGGTTTTCATTGACAAGACAACCATCTCACCTACTTATTCAAAATTTCACTCTATATAAATGAAACCTTCTCTCTCGCTTTGCCCACCAGTACTAACAAAAGGGGAATAAATTTCTATGTTTCTCTCAGCAGCAAAAGTCCCACTGATAATATCAAATGGAGTCATAAAGTTTTCTGTCGGACTATCAGTGTACATGTATACATTAAAAAATAAATGTATTTTTCATCATCATATACTGTGTTTTTGTCCTTCGAATGAATTTTATTATTTCTTCAAGGTTCTTCACATACGTACACCTTAAGAGATATCAAGTAGGTGTAACATGTTCTCAAAAAATTAAGGTTGGCACGCAGAAGAATTTTGAGTCAGAGATTTTGCTGGTTTGGGCACGCACTCACAAAAAGGTTGCCCACCCCTGGTATAGCGTAATATAACTTTTTCAATTTTTTACTTATAATTGGCTTTACTGTTCTTCAATCAGTTCCATTTATTTATGTGTCTCTTTTGTGCCAGTGCAATACAGACAGTCCTCGGGTAACGTCAGACTCAACATACGTCATTTCACAGTTGCATTGCCAACTCCCATTTATTTATTAAAACAAAAAAGTTCCCTCATTTTGACATATGTACATATGTGCTTCATGTTTTTTATTATTTATTTACCATAAGTAAAGGTCAGGAATTGTTATGTTTCTTTAAAAATTTTTTTACTGTTTCACTTCATTACTGCTGTGTATGTGCTCCATGTGAGTGACGTAGGTGGGTTCCGACTTATGGCGAAAATTGTATTACATCACACAGTAGGAACAGATCTCCAATGTAACCCAAGGACCTACTGTACTGTTTTGATTATTGTAGCTTTATAGTATAGTTTTAAATCAGAAAGCATCATACCTCTAATTGTGTTCTTAAGATTGCTTTGGCTATTTAGGATCTTTTGTGATTTCATATAAATTTTAGAATTATTTGTTCTAGTTCTGAGAATAATGTCATTAATATTTTTATATGCATGGCATTAAACTTGTATATTGCTTTGGGTGGTATTTTAACAATATTAATTCTTTCAATCTATGAATACAGTATATCCTTCCATTTATTTGTGTCCTCTTCAATTTCTTTCTTCGATGTCTTATAGTTTTAACAATACAGATCCTTCAACTCCTTCATTAGATTTATTCCTAGGTGTTTTTTTATTGTTTTATTGAATACTAGAGGCTCGGTGCACAAAAATTTGTGCACTTGGGGGGGTCCCTCAGCCCAGCCTGTGCCCTCTCACAGTCTGGGACCCCTCGGGGGATGTCCACCTGCTGGCTTAGGCCCGCTCCCCAGGATTCAAGCCTAAGCTGGCAGTCAGACATCCCTCTGGCAGCCCGGGAGCCCTCAGGGGATGTCCATTTACCAACAGGGAGCAGGCCAAAGCTGCAGTCAGACATCCTTAGCACTGCTGAGAAGGCAGGAGAGGCTCCCGCCACCACCGCCGTGCTGGTAGCCGTCAGCCTGGCTTGTGGCTGAGCAGAGCTCCCCCTGTGGGAGCACACTGACCACCAGGGGGCAGCTCCTGCATTGAGCATTTGTCCCCTGGTGGTCAGTATGTGTCATAGTGACCAGTCATTCCCAGTTGTTCTGCTGTTAGGGTCAATTTGCATATTACCCTTTTATTATATAGGATAGAGGCTTGGTACACAGGTGGGGGCCTGCTGGTTTGCCCTGAAGGGTGTCCCGGATCAGGGTGGGGGTCCCGCTGGGGTGCCTGGCCAGCCTCGGTGAGGGGCTGAGGGCTGTTTGCAGGCTGGCCACACCCCCTTCAGGGTGGAGGTTCCCGCTGGGGTGCCTGGCCAGCCTGGGTGAGGGGCTGATGGCTGTTTGCAAGCTGGTCAAGCCCCCCAGTGGGGACCCTCACCCCATGGGGGTGTGGCCAGCCTGGGTGAAGGGCTGAAGGTCATTTTCAGGCTGCCCACAGCCCCTTCAGGGTGGGGGAGTCCCACTGCGGTGCCTGGCCAACCTGGGTGAGGGGCTGATGGTCCCCCCAGCGGCCCAAGCTCCCAGCCTCTCCTTTTTTTCTTTTTTTCTTTTTTCTGGGATTTATTTATCTTCTATAATTGAAACTTTGTAGCCTTGAGCGGAGCCCAGTGCCGACCAGGGCAGGTGGGAAGCTTGGCTTCCTCCATCACCAGGAGCAACCCAAGCCTCCTGCTCGCTCCAGCTCCATGGCTGCCGCCATCTTTGTTGGGGTAATTTGCATACTCACTCCTGATTGGCAGGTGGGCGTGGCTTATGGGTGTGTCTTGAGCATAGCAGAGGGACCATTAATTTTCATGTTTCTCTTTTATTATATAGGATATTGGGGTGATATTGATTAATCAAATTATGTAGGTTTCAGGTGTGTACATGTTTTATTCTTTTTGATACAATTGTAAATGGAATTGTTTTCTTAATTTCTCCTTCTGATCATTCATTACTACTGTATACAAATGCAATGGATTTCTGTATGTTAATTTTGTATCCTGAAACTACTGGATTCATTTAGTTTTGTTTTTTTTTCTCTCTCTCTCTCTCTTTTTTTTTTTTATCGAAATATATTTTATTGATTTTTTTACAGAGAGGAAGGGAGAAGGATAAAGAGTTAGAAACATCGATGAGAGAGAAACATCTATCAGCTGCCTTCTGCATGCCCCCTGCTGGGGATGTGCCCACAACCAAGGTACATGCCCTTGACCGGAATTGAACCTGGGACCCTTGAGTCTGCAGGCCGACGCTCTATCCACTGAGCCAAACTGGTCAGGGCTCATTTAGTTTTTTGGTGTAGTGTTTTCTATATATAGTACATGTCATCTGTAAATAATGACAGTTTTATTTCTTCCTTTCCAATTTATATGCCTTTTATTTATTTTTCTTGTCTGAATGCTGTGGCTGGGATTCCTAACCACATTGAATAGAAGTGATGAGAGTGCACATACTTGTCTTGTTTCTGATCTTAATGGAAAAGCTTTCATCTTTTTACCATTGAATGTAATGTTAACTGTGGGTTTGTCATATGTAGTCTTTATTATGTTGAGGTATGTTCCCTCTAAATTCACTTTGTTGAGAGTTTTTATTATAAATGGTTATTGAATTTTGTCAAATGCTTTTTCTGTATCTATTGAAGTGATGACAGGGTGGGGCAAAAGGAGGTTTGCAGTGTGAGTATGCAAAACAGAGTTTATTCTTGTATTATGTATTAATTATTGTATTATTTTCCATACAAACAACTGTAAACCTACTTTTTCCCACCCAGTATATGATTTTTATCCTTGGTTTTGTTGATATGGTGTGTCACTGATTGATTTGCTGATATTGAACCATCCTTTCATCCCTGGAATAAATTCCACTTGATCATCTAATCTAATAATAGACAAACATGGTAATTGACTGTACCTTCGCTACACCTCCCATTGGCTAATCAGCACGATATGCAAATTAACCGCCAACAAAGATGGCAGCTAATTTGCATACTGCAGGCACGGTGGGACAGCGCCATCCCTCTTGCCCCGCCGCCATCTGGGCCTGCTATCTGCGACCCGGGACGGCGGGCGGCCCGTGTGCGACCCGACCTGTGGCTGGCAAGTGAGACCGCAGCAATCCCAGCCACCCACCCCGCCCTCATCTGGCCCTCCCGCGGGGTCCCGGGGGCTGGCGGGCTGGAAGGCGGCTCCAGCCGGAGCAAAGGCCTGGGTCCCGGGTGCCGGAGGAAAACCTGTGCCAGCAGCCAGGGCGAGGGAAGGTGTATTGCACAAATCTTTTTGTGCAACAGGTCTCTATGGTATATAATCCTTCAAATGTATTTGGTTTTCTAATATTTGGTTAAGAACTTTTGCATCTGTGTTTATTAGGGATATTAACCTGTAATTTTCTTTTTTTGTAATGTCTTTGTCTGGTTTTGGTATCAGGAAACTTCCTCTTTAAGTTTTTTGAAGAATTTGATAGAATTTACCTGTAAAGCCATCTGGTCTGGGTGTTGTTGTTTTTTATTACTGTTTCAATGTCCTTAGCAGTAATCAGTCTATTCATATTTTCTGTTTCATCTTGATTCAGTTTTGGAAAATTATATGTCAATTTTATTTATCATTTCAAAGAACCAGCTTTTACTTTTATTGATCTTCTTTATTGTTTTTTAGTTTCTATTTTATTTATTTCCACTTTAATCTTTATTTCCTTCTACTTTGGGTTTTGAATATTCTTTCTCTAGTTCCTTTATGAATAAAGTTAGGTTGTTTATTTGAGATTTTTTTTTTAACATATTTCATTGATTTTTTTTACAGAGAGGAAGGAGAGGGATAGAGAGTTAGAAACATCGATGAGAGAGAAACATCGATCAGCTGCCTCCTGCACGCCCCCCACTGAGGATGTGCCCGCAACCAAGGTACACCCCCTTGACCGGAACCGAACCCGGGACCCTTGAGTCCGCAGGCCAACGCTCTATCCACTGAGCCAAACCGGTTCTGGCTGAGATTTTTCTTGTTTCTTGAGTAGGCCTGAATAGCTATGAACTTCCCTCTTAGAACTGCTTTTCTTGTATCCCATGTTTTGCATAGTTGTGTTTTCATTTTCATTTGTCTCAAGGTATTTTTTAATTTCCTGTTTGATTTCATCTTTGATCCATTGGTTGTTTAGTAGTATGTTTTTTAGTCTCCACGTGTTTGTAGGATTTTCCCCCCACTTTTCTTCTTGAATTTGATTTATAATTTCATATTGTTGTGGTCCAAAAAGATGTTTGATATGATTTCAATCTTTTTTATTGAAACTTGTTTGTGACCTAATTTTTAATCAATCTTGAAGAATGTTTCATGTGCACTTGAAAATAATGTGTATTCTGCAGTTTGAGGATAAATGTTCTATAAATATTTATTAAGTGAATCCGGTCTAGTGTGATATTTAAGGCCATTGTTTCCTTATTGATTTTCTGTCTGGATGCTCTATCCACTGATGTAAATGGGGTATTAGAGTCCCCTACTACTGTTGTTATACTATCCATTTCTCCCTTTATGTCTGCTAATATTTGCTTTATAAAAGTAGGTGCTCCCATATTGGGTATGTAGATATTTACAATTGTAATATTGTCTTCTTGGATTGACCCTTTTATAGTTATGTAATGCCCTTCTTTGTCTCTTTTTACAGTCTTTGTTTTGTCTGATATAAGTGTTGCTACCTCAGCTTTCTTTTCATTTTTATCTGCATGGAATATTTTTTCCATCCTTTCATTTTCAGTCTGTGTACCACTTTCAATCTGAATTGTGTCTCTTGTAGGCAATATATAGGTGGGTCTTATTTTATTTTATCCATTCATCCACCCTTTGTCTTTTGATTGGAGCATTTAATCCATTTACATTTAAAGTAATTATTGATAGGTATGTACTTATTGCCATTTTGTTCATTGTTTTTTGGTTATTTGTACATTTCTGTTTTTTATTCTCTTGACCTCTTTCCTTCTGATTTGCTGGTTTGCTTTAGCATTTTATTTGAGTTCCTTGATCTTTATTTTTGTGTATTTTTGTAGGTTTCGCGTTTGTGATTACCATTAGTTCATATATATTCATCTATTTCTATCACAGTCTACTTAAAGTTGATAGGCATTTAAGTTCAAACGTATTCTAAAAGCTCAGGATTTTTGCTCTTCCCCTCCATGCTTTACATTTTTTATGTCATATTTTAGGTTTTTTTTAATCCTCACCTGAGGATATTTTTTCCATTGATCTTTAGAGAGAGAGTGCAGGAGAGGGAAGAGAACCAGGGATCGAACCTGTAACTGAAGCACATGCCCTTGACCAGGAATTGAATCCATGATCATTTGGTCCATGAGCAAAATTAGCCAGGGCCATATTTTATATCTTTTGGTTTTGTACATCCCCTATTTATTGTAGTTATATTTAATTTTGCTACTTTTGTCTTTTAACATTTGTACGACCCTTTTAAGTGGTTGATTTGCTGTGTTTACTGTATATTTACATTTACCTGTGAGATTTTTTCTTTCCTGTATTTTCTTATTTCTCATGATGGTCTTTTCTTTCTGCTTAAAGAAGATCCTTTAATATTTTTTATAAAACCAGTTTAGTGGTGATGAAGTCCTTTAGAGTTTGTTTGTTTGTTTGTTTGTTAATCCTAACCTGAGGATATTATTTCCATTGATTATTTCTTAATCCTCACCAAGGATATTTTCTCAATTGATTTCTAGAGAGAGTGGAAGGGAGGGAAGAGCAGGAGAAAGAGAGGGCAACATGGATGTGAGAGAGATGCATCGATTGGCTGTCTCCCACATGTGTCCCTACCAGGGTCAGGGAACCTGCAACACATCCCAACTAGGGCTGGGGATAGAACCTGCAACCCAGGTATGTGCCCTTGACTGAGAATCGAACCCAAAGACCCTTTGGTGCTTGGGCCAATGCTGTAACCACTTAGCAATACCAACCCGGGCTTAAGTCCTTTAGTTTTTGTTTGTCTGGGGATATCTTTATATCTCCTTCAATTCTAAATGATAACCTTGTTGGGTAGAGTATCCTAGGTTGTAGATTCTATACTTTCTTTTTTTAATTTTTTTTTATTTCAGAGAGGAAAGAAAAGGGAGGGAGAGATAGAAATATCAATGATGAGAGAATCATTGATCAGTTGCCTCCTGCATGCCCCCTACTGGGTATTAAGTCCACAACCCAGGCACATGACCTTGACCGGAATTAAACCCAAGATCCTTCAATCCACAGGCTGATGCTCTATCCACTGAGCCAAACTAGCTAGCACAGATTCTATACTTTCAGCACTTTAAATGTATTATGTTATTGCCTTCTGGCCTGTAAAATTTCTTCTGAGAAATTAGCAAGTAGTCTTAGCGGGTTTAATTTTTATGTGACTAGTTGTTTTCCCCTTCTGCCTTCATGATTGTCTATTTAATTTTACCACTTCAATTACAATAGGTCTTGGTGTGGGCTTCTTTGGGTTTATCTTGTTTGAAACTCTGTGCTTCCTAGACATGGATGTTTGTTTCCTTCCCCAAATTAGGAAAGTTTCAGTCATTATTTCTTCAAATAAACTTTCTGCCCCTTTACCTCTCTCTTTCCTTCTGGGATTCCTATAGTGTGCATGTTGGCATGATTGATGTTGTCCAAAGGTCCCTGAAACTATCTTCTTTCTAAAATTCATTTTCTTGCCAAACCGGTTTGGCTCAGTGGATAGAGCGTCAGCCTGCGGACTGAAAGGTCCCAGGTTCGATTCCGGTCACGGGCATGTGGGAGGTGTGCAGGAGGCAGCTGGTCGATGTTTCTCTCTCATCGATGTTTCTGACTCTCTATCCCTCTCCCTTCCTCTCTGTAAAAAAAATCAATAAAAATATATTATAAAAAATAAAATAAAATAAAATTCATTTTCTTTTTGCTGTTCTGATTGGGTGATTTCCACTATTCTATCTTCCAGGTTGCTAATCTGTTCTACTGTATTATCTAATCTGCTATTATTATTTTTAGTGATTGTATTTGTAGCTTTCTCTGACTCCCTGCATACTACTCTCAAATTTGATGAGTATCCTCATGACCATTTCTTTGACTCTTTTTTTAAAAATTAAATCTTTATTGTTCAGATTATTACAGTTGTTCCTCTTTTTCCCCCCATAGCTCCCCTCCACCCGTTTCCCACCCCACCCTCCGCCCTCGCCGCCCCCGACTGTCCTCATCCATAGGTGCATGATTTTTGTTCAGTCTCTACCCACATCCCCCACACCCCTTTCATCCCCAAGAATAGTCAGTCCACTCCCTTTCTATGCCCCTGATTCTATTATAATCACCAGTTCATTCTGTTCATCAGATTATTAATTCACTTGATTTTTAGATTCACTTGTTGATAGATGTGTATTTGTTGTTCATAATTTGTATCTTTACCTTTTTCTTCTTCTTCCTCTTCTTAAAGGATACCTTCAGTATTTCATATAATACTGGTTTAGTGGTGGTGAACTCCTTTAGCTTTTTCTTATTTGTGAAGCTCTTTATCTGACCTTCAATTCTGAATGATAGCTTTGCTGGATAAAGTAGTCTTGGTTGTAGGTTCTTGGCATTCATCACTTTGAATATTTCTTGCCACTCCCTTCTGGCCTGCAAAGTTTCTGTTGAGAAATCAGCTGACAGTCATATGGGTACTCCCTTGTAGGTAACTGACTTTCTTTCTCTTGCTGCTTTTAAGATTCTCTCTTTGTCTTTTGCTCTTGGCATTTTAATTATGATGTGTCTTGGTGTGGTCCTCTTTGGATTCCTTTTGTTTGGGGTTCTATGCGCTTCCTGGACTTGTAAGTCTATTTCTTTCACCAGGTGGGGGAAGTTTTCTGTCATTATTTCTTCAAATAGGTTTTCAATATCTTGCTCTCTCTCTTCTTCTGGCACCCCTATAATTCTGATGTTGGTACGCTTGAAGCTGTCCCAGAGGCTCCTTACACTATCTTCGTATTTTATGATACTTTTTTCATTTTGCTTTTCTGGTTGGGTGTTTTTTGCTTCTTTGTATTTCAAATCTTTGACTTGATTCTTGTGATCCTCTAGTCTGCTGTTGGGAGTCTGTATAATATTCTTTATTTCAGTCAGTGTATGCTTAATTTCTAGTTGGTCCTTTATCACAACCTCGAGGGTCTCACTAGACTTATTGAGGGTCTTACTCAATTTATCGGTGGTTTCTAGAAAATTCTTGAAAAACCTTAAAAGTGTGGTTTTGAACTCTATATCCAGTAGTTTGCTTTCCTCCATTTCTGTCATTTGTGTCCTGTTTCTTTGTCTCCGCATTTTTTTATGCTTCGCTGTGTCGATAGAGTGGCTTTCTCTGCTAGGTGCCCTATAGGGCCCAGTGGCTCAGCCTCCCCAATTACCTGAGGTAGACACTCTTGGTGCACCCCCTTGTGGTCTTTGTGCACAGTCTTGTTGTAGTTAAGCCTTGATTGTTGTAGGTATCACTGGGAGGAATTGACCTCCAGGCCAATTGGCTGTGAGAATCAGCTGTGTCTGCAGTGGGAGAACTTCTGTGCTGGAGACACCCCTCTGGGGCAAGACTTGCTTCAATGGGGCTTTGGTGCTCACTGAGTCTGCCCCCTGAGTGTGTCCTTTATGGTTCCATGGAGCTGCAAACTGGATGGTCCCACTCTGACCACAGGGCACACTGGCTCCTGGATCTCTAAGGAGGTGCTAATCTATCCTCTGCCTGAGGCTATCCAGCAGGAGCCAGCTGTGATGCAATGCAAGTTGCCTTGGGGCCTTGGGCCAGCTGCAGTTTGTTAGGTAATTATCAGATTGCAAAGGTCCAGGCCTTTCATATGCAAAAGGCTCCGTGCATGGCTTTGGCGGGGCGGTCCCAGGGGATCAACAGGGCAGAGGGAGCAGTATGGCTGCTCTCAGTCCTGCCCTCAGAGGCCCTGCTTCTCAGTGTCCCGGCAGTCACTGCAAGCACCCTGAGAGAAAGCTGCCCTCGAGTTCCGACCGATGCCAGACAGTCCAGTTTCTCCCATATGAGTCTGGGTCCCCAGAGACTCGCCCGGAACTGGAGCTCAAAGCTTGAGACTCCCTCCCGATTGAAAAAGACAACTGTGTCCTCAGCCGCCAGCCCTCTCCGCATGCACTTCTGTACCTCTGTACTTTACTTCTGCACCTCACCTCCTCTGAGTCTCGGTGTGCTTTTCTCTTTCCTTCTAGTTGTAGAATTTCCACTCAGCCAGCCTTCCTGTGGTTCTGGATGATGTCTGTTCCGTCTTTTAGTTGTATTTTTGAAGTGGTTGTGTGAGGCAGCAATCTCCAGTGTTTACCTATGCCGCCTTCTTGGTTTTCTCAAAAGCACACATATTTCTCCTGGGCTGTGACCGGCATTCCTCCTCCCCACTGTCTGCCTCATTGGAATCACTAAAGATTTCTGATTCTTCACATTCACAGCAAAGTAATGCTGCTGATTCACTGTCTTCCAACTGAGAGCTCATTTGCAACAGCATGGATGGACCTGGAGAGTATTATGCTAAGCAAAATAAGCCAGTCAGAGAAAGATAAGTATAACATGATCTCACTCATATGTGGAATCTAATCTTCTTTGACTCTTTATCAAGCAAATTACTTATCCCCATTTCATTAGGGTTTTCGGGGGGGGCGGTTCTTTTTTCTTCATTTATAACATATTCCTCTGTCTTCTCGGTTTGTTTGACTTTCTGTGTTTGTGCATATAAAAAAGGAGATAGCTATTACTTCCAACCTATAAACAATGCTCTTGCATAGAAGTAACCTCTATGTAGACTGTGTGCTATGTGGTTTTGGCAAGCCTGTGGAAGTCAGGGTGGTGCATGCAGTGCCTGGAGTGCCAGCTGGCTTGGAGAAGTGGGTTTGGGGCTGGGTGGTCCAAGGTGCACAATGCACATGCAAGTGCAATGGCTCTCTTGCTCCAGCTGTCCATGGTGGGAGCCAGGTCCTGGCTGGGCAGCCCAGTGCTCACATGCCACAATACCCTGTTGGTTCTGATGAAGGAAGCTCTGGGTAGGGGGACCTGGTACACATGCTTTGGTGCCCTCTTGGTCCCACTGGAGTGAGCTCCATGGTAGGGTGACTGGGAACATGTTGCAGTGGCCTTGACGGTCAACCAGAGCACCTCGATAGAATTCTGGCCTACACTATCTAAGTCAAAGGTTCTCAACCTGTGGGTCGAGACCCCTTTGGGGGTCGAATGACCCTTTCACAGGGGTTGCCTAAGACCATCCTGCATATCAGATATTTACATTATGATTCATAACAGTAGCAACATTACAGTTATGAAGTAGCAACGAAAATAATTTTATGGTTGGATCACAATATGAGGAACTGTATTTAAAGGGCCAGAAGGTTGAGAGCCACTGATAAGTGGAGGGAGAATGTAAATAATGGTGTTCACTGGCACCTCCAATCTTGGAGAGTTCCCACAAATCCCAGAGAGCTCTTGTAGTTCGCCAGCTTTCTCTATGTTGTCTCTCTATTTCGTTTTCTGTGGAGAAGCTGTTCAATTGGCTCTCAGCTATCTCTCAGGAGGAATTGCTCTAAATATAGCTTTATAATTGGTATATTTATTGGAGAGGGTAAGTTTGGCATCCTCCTATGATGCCATCTTGAACCCACCTCCTAGTGTAAAATAACTTTTATATGTATTGGGAAACCAAAAAATTTGTGTGACTTGCTTTATTGCTACTAGTATATTCACCTTATGTAGAGTGGCCTGGAACTGAACAATAATATCTACAAGGTATGCCTGTATACACTCATGAAACCATTACCACAATCCCTCCAGCCTCTCCCCAGGTAACCACCAACCTGTTTTCTATCACTATAAGTTAGTCTGCATGTTCTAGAATTTCATGTAACTGGAATCATAGACTGTACTCTTCTTTTGTCTGGTTTCTTTTATTCAGCATAATTATTTTGAGGTTCATCCATATCAACAATTAATTCATTTTAATGCTAACCAGTATTCCATTATATGAATATACCACAATCTGTTTATACATTCACCTGTTTATGGACATTTAAATGGTTTCCAAATTTTGCCTATTATAAATAAAGCTGCTATGAACATTTGTATATAAGTCTTTGTATAGCTATATACTTTCATTCTTTTTAGATAAATAAATATGAGTGCAATGGCTGGATCATATGGTAGATGTATGTTTAATTTTTTAAAAACTACCAAAATGTTTTCCAAACTGTACAATTTTATTCCTATCAGCCATGTATGAGTTCCAATTCGCACACATCTTTGCCAACACTTTATATGGTTAGTCTTTTTTAATTTTAGCCACTCTACTAGGTGTGTAGTGATATGTCATTGTGATATTAAACTTTTTTAAATTCTCATCTGAGGATATGTTTATTGATTTTATTTTTTTAATATATTTTTATTGATTTCAGAGAGGAAGGGAGAGGGAGAAAGAGATAGAAACATCAATGATGAGAGAGAATCATGGATTGGCTGCCTCCTGCATGTCCCACAATAGGGATCAAGCCCACAACCCCGGGCACGTGCCCTGACTGGGAATCAAACCATGAACTCCTGGTTCATGGGTCGATGCTCAACAAGTTAGCCATACTGGCTGGGCTGTTTTTTTATTTTAGAGAGGCAGGGAGAGGAGAGAGGGGAGAGGGAGAAACATTAAGTGGTTTCCTCCCATATGTGCCCTGGCTGGGAATTGAACCCACAACCTAGGTATGTGCCCTAACTGGGAATCGAACCCACAACCTTTTAGTGTACAAGACAATGTTCCAACTAACTAAGCCACTCAGCCAGGAATGTCATTGTGATTTTAATATACATTTTCCTAGTGACTAATAATGTTGAGTATCTTTCCAAGTACTCATTTACCACCTATGTATCTATTTGATAAAGTGTTTGCTCAAATCTTTTGCCAATTTTTATTGGATTGTCTGTTTTCTTATTGAGTTTTAAGAGTTTATGATAATTTTAGAATAGAGTCCCTTATCAGATTTTCCAGTCTGTAGCTTGTTTTGTAATTCTCTTAGCAATGTCTTTCTTTCTTTTTTTAAATATATTTTTATTGATTTCAGAGAGGAAGGGAGAGGGAGAGAGAGATAGAAACATTGATGAGAGAGAATTATTGATAGGCTGCCTTCTGCATGCCCCCTACTGGAGATCGACCCCACAACCTGGGCATGTGCCCATGACCAGAATCGAACCCGGGCATCCGGTGCTCTATCCACTAAGCAAACCAGCTAGGGCAGCAATGTCTTTCAAAGAGCAGAAGTTTTAACTTTGATTAAGCCCATTCGTCAATTTATTTTACAGAACATGCTTTTATTGTTGAATCTAAGAAATCTTTGCCTTACCCAAAGTTTCTCTTATGTTCCCCTCTAGAAGTTTTATGGTTGTAGTTTTACATGTATGTCAAGAATACATTTTGAGTTCATTCTATTTTTTGCAAGGAATGCATCTAAGTTTATTCTTCTTCATAGAGTTATCCAATTATTCCAAGGACATTTGCTGAAAAAACTAGACCTCTCAACTGAATTGCCTTTGAACATTTTTAAAACTTCAAATGCCCATATATATATTAGATCTATTTCTGGTCTAAGAATAGGCTATACTTTTCTATTGATCCATCTGTCTGTTTCAAAGCTGTCTTCATTTCTGTACTTTATAACAGGCTTTGAAGTTAAAGAGGGTGAGTTCCCCCACTCTCTTCTTTTTCAATGTTGTTTTCACTATTCTTTTTATTTTCATCTGAATTATGAATAAGCTTTAAATGTCTAAAAAAATTAAGCTTTTGGGGTACTTTCATTGGGATTTCATTGACTCTATATCAATTTGAGAAGAATTGACATCTTAACACTATTTTCTGTCTTCCAATCTATGAACATGGTATATCTCTCTATTTATTTAGGCCTTCTTTAAAATCTTTCAGAAAATTTTTTTTTAGTTTTTAATGTACAACTTTTGCATATATTTTGTCATATTTATCCCAAAATATTTAACAGTTTGATACTATTGTAAATGGCATTTTAAAAATTGTAGTAAAATATACATAACACAAAATTTACCATCTTACAAATTTTAACGTGTGAAGTTCATTATTGTTAAGTACATTTCATATCATTGTTAAACCAATCTCCAGGACTCTTTTCATCTTGTAAAACTGAAACTCTGTGTCCATTAAACACAATTCTTCATTCCTGTCCCCTCCCCAGCTCCTGACAACCACCATTCTACTTTCTATCTGTATGAATTTGACTACTCTAGATTTCTTATGTAAATGAGATCACACAGTATTTGTCCTTTTGTGACTAGTTTATTTCACTTAGCATAATGTCCTCAAGGTCCAGCCATCTTGTAGCATGTCTCATAACTTCCTTCCTCACATTTTATCCATCCATCCATCAATGGACACTTGGATTACTATCACCTTTTGGCTATTGTGAATAATGCTGATATGATCGTGCAAATATCTCTTAAAGACCCTGTTTTTAATTTTGGGGAGTAAATGCCCATAAGTGGAATTGCTGGATCATACAATGATTCTATTTTTAAATTTTAATGTTTGAGGAGACACCACACTGTTTTTCAAAGCAGCTGTACCGTTTTGCATGCCCATCAACCATACAAAAGGATTCCAATTTCTGCACTACCTTGCCTATACTTGTTATTTCATTTTTGTTTTTGTTTTTTGATAGTAGCCATCCTCATGGATGTGAGGTGATATCTCACTGTGGTTTTGATTTGCATTTCCCTAGTGATTAGTGATTGTTAAGCATCTTTTCATATGCTTGCTGGTCATTTCCACATCTTCTTTGGAGAAATGTCTATTTAATTCCTTTGCCCATTTTTTTCTTTTCTTCCCCCCAATACTGAATTTTCCCTTCTTTCTTCACCCTCTCATCTTCAGTGACATGACTAACATTTTTAGTGCACCATTCAGTTGCAAAGTGAAATAGTAACAGTATAAAAATAAATGCTCGACAGAGTAGAGACACATTATTCAAGCGTTCTCAGTTGGTTTAGTCCTGTTGAGCACATTGGGTCAAGGTGAATTCACTCCCCACCCCTCCCCACATGTACACACGAAGAAAAGTACAGGAGCCAACAGAACAAGTATTAGAGACTGAACACTGGGTGTTAAATCCTTGCCCTCTAGCTATGCATCCTTAAAGCAAACATTTACTTCTCAAAACTCTGGTTTCTCATCTGTAAAATGGGGATCATAACTGTTGCTCCTTCTAAGATTGTTGTGATGATTAAAGGAGATAGAAGAAGAGCAAAACAGCCTGAAGTAGGCAAAGTGCTCAGTAGATTCATATTACCAGCATCAACATTGGAATGGCAAATGCTTCTGCTGCCACCACCTATATATGTTTCATTCCATACTATGCACCTCCTAATAGGCTAATATTTAACTTCTCTGAGCTCCTCTTTTTTCAAAGGGACTTTGAGCCCCCATAAACTTAGTTACTCCGAATGTAAAACAACTTTATGATAGCATATGGACTATATACACACAAGATATTAATTTTGTTTCAGGAATTAGTATATCGAGTTACTTTCTTTTTTTAATTAAATCTTTATTGTTAAAAGTATTATATTTACCCTCTTTTTCCCCCAAATGACCCCTTCTGGCCCACCCCCAACCCCCACCCCAGGCCTTCACCGCCCTGTTGTCTGTGTCCTGATTGGGAGAGGCTCGTGTTGCCGCAGCAGTGCTCACCAGCCATGAGCCCTTGGCATCCTCCCAAGGGGAGTGGCCTGTGGGATCGGGTTGAAACCGGCTCTCCAACATCCCCCAAGGGATCCTGGATTGAGAGAGGGCACAGGCCAGGCTGAGGGACCCCACCGGTGCACAATCACAATAGGGCTGGGAAGGGACTGCTCGAGGGCTTCAGGGCGTGTCGGGCCCATATCGCTCAGTTGGGATCAGCCGGACCCCAGCAGCAAGCAAACTTACCGGTTGGAGCATCTGCCCCTTGGTGGTCAGTGCACGTCATAGCGAGCAGTTGAGTAGCCTTAGCATATCATTAGTATTGTACACTTTGATTGGTTGTTTGGTTGTTCTGCCGCTCAGTCTATTTGCATATTACCCTTTTATTATATAGGACTAGAAGCCCAACACACAAAATTGCATGGCCCCACCCACCCGCACAGCCTCGCCACACTCACAGCCCCGCCCACCTGTGACAGTCTTTGGTCGTTACGGTGTTAAGGCCACAGGCCTTTTATAATATAGATTCCTTTTTTATCGCAGAGAACACTGTATGACTTGATCATTTTAAATTTATTGGGACTTGTTTTATGGTCCAGAAGTGGTGTACTTGGTTTGGCTCAATGGATAGAGCGTCAGCTTGAAGATTGAAGTGTCCTGGGTTCGATTCCCATCAAGGGCATATGCCCGGGTTGCAGGCTTGATCCCCAGTAGGGGGCATGCAAGAGGCAGCCGATCAATGATTCTCTCTTATCATTGATATTTCTGTCTCTCCCTCTCCCTTCCTCTCTGAAATCAGTAAAAATATTTTTTTAAAAAAGAATTTGTATCCTACTGTTTGAGAGTAGAATGCTCTGTAAATGACAATTCAGTCAAGTCAGTTTATAATATTGTTCAAGTCATCTGTATCCTTACAGATTTTCTGTCTAATTTGTCAAATGACAAAAGTAATACAATTTAGTAACGACTTTGATATTTTTTATTCAAGGGAAAAGAATTCATGGTTTGGGGGAGTACAGTGCCTCACAGCAGTGTAGCATCCTCCCTAAAGGATTTTAGGCAAGAGTGAGTTTTATAAAGCCTTAGAAGTGGCAACACAGAAGCAAGGCCTGATTGGCTAGGAGGTCAGGGATTTCCTTATCAGACTAACAGGTCCCATTAGGGTAAAATAAGCTAGCTAAAGGTGAGTGGGAGGATTGTGATTAGTGTACGTCAGGTTTCCTTGACCGTGATGCATTTCCCATAACTGCAGGCTGACTTAGGTTTAGATTTGTGACTGAGCTGGGCCACTGGAGCAGACCATTTTGTGTTCCTGATATATAAATTATTACTTTATCAAAATTTTCTGTCAATTGTTGATGAGAAGTATTGAAATATCCAACTATAATTGTGTTTGTCTTTTTCTCCTTTCAATTCTATTAGTTTTCTCCTTCATATATTTTGAAGCTCTGATATTAGTGCATACATGTTTAGAACTATTGTCTTCTAGATTAATTGGGCCTTTATTATTAAATGAATTTCTTTTTCCCTGATATTTCTCTTTACTTTGAAATCTACTTCATCTTGCCCTGACCAGTTTGGCTCAGTGGATAGAGTGTTCGCCTGCGGACTCAAGGGTCCCAGGTTCAATTCCGGTCAAGGGCATGTACCTTGGTTGCGGGCACATCCTCAGTGGGGAGTGTGCAGGAGGCAGCTGATCGGTGTTTCTCTCTCATCGATGTTTCTAACTCTCTATCCCTCTCCCTTCCTCTCTGTAAAAAATCAATAAAATATATTTTTTAAAAAAGAAATCTACTTCATCTGATATTAAAATAGTCACTTCAGAATGATATACATTTTCCATCCTATTACTTTCAATATCTTTGTGTCTTTATATTAAAAGTAGAGTTCTTAGAGAAACCAAGATGGCGGCATAGGTAAACACCGGAGTTTGCTGCCTGGAACAACCACTTCAAAAATACAACTAAAAGATGGAAAGGACATCATCCAGAACCACAGGAAGGCTGGCTGAGTGGAAATTCTACAACTAGAAGGAAAGAGAAAAGCATACCGAGACTCAGAGGAGGCACAGTGCAAAAGTAAAATACTAAGGTACAGAGGCGCACATGGAGCGGGCTGGCGGCTGAGGGCGCAGTTGTCGTTTTCAATCGGGAGGGAGTCTCAGGCTCTGAGCTCCAGTTCCGGGCGAGTCTCTGGGGACCCAGACTCATACGGGAGAAGCAGGACTGTCTGGCATCGGTCGGAACTCGAGGGCAGCTTTCTCTCTGAGGGGCTTGCAGCGATTGCTGAGACACTGAGAAGCGGAGCCTCTGAGAGCAGCCATAACTGCTAGCCCCACCCTGTTGATCCCATGGGACCCGCCCCGCCCAAGCCCTGCAGGGAGGCTTTTGCTGAATAGCCTCAGGCAGAGGCTAGATTAGCACCTCCCTAGAGATCCAGGAGCCAGTATACCCAGAGGTCAGAGTGGGACCATCCAGTTTGCAGCTCCATGGAACCATAAAGGACACACTCAGGGGGCAGACTCAGTGAGCACCAAAGCCCCACTGAAGCAAGTCTTGCTCCATAAGGGTGTCTCCAGCACAGAAGTTCTCCCACTGCAGACACAGCTGATTCTCACAGCCAATTGGCCTGGAGGTCAATTCCTCCCAGTGATACCTACAACAATCAAGGCTTAACTACAACAAGACTGTGCACAAAGACCACAAGGGGGTACACCAAGAGTGTCCTCCTCAGGTAATTGGGGAGGCTGAACCACTGGGCCCTAGAGCACACTTAGCACAGAAAACCACTTTATCAACACAGGGACGCATAAAAAATGTGGAGACAAAGAAACAGGACACAAATGACAGAAATGGAGGAAAGCAAACTACTGGATATAGAGTTCAAAACCACACTTTTAAGGTTTTTCAAGAATTTTCTAGAAACTGCCGATAAACTTAATGAGACCCTCAAGAAATCTAGTGAGACCCTTGAGGGTGTCATAAAGGACCAACTAGAAATTAAGCATACACTGACTGAAATAAAGAATATTATACAGACTCCCAACAGCAGACCAGAGGATCGCAAGAATCAAGTCAAAGATTTGAAATAAGAAGAAGCAAAAAACACCCAACCGGAAAAGCAAAATGAAAAAAGAATCCAAAAATATGAAGATAGTGTAAGGAGTCTCTGGACAACTTCAAGCGTACCAACATCCGAATGATGGGGGTGCCAAAAGAAGAGAGAGAGCAAGATATTGAAAACCTATTTGAAGAAATAATGACAGAAAACTTCCCCTACCTGGTGAAATAAATAGACTTACAAGTAAGTCCAGGAAGCACAGAGAGTTCCAAACAGAGGAACCCAAAGAGGCCCACACCAAGACACATCATAATTAAAATGTCTACTAAAGGCTAAAGACAAAGAGAGAATCTTAAAAGCAGCAAGAAAAAAGCAGTTGGTTACATACAAGGGAGTGCCCATATGACTCTCAGTTGATTTTTCAACAAAAACTATGTGGGCCAGCGGGTAGTGGCAGAAATATTCAAAAGTGATGAATAGCAAGGACCTACAACCAAGATTACTCTACCCAGCAAAGCTATCATTTAGAATTGAAGGTCAGCTAAAGAGCTTCACAGACAAGAAAAAGCTAAAGGAGTTCATCACCACCAAACCAGTATTACAGAACATATTGAAGGGTATTCTTTAAAAAGAGGAAGAAGAAAAAAAAGATGAAAAATATGTACTATAAAATGGCAATAAATACATATCTATCAACAATTGAATCTAAAAATCAAAATAAATGAATAAGTAATCTAATGAACAGAATAGACTGGTGAAGAAAACAGAATCAGAGGCATGGAAATGGAACAGAATGATGATTCTCAGAGGTAAAGGGTTTGGGGGTTGGGAAGAGATTAAACAAAGATCTTACATGCATATATGCATTACCATGGACACAGACCTGGGGCGGGGAGGGATCCAGGTGGAGCGGGGAAGTA
The DNA here is from genome assembly GCF_000147115.1 of Myotis lucifugus. Classification (NCBI taxonomy): domain Eukaryota; kingdom Metazoa; phylum Chordata; class Mammalia; order Chiroptera; family Vespertilionidae; genus Myotis; species Myotis lucifugus. Next base: position 1,395,035 of record NW_005871292.1, on the reverse strand, counting down.
GGGGGAAAAAAGAGGGACATCTGTAATATTCTCAACAATAAAGATTTTTTTTAAAGAAAAAAATCAAACTAAGATAATTAAGATTTTTCTAATGGGGTAAAGACACTCAAGTCAATAAATGGTCCTGGGAAGATTAGGCAGATGCATGCAAAAGCTGAAATTACATCTCCTCTTACACCATATACAAAAACAAACTCAAAATGGAATAAAGCTTAAATGTAAGACTCAAAACCATAAAAATCCTAAAAGAAAACATAGACAGTAAAATCTCTGAGATTTCTCTTAGTGATATTTTTTCTGATATGTCTCCTCAGGCAAGGGAAACAAAAGAAATAATAAACAAAGGGGAGCAGATCAAATTAAAGTTTTTGCACAGCAAAGGAAATCATCAACAAAATGAAAAGACAACCTACTGAACAGAAGAAGATATTTGCCAATGATGCATCCAATAATGGGTTAATATCCAAAATTTATCAAGAACTCATACAACTCAATGCCAAAAAAAAAAATAAACAATTCGATTAAAAATTAGGCAGAGGACCTGAATAGACACTTCTCCAAAGAGGACATACATATGCCCAATAGATATATGAAAAGATGCTCAATTATCAGAGAAATGCAAGTTAAAACTACAATGAGATATCACCTCAGGCCTATCAGAATGGCTATTGTAAATAAATCCACAAATTACAAGAGTTGGCAAGGATATGAAGAAAAGTGAACCTTTACAGACTTTTGGTGCAGCCACTGTGAAAAACAGTATGGAGTTTCCTCAAAATCTTTAAAATGACCCTAACCGGTTTGGCTCAGTGGTTAGAGCATTGAACCCTCGGACTGAAGGGTGTGGGTTCAAATCTAGTCAAGGATACATACCTCAGTTGCTGGCTCCATCCCCAACCCTGGTCAGGGTGCATGCAGAAGGCAGCCAACAATGTGTCTCTCTCACATCAATGATTCTCTCTTGCTGTCTCCCTCTCCTCCTCCCTTCCACTCTCTCTAAAAACCAATGGAAAAACCATCCTTGGGTGAGGATTAATAAAAACAAAAAACAAAAGTTTAAAATGGAACTGTCTTATGACCCAACAATTCTACTTCTGGGGATTTATACAAAGAAACCCAAAACATTAATTCAAAGAACACATGCATCTCTATGTTTATTGAAGCATTGTTTACAACAACCAAGATATGGAAGCAACCCAAGTGCCCATCAATATACAAATGGATAAAAAAGCTGTGGTGCATATATACAATGGAATATTAGCCATAAAAAATTTAAATCTTATCATTTTGAAAGCATGGATAGACCTAGAGGGATAAATCAGAGAAAAACAAATATTATATGATTTCACTTATATGTGGAATCTAAAGAACAAATGAACAAGCAAAATAGAAATATTTATAGATACAGAAAACAGACTGATGGCTGCCAGAAGGGAAGGGGTTTGGAGGACTGGGTAAAAAATGTGAAGGGATTGCTCTGGACGGTGTGGCTCAATTGGTTGAGCATCGTCTCATGCAACAAAAGATTGCCAGTTCAATTCCTGGTCAGGACACATGCCTGGGTTGCAGGCTCAATCCCCAGTAGGGGACGTGCAGGAGGCAGCTGATCAATGTTTCTCTCTCACTCCCATGTTTCTCTCCCTCTCTCCCTCTCTTTTCCTCTCTTCTCTACAATAAAAACATTTTTTATAATGTGAAGGGATTAGGAAATACAAATTTGTGGTTACAAAATAGTTATGAAAGCAAGTATGTCAAACTCGCGGCTGATGGGCTGCATGCCGGCCGCAAGTTTGACATGCTTGAGCATAGGGAATATGGTCAATAGTATTATAATAATTATGTATGGTGGGAACTTGAAATATCAGGGGGACCACTTTGTAAAGCATGTGATTATCTAACCACTGTGCATAAACCTCTACTAATACAAAATAATATTAAATGTTAACTATAATTGAAAAATCTATATGTATAAAAGCCTAAGCGACAGTTATGACCAGTTGACCAGTAGCTATGATGATGCACTGACCACCAGGGGGCAGACACTCAACACAGGAGCTGCCCCCTGGTGGTCAGTGAGCTGTCACAGCCAACCTCCCACAGCCGGCCAACCTCCTGCGGTCCCTCCTCCCGCTGGCAGGCCCCGATAAGCCCCAATTGCTGGCCAGGCCGAGGGATCTCACCCATGCACGAATTCATGCACTGGGCCTCTAGTATAATAATAAAATAAATGTTAATCCAAAAAAAGGCTGGGTTTTAAATATAAAGTACTTAGATTACAACTGGAGTTTCAGTTTACATGGTCATAAAAATGTCCATGAGGAAATTAGAGATAGGATGGTCTAAAATGTGCCAGATTACCAATCAGAAAATTTTTATTATATTTTTTATTGATTTCAGAGAGGAAGGGAGAGGGAGAGAAAGATAGAAACATCAATGATGAGAGAGAATCATTAATCAGCTGCCTCCTGCACATCCCCTACTGGGGATTTCCCTGCAATCCGGGCATGTGCCCTTGATTGGAACTGAACCCGGGACCCTTCAGTCTGCAGGCCAACGCTCTATCTACAGAGCCAAGGGCTATCAGGTTTTGACTCAGGAATTTTGAAGGTCTGTGTTAGGTACTTGTACATTTAGAATTCTTATGTCTCCCTGTTGAATCATTCTTTTTATCATTATTTAATGGCCCTCTTTATCCATTAATTATTCTTGCTTGACAGTTACTCTGTCTGATAATCACTGTCTTTGTTTTGTTCGTGTTTGTATTGCATATTGTTTCCCCCAATTCTTAATTTTAGCTCTATAATACATCAGTATATTTAACATTGGTTTCTTGTTGACACTGTAGAGTTGGAGCTTACTTTTCAGTGAGATTGCAACTGGTGTTCTGCTCTTGATTCCTGTTAATCAGCTTCAAGCTTACATTAAAACCTGTAATTTGCTGCTCAAAAGGTGCTCAAGGGGCTACTTGAGGGGCTGCAGGAATGTAGAATCCCTTGCCCCTTAACCCTTGCACCTACTGAATCAAAACCTGTATTTTGACAAAATCTTTGTCAGTGATTTGTTACATATTGAAGTTTATCTCTCTCTACCTCTCCCTTCCTCTCTGAAATAAATAAAAATATATTTAAAAACAAAACAAAACTGATAAACAGAAAGATGAAATGGACAAATCCACAATTATAGTTGGAGATTTCACATACCTCTCTCAATATCCAATATGACAAGTAGATAGAAAATTAGCAAGGATATAGAAAAAGTGAATGACATCAACCACTGGATCTAATTGCTACTTATAGAACACTCTACCCAACAAAAGCAGATTTATATTCTGTTCAAGTGCACAAGACAAAATATCCTTGGTCATAAAATAAGCTTTAACAAACATCAAAGAATTAAAATCATACAAAGTCACATTATCTAACTGTGGTATGCAGAATTCTAATATGCTCCTCCCCAAAAAAATTGTACTCCCTGGTGTATGGTCTTATATAATCTCTGAGATTGTGAATATGATTAATATCACTGCAATTACTAGGTTAGGTAGTTGACTTTAATAAAGGGAGATTATCTGGGTAGGTCTAACCTCTATAGGTCAGAGACAGAGGAAGTAAGGGACTCAAAGTGTGAAAGTGATTTTAATTGCCCTAACCGGTTTGGCTCAGTGGATAGAGCGTCAGCCTGTGGACTCAAGGGTCCCAGGTTCGAGTCCGGTCAAGGGCATGTACCTTGGTTGCGGGCACATCCCCAGTAGGGAGTGTGCAGGAGGCAGCTAATTGATGTTTCTCTCTCATCGATGTTTCTAACTCTCTATACCTCTCCCTTCCTCTCTGTAAAAAAATCAATAAAATATATTTTTTTAAAAAAGAAAGTGATTTTAATTGAGAGAGTTCACTATTGAGGTCTTTGAAGTTATACAGGACCACACAGCAACAAATTCAGATGGACTTTAGGAACTGAGAAAGTTCCTGGCTGCTAGCCAGCAAGAAGAAAGAGAATGGCCTCACTCCCACAGCTACCAGTAACTTAATTCTGCCACAACCATATGAGCATGGAAGAGTATCCAGAGCTACAGATAAGAACACATCTCCACAGACACATTGACTTCAGCCTTGTAAGAACCTGAGCAGAGAACTCAAACACACCCTTCCTGGACTTCTTACCTACAGAACAGTGAGCTAATAAATGGCTGTTGCTTTAGCACAGTAATTGTGTGGTGTTTTCTTACATAGAAAACTAATGTGCCAACCATAACAAATGAAAACTATGAATCAGTGACAGAAAAATAACAGGAAAATCTTCAAAAGCTTGGGAATTAAACCATGTAAGTCAAAATAATTCGTGGGTCAGGGGAAATCAGACAATGTTTTTAACTGATTAAAAATGAAGTATACAGTATATTAAAATGTGAGATGTAGCTAAAACAGTCTTTTGAAGTAAATGTACAATCTCAAATGCTTGTATCAGAAAATAAGAACGGCCTCAGTGTGACATCAGCAGCATGACAGTGAGAAGACCTCTAGGTCTCCCCCTTGAAATGACAAGTTGAACAGCTATAACTCACACAAACATGTCTGAGAGATACACCATTGAGACACATGAAGGTAGGCGTATCTAAGCAACCGGAAGAGGTGGGATGGGGAGAAGGACAGAGATAAGAGCCACAGGAGGTCTGGGGATGGTCCTAGCAGATGGAATAGCAGTAAAGAGTTAACATCCAACCCCCACTGGGCACACCAGAAGGGCTGATGCTGCAACCCAGGCTGAGTGGCCAGCACACACGGAGGCTGAGCCCAGGGGCAGGGACAGAGAAGTGGTGCAAAGGGTAGCAGCAACCCCACAAGACAGCATCACCAGACAAACAAAACCAAAGACACAAGAATCTGGCCCCACCTCCTGTGGCCTACCTGGTATTGCGACTCTTGCTGGGCAGATCACAAGGGGCAGAAGCAACTTTCCAGACTAAATGCTCTGTACTCATTGCAATTGAACCCACTGAAAAGAACAGAGCCATACACAAACCCACTTTCCCCATCCACTCTTCCCCCACCAATCTCCAAGGAGCCTGGGAAAGGCAGCTGGGATCTCGCAGCTGGGATCTCTAGAACTGCAATTTGAGATTGCAGTTCTAAAAAAATGTCAATGAGAAACAAAGAATTTAGAAAGGCAGTTCAATGAGCTCAGAAATAAAATCAATGAACAAATGAAGTACGTGGCTAAAGAGAGTGAAGCAAAACAAGAAAAAAAACAGCAATTCTGGAGCTGAAGGACTCAATAAATGAGATGAAGGATAAATTAGAGAGCTTAGGAAATAGGGCAGGCCACATGAAGGAAACAGTGACAGTGTGGCTAGCAGCTTCTGGCTGCAGGAAATTAGTGCTAAGAACACATAGGCCAGGAGACCCATAACCCATCACATTCCACCACACGGATGATGCCCTAAGACCAAGGCAACCCAGTCGGGGTTGTAAAGAGGGCACCCACTTCCTCGGGCAATACAAGACATTTTTCTCAGCTGAGGTGACAACTCCCCGCAGAGATCAGGGAAGTCCCTGTAGAACAGAAAAACAAAATCTTGAGCTATACCGCCACCTACTGGAAAACAAAAGAAAGACATCTATTATCAACAGGCTAAATATTGACAGTACTTTAAAAAAACAAATAAAAAATAATAATAAAGAATTCATTCCCTGCAAATGCCCAGGCAGAGAAATCATTAATCAAATACCATAAATAACCAAGGTAACATGGAAGTTCAGAAAGAAAATGAAAAATCTCCAGGGAAAATAAATGACATGGAAGACTATGACTTAAATGACAGGGAATTTGAGATTGCAGTTCTAAAAAAATGTCAGTGAGATACAAAGAACTTAGAAAGGCAGTTCAATGAGCTCAGAAATAAAATCAATGAACAAATGAAGTACGTGACTAAAGAGAGTGAAGCAAAACAAGAAAAAAAAACAGCAATTCTGGAGCTGAAGGACTCAATAAATGAGATGAAGGATAAGTTAGAGAGCTTAGGAAATAGGGCAGGCCACATGAAGGAAACAGTGACACAGAAGATAGAACTCTAGAAACAACTCAGGTGTAAGAAGAGAGAGAATTTATAGTAAAAAAAACTATGAGAACTATCTGATACCATTAGAAAGAGCAATATAAGAATAATGGGATACCAGAAGTAGAAGAGCATAGAGGAGCAGAGAGCCTATATAAACAAATAATCAAGAGAACTTCCCAACCAATGGAAAAAACTGGACCTTTGAATCCAAAAAACTAACAGACACCTGATTATCTTGATGAAAAACAACCGTCTCAAGGCACATCATATTACTGTCAAAAGTTAATGGTGAAGAGAGAATTCTCAAGGCAGCCACACAAAAAAAGACAGTAAACTATAAAGGAAACCCCATTAGATTATCATTGCATTTTTTTCAGCAGAGACCCTACAAGTTAGGAGAGAGTGGAATCAAATATTCAAAATATTGAAAGAGAAATTACCAGCTAAGAATGATATATTCAGCAAATTTGCCCTTTAAATCTGAAGAAGAAATAAAGGCTGTTCCAGATGAACAGAAGCTGAAAGAATTTATCACCATAAGACCTGAATTACAAGAAATGCTGAGAGGAGCTCTTTTACCTGAAATAAAAAAGCAAAAGGATATAAAACTGTGATAAGAAGACAAACACACAGAAGCAGAAAATTGCAACTCTTGTTCAGAATGGGTATTAAACACTTAAATATAATATAAATGTTAAAGGAGTCAAAAGCATTTTAAAAAGACAATAGCTACTGCAATTTGGAAAATATTGCACAGTTTAATAGTTTGTTACAACGAAAACAGAAAAGGAAAGGGGGTAAGGGCTGAACTTGAACAGGTGAATGGAGATAAGATGCAATCATAACAAGGACATTTGTAGGATAAACATAATGATAACCACAAAACAAAAATCTAGAACTGTACATATAGCATTAAAAAGATAAAACAGCCAGGCCAGCATGGCTCAGTGGTTGAGTGTCGACCTATGAAACAGGAGGTCATGGTTGGATTCCCGGTCAGGTCACATTCCCAAGTTGTGGGTTTGATCCCCAGTGTGCGGCGTGCAGGAGACAGACAACCAATGATTCCCTCTCATCATTGACATTTCTATCTCTCCCTCTCCCTTCCTCTCTGAAATAAATAAAAATATACATTTTTTTAAAAGACACATAGAAACAAATAAGAATGGCATTATGACATATCAAAACTTTGGGAATGCAGAAAAAGTGGTAATATAAGGTACATTTATAACATTACAGACCTATCTCAATATTGTTATGTTTCACATTGTCCCACAGCTCCCTTAAGCTGTCCTCCTGTTTTTATTGTTTTTTCCTCTTTGGTTCTCTGATTGAGTGATTTTTTCACTCAGTTCACTGATTCAATCCTCAGCTTCCTCTAATCTTCTGTGTATTCCTTCCAATGTGTTCTTTATTTGTGCTATGTCATTCTTTATTTCTGTTTTATAGTTACTATACTTTTTCTCATGCTGTTGAGCATCTTTACCATTATTATTCTGAACTCTATATCAGATAAATTTCTTATCTTCATATCATTTATCTCTTTTTCTGGAGAATTCTCTTGTTCTTTCATTTGGGGTTTGTTTCTTTGTTTCCTCATTTTGGCTGCCTGTTTGGATTTATGACTATGTATTAGGTAAATCTGCTATGCCTCTCAATCTCTAGTGCAGGACAATGTCAAATGTTGTTTCTGACTAATTAGATCAGGCAAAGACACAAAGCCTCCAGAGACCACCTCTGCCTGTAGACTGATAGGATTCCACCCTGAATTGCCCTCAGGCAATCGTCCACAGATATGGCAAGAGTTTTTTTCAATAGGGTGGACAATTGCTTCTGCCTGAAGGCTAATTGTTATTCTCAGTCTTTTAATGGGCCTCAGAAACTCTGCACAGTGAGGCACGGTGTTTTCCAATAGGGTGAGTCAACTGTCTTTCCCCCAGGCAAAGCCACCTGTTTAGCAGATGTCTATATGAGAAGGATGATCTCTGCAGCATGAGGGAATGACTCAGCACAGGAAACCAGGGTGGCTGCCTTCTGAGCTCTAACCCCAGAGCCCCCCGATCCTGGCTTCTGCTCATATAGCTCCAGTCCACACTGCTCTCTCTCTGCCAGAGCGCAAGGTGAGTGGCTCCACAGGGAATTTTGTGTGTTGGCCCTTTAAGAGGGTGCCTGAATTTCCAGCCATCTCTCTCTAACAGAACAGCCCCACTGCTTTTCATAGCCAGATATTATGTGGGTCCCCTTCTCAGTTCTGGTGCTCTCTGCTGGGGGACCCAGCTTGGGGATTAGACCCTAGAGTTCTCAGTGGCAACCCCCCCACAGCTGATATATCTCTCTGGAACTTCCATTGCTGTCTGTGGGAGCCAGCCATCACTTTCGGGCCTCCACCCCTCCTACCAGTCTCTATGTGATCTCCACTTTCTGTCCTCAGTTATCAGGGTTCTCTCCAGTGAGTCTTCCCTTGATTATTCAGGTGGTTTTCTGTATTTTAATGTAATTCCAGTTTGCTCCTGGGAGCATATCTGTGCAGTATCTACTTACTCTGCCACCATTTTTAATCTCTGAGACCTACCTCAAGAAACATGGCCTGGCCAGTGTTGCTGAGTGGTTGGGCATCGACCCATGAACCAAGAGTTCACTGGTTCAATTCCCAGTCGGGGCACATGTCTGGGTTGTGAACTTGATCCCCAATAGGGGGCACACAGGAGGCAACTGACCAATGATGTTTCTCATCAATGTTTCTATCACTCTCCCTCTTTCTCTAAAATCAATGAAAATACTTTTTTTTTTAAAGAAATAAGAACCCTAGCTGGTTTGACTCAGTGGATAGAGCATCAGCCTGTGGACCAAAGGGTCCTGGGTTCTATTCCGGTCAAGGGCACATGCCTGGGTTGTGGGCTCGATCCCAGTAGGGGGTGTGCAGGAAGCAGCTGATCAATGATTCTTTCTCATCATTGATGTTTCTATCTCTCTCTCCCTCTTCCTACCTCTCTGAAATCAATAAAATTATTTTTTAGATAATAAAAATTAAAATAAAATCTATATATATAAAAGCCAAGCGACGGGAATGACGGAACAACTGGAACTACCAGAACAACTGGTCGCTATGACACACACTGCAGTGGCCAATTGGCCCAAACAGGGTCCTGATCAATGCCCCCCAACTTCCTGTGGCCCCTTCCCCTGGCTGGCCCCGCCCCCAATCAGCACCCCCCCACCCTATTGGGGGTGGGGCCAGCCAGCTGGCAAACCTCCCACAGCCTCTCCCCCAAGCCGGCTCGGCCACAATCAGCCCCCACTGGGCTGGCAGCGAGACCCCACCCATGCATGAATTTGTGCACTGGGCTGTTAGTAAATAAATAAAAGATAATACATCACAATAAAATAGGTTTTATTTCAGGGACTCAAGAATGGTTCAACCTACCAATCAATGTGATACACCACATTAACAAAAAAAGGATAAAATTCATGTGATCATATGGATAGATTCAGTAAAAGCATTTGACAAAATTCAACCTGCATTTGTGATTAAAATGCTCAATAAAATGGATATAGAAGGAAAGTGCCTCAACATAATAAAGGCCACTTATGACAAACCCTCACCTAATATCATACGCAATGGTGAAAAACTGAAAGCATTTCCTTTAAATCAGGAACAAGACAAGGATGCTCACTCTCACCACTGTTGTTTAACACAGAACTGGAAATCTTATCCAGAGCAATAAGGCAAGAGAATGAAATAAAAAGCATCCAAATTGGCAGTGAAAAAGTAAAATTGTCACTTTTTGCAGATGACATGGTTCTTTATATAGAAAACTCTAAATACTTCACCAAAAAACTATTGAAACAATAAACAAATACAGTAAAGTTGCAGGATATAAAATCAATGTCAAAAATCCATTGCATTCCTATATAATAACAATAAAATTTCAAAAAATAAATGAAAAATTTCTCTTGCAATTGCAGCAAAAAGAATAGAACACCAAATCAATCAATAAATACATACAAAAAAAACCAAGATGGCGGCATAGGTAAACACCGGAGATTGCTGCCTCGCACAACCACTTCAAAAATACAACTAAAAGATGGAACGGACATCATCCAGAACCACAGGAAGGCTGGCTGAGTGGAAATTCTACAACTAGAAGGAAAGAGAAAAGCATACCGAGACTCAGAGGAGGTGCAGTGCGGAAGTAAGGTACAGAGGCACATGGGGAGAGGACTGGCGACTGAGGACACAGTTGTCTTTTTCAATCGGGAGGGAGTCTCAAGTCTGAGCTCTGGTTCCAGGCAAGTCTCTGGGGACCCAGACTCATACGGGAGAAACTGGACTGTCTGGCATTGGTCGGAACTCGAGGGCAGCTTTCTGTCGGAGGTACTTGCAGCGATTGCTGGGACACGAAGAAGCGGGGCCTCTGAGAGCAGGACTGAGAGCTCCATAACTGTTCGTTCCGCCCTGTTGATCCCCAGGGACCCCACCATGCCCAAGCTGTGCACAGAGGCTTTTGCATATGAAAGGCCTGGCCCTTTGCAATCTGATAATTACCTAACAAACTGCAGCTGGCCCAAGGCCCCAGGGCAACTTGCATTTCTTCACAGCTGGCTCCTGCTGGATAGCCTCAGGCAGAGGCTAGATTAGCACCTCCTTAGAGATCCAGAAGCCAGTGTGCCCGGTGGTCAGAGTGGGACCATACAGATTACAACTCCTCAGATCCATAAGGGACACACTCAGGGGGCAGACTCAGTGAGCACCAAAGCCCCATTGAAGCAAGTCTTGCCCCATAAGGGTGTCTCCAGCACAGAAGTTCTCCCACTGCAGACACAGCTAATTCTCACAGCCAATTGGCCTGGAGGTCAATTCCTCCCAGTGATACCTACAACAATCAAGGCTTAACTACAACAAGACTGTGCACAAAGCCCACAAAGGAGTGCACCAAGAGTGTCCACCTCCAGTAATTGGGGAGGCTGAGTTACTGGGCCCTATAGGACACCTAGCACACAAAGCCACTCTATCGACACAGGGAAGCAGCCAAAATGCGGAGACAAAGAAACAGGTCACAAATGACAGAAATGGAGGAAAGCAAACTACTGGATATAGAGTTCAAAACAACACTTTTAAGGTTTTTCAAGAATTTTCTAGAAACCACTGATAAATTGAGTAAGACCCTCAATAAGTCTAGTGAGACCACCGATAAATTTAGTGAGACCCTCAAGAAATCTAGTGAGACCCTCGAGGATAGGAAAAAGGACCAACTAGAAATTAAGCATACACTGACTGAAATAAAGAATATTATACAGACTCCCAACAGCAGACTAGAGGATTGCAAGAATCAAGTCAAAGATTTGAAATACGAAGAAGCAAAAAACACCCAACCAGAAAAGCAAAATGAAAAAAGAATCCAAAAATATGAAGATAGTGTAAGGAGCCTCTGGGACAACTTCAAGCATACCAACATCCGAATTATAGGGGTGCCAGAAGAAGAGAGAGAGCAAGATATTGAAAACCTATTTGAAGAAATAATGACAGAAAACTTCCCCTACCTGGTGAAAGAAATAGACTTACAAGTCCAGGAAGTGCAGAGAACCCCAAACAAAAGGAATTCAAAGAGGACCACACCAAGACACATCATAATTAAAATGCCAAGAGCAAAAGACAAAGAGAGAATCTTAAAAGCAGCAAGAGAAAGACAGTCAGTTACCTACAAGGGAGTACCCATATGACTGTCAGCTGATTTCTCAACAGAAACTTTGCAGGCCAGAAGGGAGTGGCAAGAAATATTCAAAGTGATGAATGCCAAGAACCTACAACCAAGATTACTTTACCCAACAAAGCTATCATTCAGAATTGAAGGTCAGATAAAGAGCTTCACAGATAAGGAAAAGCTAAAGGAGTTCATCACCACCAAACCAGTATTATATGAAATGCTGAAAGGTATCTTTTAAGAAGAGGAAGAAGAAGAAAAAGGTAAAGATACAAATTATGAACAACAAATACACATCTACCAACAAATGAATCTAAAAATCAAGTGAATAAATAATCTGATGAACAGAATAAACTGGTGAATATAATAGAATCAGGGGCATAGAAATGGAGTGGACTGACTATTCTCGGAGGGGAAAGGGGTTTGGGGGGGGTGTGGGAAGAGACTGGGCAAAAATCATACCCCTATGGATGAGGACGGGGGGGTAAGGGCAGAGGGGGTGGTGGGAACTGGGTGGAGGGGAGCTATGAGGGGGAAAAAGAGGAACAACTATAATAATCTGAACAATAAAGATTTAATAAAAAAATAAAATAAAATGATTGTTGATAGTAAAAAAAAAAAATACAATAGAAAGATAAACAATCCAATCAAAAAATGGGCAATGGACCTAGATAGACACTTTTCTAAAGAGGACATACAGAAGGCCGAGAGACATATGAAAACATGCTCAAAGTCACTAATTATACAAGAGATGCAAATCAAAACAACAATGCGGTATCATCTCACACCTGCCAGAATGGCTATCGTCAACAAATCAACAAACAACAAGTGTTGGCGAGGATGTGGAGAAAAAGGAACCCTTCTGCACTGCTGGTGGGAATGCAGACTGGTGCAGCCACTGTGGAGAACAGTATGGAGTTTCCTCAAAAAACTAAAAATGGCCCTGACCGGTTTGGCTCAGTGGATAGAGCGTCGGCTTGCGGACTGAAGGGTCCCAGGTTCGACTCCAGTCAAGGGCATGTACCTTGGTTGCGGGCACATTCCCAGTGAGGGTGTGCAGGAGGCAGCTGGTCGATGTTTCTCTCTCATCAATGTTTCTAACTCTCTATCCCTCTCCCTTCCTCTCTGTAAAAAATCAATAAAATATATTTTTTAAACAAAACCTAAAAATGGAACTCCCATTTGACCCAGTGATCCCACTTCTAGGAATATAGCCCAAGAAATCAGAAACACCAATCAGAAAGGATATATGCACCCCTATGTTCATAGCAGCACAATTCCCATAGCTAAGATTTGGAAACAGCCTAAGTGCCCATCAGCAGATGAGTGGATTAAAAAACTGTGGTACATCTACACAATGGAATACTACACTGCGGTAAAAAAAAGAAGGAATTATTGCCATTTTCAACAGCATGGATGGAACTGGAGAGCATTATGCTAAGTGAAATAAGCCAGACAGAGAAAGATAAATACTCCATAATCTCACTCATTTGTGGAATATAGAGAACTACATAGACTGATGAACAGGGACAGATCCAAAGACAGAGAAACAGCGATCAGACTATCAATCCCCAGAGGGAAAGTAGGGGAGGGTGGGGGTAAGGGGAAGATATCAATCAAAGAACTTGTATGCATGCATATAAGCCAAACCAATGGTCATGGACAACAGGGGGATGAGAACATGAGTGGGAGGGGAGGTTGGGAGTTAATGGGGGGGATGAGGACACATTTGTAATACCTTAACCAATAAAGAAATTTAAAAAAAATAACAATGAAAGAAATTGAGCAGTAATCAAAAAGCTTCCAGCAAACAAAAGCACGGGGCCAGACGGCTTCACAGGGGAGTTTTACCAAACATTCAAGGAAGAACTAAAACCTATCCTCCTCAGACTATTCCAAAAAATTCAAGAGGAAGGAACACTTCCAAGCTCATTCTATGAAGCCAGCATCACCCTAATACCAAAACCAGATAAAGACAACACAATGAAAGAGAATTACAGGCCAATATCCCTCATGAACATAGATGCCAAAATCCTCAACAAAATCCTAGCAAATCGGATCCAGCAGTACATCAGAAAGATCATACACCATGACCAAGTAGGATTTATCCCAGGGATGCAAGGATGGTACAATATCTGCCAATCAATAAACGTAATACATCACATAAACAAATTGAGAGATAAAAACCACATAGTCATATCAATTGATGCAGAAAAAGCATTTGACAAAATCCAACACCCATTTTTGATAAAAACTCTCAGCAAGGTGGGAATAGAAGGATCATACCTCAACATAATAAAAGCCATATATGACAAGCCCACAGCCAACATCATATTCAATGGGCAAAAACTAAAACCATTCCCCCTAAAAACAGGAACAAGACAGGGATGCCCACTCTCACCACTCCTGTTCAACATAGGACTGGAAGTATTAGCCGTTGTGATCAGACAAGAAGAAGAAATAAAAGGCATCCAAATTGGAAAAGAAGACGTAAAACTGTCCTTATTTGCAGATGACATGATACTGTACATAGAGAACCCTAAGGACTCCATCAAAAAATTATTAGACTTAATAAATGAATTCGGCAATGTAGCAGGATACAAAATTAATGCCAAGAAATCCATGGCATTTCTTTACACCAATAGTGAACTTACAGAAAGTGAGACTAAAAAAGCAATCCCATTTACCATCGCACCAAAAAAAATTAAGATACCTAGGAATAAACTTAACTAAGGAGGTAAAAGACTTATATACGAAAAACTACAGGACACTGAAAAAAGAGATAGAGGAAGACATAAATAGATGGAAGAACATACCATGTTCATGGATTGGTAGAATCAACATCATTAAAATGTCCATACTACCCAAAGCAATCTATAGATTCAATGCAATCCCCATTAAATTACCAATGGCATATTTCACAGATCTAGAACGAACGTTCCAAAAATTCATCTGGAATAAAAAAAGACCTCGAATAGCTGCAGCAATCCTGAGAAAGAAGAACAAAGTAGGTGGAATCTCAATACCAGATATCAAGTTGTATTACAAAGCCACTGTTCTTAAAACAGCTTGGTACTGGCACAAGAACAGACATATAGATCAATGGAATAGAATAGAGAACCCAGAAATTGACCCAAACCACTATGCCCAATTAATGTTTGACAAAGGAGGTAAGAGCATACAATGGAGTCAAGACAGTCTCTTCAATAAATGGTGTTGGGAAAATTGGACAGATACATGCAGAAAGATGAAACTAGACCACCAACTCACACCATACACAAAAATAAACTCAAAATGGATAAAAGACTTAAACGTAAGATGGGAAACCATAAAAATACTAGAGGAATCCACAGGCAGTGAAATCGCAAACATATGTCGAAGGAATTTCTTCTCTGATAATGCTCCTAGGGCAATGGAAACTAAAGAGAAAATAAACAAATGGGACTACATCAAAATAAAAAGCTTTTGCACAGCAAAGGAAGCCACCTACAAAACAACAAGAAGACCCACTGCATTGGAGAACATATTTGCCAATGATATCACCGATAAGGGTTTAATCTCCAACATTTACAGGGAACTCATGAAATTTAACAATAGGAAGATAAACAATCCAATCAAAAAATGGGCAACGAACCTAGATAGACACTTTTCTAAAGAGGACATACAGAAGGCCGAGAGACATATGAAAACATGCTCAAAGTCACTAATTATATGAGAGATGCAAATCAAAACAACAATGCGGTATCATCTCACACCTGCCAGAATGGCTATCATCAACAAATCAACAAACAAGAAGTGTTGGAGAGGATGTGGAGAAAAAGGAACCCTTCTGCACTGCTGGTGGGAATGCAGACTGGTGCAGCCACTGTGGAGAACAGTATGGAGTTTCCTCAAAAAACTAAAAATGGAACTCCCATTTGACCCAGTGATCCCACTTCTAGGAATATATCCCAAGAAACCAGAAACACCAATCAGAAAGGATATTTGCACCCATATGTTCATAGCAGCACAATTCACCATAGCTAAGATCTGGAAACAGCCTAAGTGCCCATCAGTAGATGAATGGATTAGAAAACTGTGGTACATCTACACAATGGAATACTATGCTGCAGTAAAAAAGAGGGAATTCTTTCCATTTGCAACAGCATGGATGGAACTGGAGAGCATTATGCTAAGTGAAATAAGTCAGTCAGAGAAAGATAAATACCGCCATGATCTCACTCATTTGTGGAATATAGAGAACAACATAGACTG
>NW_005871292.1:1376283-1378317 GCF_000147115.1 Myotis lucifugus | reverse complement strand
GGCGGGCACCTGGACGGGCGCGGCGACGGGCGCGGGGGACCATGCCGTGCGAGAGCGCCGAGTGGCTTCAGGAAGAGCTGGCGGCGCGCGAGTGGCGCGTCCCTGCTGCAGGCTCGACTGCCGACAGCACGAGCAGAGGGCCATCAACCTGGCCATCCCCAGCCTCACGCTGCGCCGCCTGCGCAAGGAGCAACCTGCCCATCCGCCCCATCATCCCGAACCACGCGGACGAGGAGCGCTTCGCCACGCGCTGCAGGGCAGCCACCGTGCTGCTCTACGCCGAGTGGCAGCGGAAGCCCGGCGGGCCCGCCTCGGTGCTCGGCCTGCTCCTGCAGAAGCTGCGCGACGACGGCCGCCAGTCCGACTACCTCCAAGGTGGTTTCAACAAGTTCCAGACAGAGTACTCGGAGCACTGCGAGACCACGTGGACAGCTCGCCACCCACCCAGCAGCTCGCCACCTGCCTCCATGCTGGGCCTGGGGGGCCTGCGCATCAGCTCTGACTGCTCGGACGGGGAGTTGGACCGAGAGCTGCCCAGCAGTGCCACCAAGTCGGACGGCAGTCCTGTGGCGTCCAACCAACCGGCCTTCCCCGTCCAGATCCTGCCCTACCTCTACCTCGGCTGCGCCAAGGACTCCACCAACCTGGACCTGCTCGGCGAGGACAGCATCAAGTACATCCTCAACGTCATGCCCAACCTGCCAACGACTTCGAGCACGGCTGCGAGTTCACCTAAAGGGTGTCCCAAAATTCACCCAAGAAGTAATTTTGATAGAAAACACAGGTTTATAATTAAAAATTGTAAATTTTTATTGACTCATAAAGTATACAGTATAGGGTTATGTATGGAATAGCATATCGGGTAAATGGCCTCCACGGCTTTGTGCAATTTAGGCACAAAAAACTGGATTATCATGTCGCGATAGCAAGCACCATTAACTGTTATTGCCTGAGCAGCCGCATTTTCGAAGAAGAATGGTCCGATGATGCCTCCAGCCCAAAATCCGCACCAAACAGTGACACGTTGTGGATGCATTTGTTTCTCAACAATCACTCGTGGATTTTCTGAACCCCAAATGCGACAATTTTGTCGATTAACCAAGCCATCAAGATGAAAATGAGCCTCATCGAAATTCAGCCACATTTATGCAAAACGGTAATGGAAAATTTCAACAAAAGAGTGCGTATGTGCCAGGAAAGCCGTGGAAGCCATTTACCCGATATGCGATTCCATACATAACCCTATACTGTATACTTTATGAATCAATAAAAAAAATGTACAATTTTTAATTATAAACCTGTGTTTTCTATCAAAATTATTTCTTGCGTGAATTTTGGGACACCCTTTACAAGCAGATCCCACCTCTGACCACAGGAGCCA
Source organism: Myotis lucifugus (assembly GCF_000147115.1). Taxonomy (NCBI): domain Eukaryota; kingdom Metazoa; phylum Chordata; class Mammalia; order Chiroptera; family Vespertilionidae; genus Myotis; species Myotis lucifugus. Next base: position 1,376,936 of record NW_005871292.1, on the reverse strand, counting down.
GAACCTCTCCAGTTCTTCCCCGAGGCCATCAGCTTCACCCAGGAGGCGCTCCAAGAGGTGTGGAGTCCTGATGCGCTGTCTGGCGGGCATCAGCCTCTCGGTGACGGTCACTGTGGCCTACCTGATGCAGAAGATGAACCTGTCACTCAACAACACCCACGACTTTGTCAAGAGGAAAAAGTCCAACATCTCACCCAACTTCAGCCTCATGGGGCAGCTGCTGGACATTGAGGGGACGCTGGGGCTGACTGAGCAGCCGGTGCGTCAACCACACACCCTGCAAGCAGCTCTACTTCTCCACGCCCACCAACCACAGCCTGTTCCCACTCAACACCCTGGAGTCCACGTGAGGCCGGGCACCGGTGGGCAGGGTGCTGGCCTCCCCAGGGAGCCCAAGCAACCCGGATATCGCCTGTGGCCAGAGGCCAGGCCGATGGTGCCGAGCCCCTCACCATCCGGGGGACAGAGTCCAGCCGCACTCCCAGTGCAGGACTCCAGAGGGGCCCTGCCTCAGACTCAGGGCTGCGGAGTCAGACGGAGTCAGACGGGCTTCTTCCTGCGAATGGCCCAGCCAGTTCGGCGTTTTTAAAGACCCCCCGGGCGAGTTTACTTTTTACTTTGGCAGGTAAACCCAAGCCCCCAGGGCCCCGGGA
>NW_005871292.1:1371672-1376084 GCF_000147115.1 Myotis lucifugus | reverse complement strand
GGGAAAAAATTGACTTTTCTTTTTTAATGAAAAGTGTTATTTTCAGGCCACATGCAGCAGTGGATTATATAAACCAATATTTCATCCCTTTCTTGATCCTGCGAGAGAAGAGAGAGAAATGTTCTCAGTTTTGTTTTCCTTTCTATTCCCAAATGCCATTATTGGTTTCTTGTTTTCTTTTTTTAATGGAAAAGAGGAACCCGTGTTGATCTTGACCAAATGCATTTTGCACATGTGTGACGCCTGTTTCTGCGGCGGGCACTTCTTGAAGGGGGGACCCTGTCGCGCCCACGTCCCCCAACCCGGCCCCACACCCATGGCCCTGCACTGGTCTGGTGACAGCTGCCCGTTGCGATGGGGCTGGGCCAGTGGTCTCTGCATTCTCTGCCCTCCCTCCCATCCCTCAGGTGGTCCCTCAGACTAACCACCACAGGACACAGAGGCCCTGCGGCTGTCCTGCCAGTGGGGAGGGGTGGGAGGGGCTGGCCTGGGCACATGCAGTAGCATTAGCCCTCTGGGCTCGGCCCCTGGGAGGGCCTGGGCCCAGGCCTTTTCTCTACCAACCCACTACTTCTGTCTCTTTCTCTCTCTGTTTGGTGGTAACAGTGGAGGCCCAATGGCTGGGGGAAGCTCAGGTGGTGGGGGCCCCGCCCTGCCTCCCAAGTGTCTGTCCCTCACCCTGGCTGTTGCTTTGGGTCAGATGCCACTCCCAGCCCCTTTGTCCAGTGAAGCCTGCCCAGCGCTCTTCTTGTCCATGCCTTCTGCGACCAGGCACCTCGTACCCATCCCATTTCCGTCCCAGGCAGGCACAGAGGGGCGAGGGTGGGTGGACAGTGAAAGGGGTGCAGGGCTCTGTCCTCCAGCCCCACCCCCAGTATCCACAGAACAAAGCCACGATTCTGTTAGCCTCTCCAGTTTTGTTCCTTCTCCAGCCTCAGTTCTACCGGGTGTCCGGACTGCGTGGGGCCAGGGCAGGGAGCCGGCGGCCAGGTCCCTGAGCGGGACCAAGGCCCCGTGGCCCCTCTGCCCTACTGCATCTTACCTCTCTGGGGTTGTTTTCAAGGGATTCTTCAAGGCAGCAGATTCAAATCTTGCCACAGTCGAGAAATTGCCAAAAAGCTTCCATGCTGTACATGGTTCTCTTTCTCTCTCTTTTTTACTTTTAAAGAGAAAAACCCAGAAAGATGCATCAGATTTGTGTAAATGAGAGTATGCCAAGAGGGGCCAGTTTTGCTTTATGATCTTATGAAGGAAAATTTGTGTCCCTACATAGATGTACACACACACACACACACACACACACACACACACACATACACACACTCACATACACACACATCCCCAGCCAGCAACGGGACTTCGTTTATATTACAAATAAATATTATTTTTTCTTTAAAGAAAACATACAACAGAGAAAAGAAAGCCTGTTTAATAAATATTGTTGAGAAAGTTGGAAAGCCAAATGCAAAAGAATGAAACTATAAAACTATATTGCTATCTGTCATCAATCATAAGAATGAACTCAAATTGGATCAAAGAGCTAAATATAAGACCTGAAACAATAAAATACATAGAAGAAAAATAGGTACAAACTTGTGGACCTTAAGCTCTGGCCAGTAGCTCAGTTGGTTAGAATGTGTTGTCCCCATACACCAAGGTTGTGGGTTCAATCCCTGGTCAAGGCACATGCAAAAACCAACCAATGGAGACATAAATAAGTGTAACAACAAATTGATATCTCTCTCTCTCTCTCTCTCTCTCTCTCTCTCTCTCTCTGTCTCTCTCTCTCTCTCTCTCTCTTTATCAAATTAATAAACAAACTTAAGGACCTTGGTCTTAGAGAGGATTTTACAAATCTGCCCCTAAAGTCAAAGGAACTAAAAGTAAAAATAAATAAATGGGACTATATCAAACTAAAAAGCTTCTGCACAGCAAAAAGCAAACAAACAAAAACAAAAGACAACCAACAAAATGGTAGAAGATATTTGTAAACAACACCTCCAATGAGGGGCTAATATTCAAAACATGTAAAGAACTCATACAACTCAACAACAACAAAACAAACAGATTTAAAAATGGGTAGAGGACCTAAACAAACACTTCCCCACAGAAGACATACAAAAGGCCAATAGATACATGAAAAGATGCTCAGTTTCACTAGTTATTAGTGAAATGCAAATCAAAATCACAATGAAATACCACCTCACACCTGTTACAATGGCTATTATCAACAAAACAAGAAATAACAAGTGTTGGAGAGGTTGTGAAGAAAAAGGAACCCTCAGTTACTGCTGGTGGGAATGTAAATGAGTACACCTACTATGGAAAACAGTATAGAGGTTTTTCAAAACATTCAAAACATTATGAATAGAGTTACCATATGACCCAGCAATCCCTCCTCTGGGTATCTACCAAAAAAATTAAAAACATTTATTCATAAAAATGTATGTTCCTCTATGTTCATTGCAGAATTATTCATGGTGGCCAACACATGAAAACAATCAAATTGTCCTTTGATGGATGGTGGAATAAAGAAGTGGTACATATATAAAATGGAATACTACTCACACATAAGAAAAGATGAAATAATGCCAATTATGACAACATGGATGAATCTTGAAAATATCATGTTAAGTGAGGTAAGTTAGATGGAAAAAATCAAGAACCATATGATTTCACTCATGTGGGATATAAAAGTGAAAGCAACAGGCCTAGCCAGTTTGGCTCAATGGATAGAGTGTTTGCCTGTGGACTGAAGAATCACAGGTTGGATTCCAGTCAAGGGCACATACCTCGGTTGCAGGTTCAATCCCCTGCTCCTCTTGGTGTGTATGCAGGAGGCAACCAATTGATGTTTCTTTCTCACATCAATGTTTTTCTCTCTTGCCTTCCCTTCCACTCTCTCTAAAAATCAATGGAAAAATATCTTTGGGTGAAGATTAACAAAAAATTTAAAAAGTGAAAGCAACAAATGAACAAATAAGACAAAAAACTCATAGACACAACAGTATAGTGGTTATTAGAAGGAAAGTGGGTGGGAAGAGGTAGTAAAGGGTAAAGGAGGTCAAAGATATAATGATGGATGGAGATTTGACTTCGGGTAGTAAACACATGATGCAATATATAGATAATGTATTATAAAAGTGTACACTTGATATCTATGTAATATTATTAACCAATGTTGTCCCAATAAAATTTTTAAAAAGTTTTAAGACATCCAAATTGGGAATGAAGAAGTAAAAATCGCCTTTTGCAGATGACATGATTCTATATATAGAAAACCCTAAAGACACCACCAAAAACCTACTAGAAGCAATAAACAAATAGAGTAAAGTTGCAGTATACAAAATCAATGTACAAAAACCTGTTGCATTTCTATCCAATCTAATAATAGAGAAACATGATAATTAGCTGTACCTCCGCTACCCTTCCCAATGGCTAATCAGGGAGATATGCAAATTAACTGCCAACCAAGATGGCGGCCGGCAGCCAGGCAGCTTGAAGCGAACAGGAGGCTTGCTTGCTTCAGTGACGGAGGAAGCCAACGTTGCCCGCCTGCCTTGCCGGCCTCTGAGCTTGCAGTTTAAGAAACATTGTTACAAATATAGAAGCTAAACAAAACCCCAGAAACCTGCTTTCAGCCAGCCGGGCTTCAGCCAGCAGGACCGCAACATTGTTTCAATTATAGAACAAACGCAGATCCCTGCTTTCAGCCAGCCAGGATCTCAGAGCTGGAGTGAGCAGGACCGCAACAGTGTTACAATTATAGAACCCAAACAAACCAGATACCTGCTTTCAGCAGCCGAGGCCTCAGAGCTGGAGCCAAGCCTCAGAGCTAAAGCTGGCCCAGAATAAAAAAAGAAAAGAAAAAAAGAACAGGTTGGGAGCTTCAGTCGCCCGCCAGCCTGAAAACAGCCCTCAGTCCCTCACCCAGACTGGCCAGGCACCCCAGTGGGGACCCCAACCCTGAAGGGGGTGTGACCAGCTGCAAACAGCCATCAGCCCCTCACCCAGGCTAGCCAGGCACCCCAGTGGGAATCCCCACCCTGATCCAGGACACCCTTCAGGGCAAACCAGCCGGCCCCCACCCGTGCACCAGGCCTCTATCCTATATAGTAAAAGGGTAATATGCCTCCCAGCCCCGAATCAGCAGAGCAGCGAGGCCTCCAAGCACCGGGATCGGCAGAGCCGCGAGACCTCCCGGCACCGGGATCAGCGTGACAGGGGGCAGCGACCAAACCCCCTGATCGCCCTGCAGCTCTGTGTGTGACAGGGGGCGGGGCCACAACCTCCCTATCTGCCCTGCTCTGTTTGTGACAGGGGAAGGCGCCCCAACCCCCTGATCGGCCCTGCTCTGTGCCTGATAGGGGGGAGCTCCCCAAACCCCTGATCGGCCCTGCTCTGTGTTTGAC
>NW_005871292.1:1356599-1369952 GCF_000147115.1 Myotis lucifugus | reverse complement strand
TGCGCCCAAGAACTTCAAAGGGAGAAATGAAGCCCTTTCATAGAGCGTGAATTAAAAATAAAAGCCACTGCAAGAGAATTTATTCAACTTCTTTTGACTCAATGCTCAAAACATGGCTCAAAATGGATTAAGACTTAATTAGGAGATCTGAAGCATAATACATAGAAGGAAAACATAGGTACTAAACTTGTGGCCGTTAGTCTTAGAGAGATTCTTACAAATTTGACACCATAGTCAAGGGTAGTATATAGTAAAAATAAATGGGACTAGCCCTAGCTTGTTTGCGTCAGTGGATAGAGCTTCGGGCTTACAGACTGAAGGATCCCAGGTTCGATTCCAGGCACATGCCCAGGTTGCAAGCTTGATCCCCAGTAGGGGGTGGGGGTGTGCAGGAGGCGGCCAATCAATGATTCTCTCTCATCATTGATGTTTCCATATCTCTCCCCCCTCCCTTCCTCTCTGAAGTCAATAAAAATATATTAAATAAATAAATAAATAAATAAATAGGACTATATTAAACTAGAAAGCTTCTGCACAGGAAGCCAGGCTAGCGTGGCTCAGTGTTTGAGTGTCGACCTATGAACCAGGAGGTCATGGTTCGATTCCCGATCAGAGCACATGCCTGGGTTGCAGGCTCATTCCCCAGTGTGGGGTGTGCAGGAGGCAGCCAATCAATGATTCTCTCTCATCATTGATATTTTTATATCTTTCTTCCTCTCCCTTTCTCTCTGTAATCAATAAAATATTTTAAAAATAAATAAAAAGATCCTGCACAGCAAAAGAAACCATCAACAAAACAAAAAGGCAGCTAACCAAATGGGAGATGATATTTGTAAACAACACCTCCAATAAGGGGCTAATATTCTAAACATGTAAAGAACTCATACAACTCAACAACAAAACAAACATTCCAATTAAGAAATGGACAGAGGACCTGAACAGACACTTCTCCCAAAAAGACATAAAAATGGCCAACAGATATATGAAAAGAAGTTCAACTTCCCTAGCTATTAGAAAAATGCAAATCAAAACCACAATGAGATACCAACTCACACCTGTTAAAATGGCTATTATCAACAAGACAAGAAATAACGAGTTTGGAGGGGATGTGGAGAAAAAGGGACCCTCACACACTGCTGGTTGGGAATGTAAACTGGTACAGCCACTGTGGAAAACAGTATGGAATTTCCTCAAAAAATTAAGAATAAAGCCACCTTATGATCCAGCAATCCCTCTTCTTGGTATCTATCCAAAAATGTTTTTAAATGTGTATTTACAAAGATATATGTGCTGCAATGTTCACTAAAGCATTGCTCATGGTAGCCAAGACAAGGAAACAGCCGAAGTGTCTGTGTCTGTCCTTCAATGACAGTGGAATACTACTCAGTCATAAGAAAGGAGGAAATACTGCCATTTGCAGCAACAAGCATGGATCTTGAGAGTATCATGCTAAGTAAAATAAGTCAGATAGAAAAGAACAAGAACTATATCATTTCACTCATAGGTGTGATATAAAAAAGGAAGAAAAAACAAACAAGCAAAACAAACTCATAGACATAGATAACAGTATGTTGGTACCCAGAAGTAAAGAAAGGTGGTGGAGGGCATTTGGAGATGCCAAAGTCATTGCTAACTCAACGAGGAGCACATCTCCCTTATTTCTGTCCTGGTTCATGCAGGGTCGTAGGGAGCTGCAGACTCCATTGTGGAATAAAAAGAAGCAAAGACGAGGCAGGGACCTGTGCCACCAGAGAAACAGTCGAGATAGTTTCCCAGGGAACGAGATTGCTTCCGAGGGGGAAGACGGTGCCTTGTGTCTGGTCCCACTGGAGCCTGATCCAAGCAACAGCAGCCTTCTGATCACCACACCCTCTGCGTAAGGAACAGCAGCTGTACGTGAAGCCTCCAACCAACAGCCAGAAGAGCCACCACAGCTGTGAACAGCACCCACCAGAGGAGCTGCTGCCAAATGAGGAGCAGCTGCTACCACAACCGCCCGAGGAGCAACCACAGCCCGAGGAGCCACTGCCACCCAGGGAGCAGCCACTGAATGACTCAACATCTAGATATGTCGGTGAAATCAAACATGGGTAGACAAAGAAACCCCCAAAGGAAAGAAAAGGAGGAATCGCCAGAAAAGCAGCTAAGTGATACAGAGGCATGCAACATGACAGAAAAAGAATTCAGATTAAGGGTCCTAGAGTGCATAAACCAGATGGAGGGGGAAATCAACAACTTATGCAAGAAGCAAGAAGAAACAGATGAAAAAATCAATAACTTATGTAAGAACCAAGAAGAAATGAAGAGGGATATAGCTGCAATAAAAAACACCATTGAAAGTTTCAACAGTAGACTGAGAGAAGTGGAGGACCGAATTAGTGAATTAGAAGACAAGGAAGCAAAACACACCCAAACTGAACTGCAATTGGAGAAAAAAAATGAAAAGACAGGAGGAGAGCCTAAGGGAGCTTTGGGACAACATGAAATGAAACAACATATGAATAATAGGGGTGCCAGAACAACAGAAAGAGGAACAAGGATTAGATAACCTATTCAAAGAAATAATATCAGAAAACTTCCCTGAGGTGGGGAAGAAAAAAGTCACACAAGCACAGAGAGTCCCAAACAAGGTGAACCCGAAAAGACCCACACCAAGACACATCATAATTACCATGGCAAATGTTCAGGACAAAGAGAGAATCTTACAGGCTGCAAGAGAGAGACGGAAAGTTACATACAAGGGATCTCCCATTAGATTATCAAATGATTTCTCAACAGAAACACATCAGGCCAGAAAAGAATGGACGGAAATTTACAAAGTGATGCAAAGCAAAGGACTGAATCCAAGAATACTCTATCCAGCAAGGCTATCATTCAAAATTAAGGGGAAATAAGAAGCTTTACAGACAAAAAAAGGCTAAGGGAGTTTATCACCACCAAGCCTGCAATGCAAGAAATGCTAAAGGGACTGGTGTAAAAAGAAGAAATAAAAACTCAGAAAGAAAACAGCAACACAAAAAAAGAAATGGCTACAAACAAGTACCTTTCAAAATAACTTCAAATGTAAACAGACTAAATGCTCCAACCAAAAGACATTGAGTGGCTGAATGGATAAAAAAAACATGACCCATACATTTGCTGTCTACAAGAGACCCACCTCATTAGAAGGGACTCACACAGACTGAAAGTGAAAGGATGGAAAAATATCTTTCAGGCAAATGGAAATGAAAAAAAAAAGCTGGGGTAGCAATACTTATATCGGACAAAATAGAATTCAAAGTGAAGGCCATAACAAGAGATAAGGAAGGCCACTTCATAATACTAAAGGGATCAATACAACAAGAAGATATAACCCTGATAAACGTATATGCACCCAATACAGGAGCACCCAATACATAAAAAAAAAAACTCATGGAAGATATCAAAGGAGAGATCGACAACAATACAATCATAGTAGGGGACTTTAATACACCACTGACATTACTGGATAAATCCTCTAGACAATCAGCAAAGAAACAGCAATCCTAAATGACTCACTAGATCAGATGGACTTAATTGACATCTTCAGAACACTTCACCCCAAAGCCACGGAATATACATTCTACTCCAGTGCTCAAAGGACATATTCAAAAATAGACCACATATTGGGTCACAAACAAAGTCTCCCCAATTTCAAGAAGATTGAAATCATACCAGCCATCTTCTCAGACCACAAAGGCATAATATTAGAAATAAACTACAATAAAAACAACCCAAAACACTCAAACACTTGGAAGCTGAATAGCATGTTATTAAATATTGATTGGATTACCAATGAGATCAAAGAAGAAATTAAAAACATCCTGGAAACTAATGACAATGAAAACACAACAATCCAAAACCTATGGGACACAATGAAAGCAGTCCTGAGAGGGAAGTTTATAGCTCTACAAGCCTATCTCAAAAAACAAGAAAAAATGGTAGTAAATCATCTAACTCTACATCTCAAAGAATTAGAAAGAGAGCAACAAGAAAACCCCAGAGTGAGCAGAGGGAAGGAGATAATAAAGATTAGAGCAGAAATAAATGACCTAGAGACCACAAAAACAATACATAAAATCAATGAAACCAAGAGCTGGTTCTTTGAAAGGATAAACAAGATTGATGAACCTCTAGCCAGGTTTACCAAGAAGCAAAGAGAGAGGACCCAAATAAACAAAATCAGAAATGATAGAGGCAAAATAACAACAGACCCCACAGAAATACAAATGATTGTTAAAAAATACTATGGACAACTCTACTCCAACAAACTAGACAACCTGGAGGAAATGGACAAATTCTTAGAAAAATACAACATTCCAAAATTCAATCAGGAAGAATCTAAAAATCTCAACAGGCCAATAACTATGGAAGAAATTGAAGCAGTCATCAAAAAGCTTCCAGCAAACAAAAGCCCAGAACCAGACGGCTTCACAGGGGAGTTTTACCAAACATTCAAGGAAGAACCAAAACCTATCCTCCTCAGACTACTACAAAAAAATTCAAGAGGAAGGAACACTTCCAAGCTCATTCTATGAAGCCAGCATCACCCTAATACCAAAACCAGGTAAAGACAACACAATGAAAGAGAATTACAGGCCAATATCCCTCATGAACATAGATGCCAAAATCCTCAACAAAATCCTAGCAAATCAGATCCAGCAGTACATCAGAAAGATCATACACCATGACCAAGTAGGATTTATCCCAGGGATGCAAAGATGGTACAATATCTGAAAATCAGTAAACGTGATACTTCACATAAACAAATTGAAAGAAAAAAACCACATAGTCATATCAATTGATGCAGAAAAAGCATTTGACAAAATCCAACACCCATTTTTGATAAAAAAAAAACTCTCAGCAAAGTGGGAATAGAAGGATCATACCTCAACATAATAAAAGCCATATATGATAAGCCCACAACCAACATCATACTCAATGGGCAAAAACTAAAACCATTCCCCCTAAAAACAGGAACAAGACAAGGATGCCCACTCTCACCACTCCTGTTCGACATAGTCCTGGAAATATTACCTATTACAATTAGACAAGAAGAAGAAATAAAAGGCATCCAAATTGGAAGAGAGGAAGTAAAACTGTCCTTATTTGCAGACGACATGATATTATACATACAAAACCCTAAAGACTCCATCAAAAAAACTACTAGACTTAATACATGAATTTGGCAATATAGCAGGATACAAAATTAACCCCAAGAAATCTAAGGCATTTCTATACACCAATAGTGAACTTTCAGAAAGAGAGACTAAAAAAAAATCCCATTTACCATCGCACCAAAAAAATTAAGCTACCTAGGAATAAGCTTAACTAAAGAGGTAAAAGACCTCTACTCAGAAAACTACAGGATGTTGAAAAAAGAGATAGAGGAAGGCATAAACAGATGGAAGAACATACCGTGTTCATGGATTGGTAGAATCAACATCATTAAAATGTCCATACTACCCAAAGCAATCTATAAATTCAACGCACTTCCCATTAAAATACCAATGGCATATTTCACAGATCTAGAACGAACTCTCCAAAAATTCATCTGGAATAAAAAAAGACCCCGAATAGCTGCAGCAATCCTGAGGAAGAACAAAGTAGGTGGGATCTCAATACCAGATATCAAGCTGTATTACAAAGCCACTGTTCTCAAAACTGCCTGGTACTGGCACAAGAACAGACATATAGATCAATGGAATAGAATAGAGAGCCCAGAAATCAGCCCGAACCAATATGCTCAATTAATATTTGACAAAGGAGGCAAGAACATACAATGGAGTCAAGACAGTCTCTTCAATAAATGGTGTTGGGAAAATTGGACAGATACATGCAAGAAAATGAAACGAGACCACCAACTTACACCATACACAAAAATAAACTCAAAATGGATAAAGGACTTAAATGTATGACAGGAAACCATAAAAATTCTAGAAGAATCCAAAGGCAACAAAATCTCAGACATATGCCGAAGCAATTTCTTCACTGATACAGCTCCTAGGGCACTTGAAACTAAAGAGAAAATGAACAAATGGGACTACATCAAAATAAAAAGCTTCTGCACAGCAAAAGAAACCATCAACAAAACAACAAGAAAACCCACTGCATGGGAAAACATATTTGCCAATGTCATATCTGATAAGGGCCTAATCTCCAAAATTTATAGGGAACTCATACAACTTAACAAAAGGAAGATAAACAATCCAATCAAAAAATGGACAAAGGATCTAAATAGACACCTTTCAAAAGAGGACATTCAGAAAGCCAAGAGACATATGAAAACATGCTCAAAGTCACTAATTATATGAGAGATGCAAATCAAAACAACAATGAGGTACCATCTCACACCTGTCAGAATGGCTATCATCAACAAATCAACAAATGACAAGTGCTGGAGAGGATGTGGAGAAAAAGGAACACTCGTGCACTGCTGGTGGGAATGCAGACTGGTGCAGCCACTATGGAAGACAGTATGGAGTTTCCTCAAAAAACTAAAAATGGAACTCCCATTTGATCCTGTGATCCCACTTCTAGGAATATATCCCAAGAAACCAGAAACACCAATCAGAAAGGATATTTGCACCCATATGTTCATAGCAGCACAATTCACCATAGCTAAGATCTGGAAACAGCCTAAGTGCCCATCAGTAGATGAATGGATTAGAAAACTGTGGTACATCTACACGATGGAATACTATGCTGCTGTAAAAAAGAAGGAACTCTTACCATTTGCAACAGCATGGATGGTACTGGAGAGCATTATGCTAAGTGAAATAAGCCAGTCAATGAAGGAAAAATACCACATGATCTCACTCATTCATGGATAGGATAATAAAGACCATTATAAACTTATGAACAAAAATAGATACAGAAGCAGAGCTGCCTCAAACAGATTGTCAAACTGCAGCGAGAAGGCCGGGGAGAGTAGGGGGGCAGAACGGGGGCGGTGGTGTGGTAAGAGATCAACCGAAGGACTTATATGCATGCATATAAGCATAACCAATGGACATAAGACACTGGGGGGTAGGGGAGGCCAGGGGATTGTCAAGGGTGGGGAAAAAGGAGACATATGTAATACTCTTTGTAATACTTTAAGCAATAAAACAATTTTTAAAAAAATAAAGGTGGTGGAGGATGAAGAGAGCAAAGTGGGTCAAATATATTGTGAGTAGACTTTTGGATGGTGAGCACAAAATGCAATATACAAATAATGTATTATATAATTGCATACTTGAAACTCATATAATTATTAACAAATGTCACCCCAATAAATTTTATTTAAAAAAAGAAATGTCTCCAATTAGCAATCTAAGCTTGTAACTTATGAAACTAGTAACATAAGAGCAAAACAAACCCAAGCAAAGAGAATAAATAAGAGGTAAAATTGGAGAGCAATAAAATTGAAAAGGGAAAAACAATAAAGAAAATTAATGAAACCAAAAGTTGTTTTTTTGAAAAGACCAATTAAATTAATAGATCTCTCATAATACTGACAAAACAAGAGGGAAGACACATATGACCAATATTTAAAATAAAGGAGAGACTATCACTACAGAACCCTGAGACATTAAAGGAAAAACAAAGGATCATGACAACTCTTCACACATAAATTTTACAACTTAGATAAAAATTGAACCTTTTTTTTAAATCTAAAAACTGATGAACAATGAAGAGATTATCTGAGTAATAATTTTATATCTATTAAAGAAATTGATTTTATAACTAAAACATTTCTGGAAAAGAACTCTCCAGACCCAGATGATGTTATTGGTAAATTATACCAAACAAATACCATCATCTTCACATAATCTTTTCCAGAAAATAAAAGAGGAGGGAATATTTCCCAACTCATCGCAGGCCATCATAAATACTAAGCTCACTTAATACTAAAACTAGATAGAGATTCTGTACAGAACACTACAGACCAACATCTCTCATGAACATAGACAGAAAATTTCGTAATGAAATATTAGAAAAAAACAGAAGTATATAAATAGAATTAATTCACTATAATCAATTGGGTTTTCTACCAAGACAAAGGGGAAGGGTTCTCCCTAAAATTTGCAGCAAGACAAGGATGTCCACTCTCATCACTCCAATTCCACATCATACTGGAAGTCCTAATCAGCAAATGAAGTCAGAAAAAAAAAAGAACATACAAATTATAAAGGAAGAAATAAAATTAACCTTAATTGCATATGACATGATTATCTATGTAGAAAATCACAAGAAATCTACCCCCCAAAAAAACCTCCTACAATTAATGAAATAACTTTAGCAAAATCTCAGGTTGAATATCAACAACACACACACACACACACACACACACACACACACACACACACACTATGACATTTTTATATACTAGCAATGAATGAACAGGAACCAAAATTTTTTTGAAACAGCATTTCAATAGCTCCCAAAAAATCAGGTAGGTGGGTATAAATTTAAAATATTATGAGCTATTATGTTTAAACTACAGCTGCTGATTATAGAAATTTTAAAAAAGCCCTAAAGAAATGGAGAACCTTCCCTTCCAACCGTCATGAATTGGAAGACTCAACATCTCTCCTAAATTGATATGTAATTCTAATGCAACTCCTATTAAAAGACCAACAAGGCCCTAGCTGGTTTGGTTCAGTGAATAGTGTCGGCCCATGGACTGAAGGGTCCTGGGTTCGATTCCGGTCAAGGGCATGTACCTTGGTTGCTGGCCAGGGAGTGAGGAGAGCAACCAATCAATGTGTCTCTCTCACATCAATGTTCCTCTCTCTATGTCTCTTCCCCTCCCTTCCATTCTCTCTATAAAAAAAAAACAACAATGGAAAAATATCCTCAGGTGAGGATTAACAACAACAATAAAAAAGACCAACAAGATTTGTTGATTTATATAAGCATAGTCAAAACAACATTTAAAAATAAAATTGGAGTACTCACACTACCCAATTTTAAGAATCACTGTAAAGCTACATTAATAAGACAGTGTGTTATTGTCAAACAGATATGCACCTATATCAACAGAACAGAAGAATAAGGACTGCAGAAAGAAATGCACATAAATATATGGCCAATTTATTTTAAAAAGAAGTCCAAAGGCTATTTATTAGGAAATAATATTTTCTGTAATGGTTTAAATTCAGTGAAAAGCCATATGAAAAAAATTAACATCCACTAAAACCTCACATCTTATACAAATATTAACTCAATGTGAATGATAGATCTAAATATATAAACTATCAAAAATTAGGAAAAAAAATAGAAGAAAATCTTCCTGACCCTGGGTTAAGCAAAGAGTTCTTAGACATGACACCAAAAGCACATTCCTAAAGGAAAAGAAATTTAATTTAGATTCCATAAATATTAAAACTTTGCTCTGCAAATAACACTGTTAGGAAATGAAAAGCTACAGACCAAGAAAAAATATCCGACAAAAGGACTATATCCAAAATATATAATGACTTTCAAAAACTAAACTGTTATAAAAACAACTCCCTGGATTGATCTATCACACAAGAAAGTAGGAAGGACCAGCACTCCATCAGACCAATCAGCAGCCAGGCCAGTACTACTGTCTTCCTCAATTACAGACAACCTCCAATCAGCCAATAGAAGTAGAAAGCCAGGATAGGAGGCGGGGCTTGCGTGGTCTCCATGGCAATCCCAGCGGGTTGGAGTGAGGGAGAGACTGCTTGTAGCCAGATCGAGATGCCCAAATGGGGGTGTTTGAGGGGGATGGGAGGGAATTTATGGGGGGACAGGTGGGAAGGAGTTAGAGGAGGATTAAGGGGGCAAGGAGGGCTTCATAAGCGGGCAAAGAGGGTGTTAAAAGTAGATAAGTGTAGAGGGAGCACAGCTTTAGAACAGGGAGGCTGTAATAAGTGGACACAGAAGGAGCTCAAAGATCAGAAAGCTAGGTGGAGAGATAGAGAGAAGGTCTTAGAGGGAGGAAGGCCAGGCTTTTATAAAGAGACAGAGAAAAGGCTATGAGTGTCATGAGAAGGATGTTTAAAGAAGGTCCTAGAGGAGCCTGGAGAGAGTTTATGAATCATAGCTGGACCAAAAGGATTTATAGGGACAAAGTGAGGGATATTATAAAAGGGACAAGTAGAGAGCTATTGGTGTCATTAGAAGTTTTATAGGATGAGATTTTTTTTTTAATCCTCACCCAAGGATATTTTTCTATTGATTTTTAGAAAGAGTGGAAGAAAGAGGGAAAGACAGAGAGAAATATCAATGTGAGAGAAACATTGATTGGTTGCCTCCTGCACGAGCCCCAACCAGGGCCCGGGCTAGTGAGAAGCCTGCAACTGAGGTACACGCCCTTTGCCCTGACATTGAACCCGGGACCCCTTCGGGTTGGCAGGCCAAACACTTCTATCCATTGAGCCAAACCAGTTAGGGCTAGGGTGAGAATTTTTTATAAGGGGATAATGAAGGTTTTACAAATAAACTGAGACCATTAAAGTGTTGAGTGAGGATCTTCTTTGTTTTACAGAAGCAAAGACATGGTTGCTGGTGTGACAATGAGGCAATTATAGGAACAAAGTGTGATAGTGGATTAGTTGAGGTTTCAGGGAGGACAAGTGAGAGTCATCAGAGTCAGCGAGATTTGGGTGAACAGGATGGGGCCAAGAAAGACATGTTGTAGGGATCTGCAAGGCAGTTATAGAAAACAGGGAAGAGGTTATGGGAGACATGGAAAGGGTTACAAGGAACCGAGAGGAATTAGGCATGGGGGAATGTTGGGCCTGGGAATTCTAGGGGACAGGGAGAGGTTAGAGAGGACATGGTGGGAGTTAGATAGAGTTAGTGAGAGTTTTAAATGAAGAATTTACAGGAGCAAAGGAGAGGTATTAGTGTGAAAAGGGATGAGATTATAGGGGATGGTAGAGTCCAGAAATCATATTAAACCATAACCCACTCTCTTCCCCCAGGCATTTGAAATTTTGCCTGACAAGCCCCCCAAAGATTACATGTGCCTATCGATTTTGGCCTTCTTCTTGTGTTTTCCCATAGGCATTATAGCCTTGATCTTCTCTATCCAGGTGGGAATCTGAGTCATGCCCTCCCTCCCTGAATCTTCCCCTCCCTCTTCCTCCTGGTCAGAACCCTGACTCAAATTCTTCCTTGTTTCTCTCTGTGGGTTCCGGTCCCCACCCTATGTCCATACAGTTCCATAGTTTACCCTTATACAATAATCCTTTTAAGCCCATCTATTCCTATTCTACCTCTCCCCTCAAATCAGACAAGGCACAGCAACAAATGGAATGAACGAGCCTTGGCAGCTGAGACCTCCCTCCAAGTCTTCTACATTGCAGTCTTTGGGATTGTTATGGGAAGCCTCATCATACTCATCATCTTGATTTTCTACATGACGGACTTATTTTCTCGGTAACATCCTCTTCAATTCATGAACAAACCAACAAATATATACTACTGTGTTACTGACCTTGACTCTTAAGTATCCAGTTGTGCCAAATCAGATTCCTGCTCCTCCATAGCTGGAGAGCTAAATGCTGTCAGTCTGCGCCTGCAATGTGAGGTGGTTGATAGGGAAGGAAGTGATAGTGATGACCGAAACGGTGAGCCCAGGTGTTTTCCCAGGGTCGTGTCTCATGACGCCGAAGAATGAGCTACACGGACCAGAAGATTTAAGCAAAAGTGTGGAAAATTTATTATAAGCAGATTCAGACTCCCCACAAGGGGAGGGCGACCCAGTAATGGGCTGCCCATTAAAGCCTTGTAGTCCAGGGGTATGTATTTGCCACAAACCTGTTCTATATCTACCTGTGTCATCACCTGATTGATTCCCTCAATTGTTCTTGCCCAGCAACGGACCTGAACTTTCCCTGTTTCTGTGTGTGCTTTCTCTGTTCCTGTGCTGAACTTTCTGTTTCTATGTGTTTGTACAGCTTGTTGCTACAGGCCCTCCCTTGTTTCCCCATGCCTCCCGCTTTGAGCCCAGAAACATTTAAAGATTTCTGCTTGTTTGGTTCCTGTGGTTAGGCTGCTCAAACTGCCATGTCTGCCCCTGCGTATGTTCCACCTGCCTTTGTTTTCCACTGGACCCCTGCCCTATCTGCCTGCGTTTCAAGTGAACCCTCTCAGTAGTTCAGGCAGCCCAATGGGCCAGAGCTCAAGACCAACCCTGGGACCCTGTCAAGGGATGGGGGCCATGGGAGACAGGGTAGGGAACTGTTTCCCCAAGGCAGCCTCCCCTCCTGCCGACATTCATGCGTTCATGCCACAAATGTATTCATGTTAACCAAGGGCCTTGACTGCGCTGCCTGACTCTGGGGACATAGCAGACACTTACAAGCTAGGGTGGAAGAGAAACTGATCACCGGACAGTGACAGTTCCGAGCAGTGTAATCTCTAATGGGGGAAACTAAGGAAGGTGGGTTGTAAGAACCAGACCTCATCTGGGCTGCAAAGCGGCAAACCAGGAAGTGAAGCAGCTGCCAGTGAACTGGTTAAAATTTGGTTCATATTCTGATTGTAGACACTTCTGTAAGAGGTATGGACTGCCTTCTCCGCCCCATGCCCCTCCAAAACCATCAGTTCGTGATTTACTCATCATCCAACAAATAGTTTCTGAGCACCTAAGATGTACCAGGCACTGCACTAGGAACTAGAACAGGGGTGGGCAAACTTTTGACTCGAGGGCCACAATGGGTTCTTAAACTGGACCGGAGGGCCGGAACAAAAGCATGGATGGAGTGTTTGTGTGAACTAATATAAATTCAAAGTAAACATCATTACATAAAAGGGTACGGTCTTTTTTTTTTTAGTTTTATTCATTTCAAACGGGCCGGATCCCGGCCCGCGGGCCGTAGTTTGCCCACGGCTGAACTAGAACCACAACAGAGAAAAGAAAATAAGATGCCTTTCTGAAGGAGCCTATATTTTAGTGGGGAAGAAAACCATAACTAGACCTCTAAATAAGCAAGAGAATTACAGAGCATGGAAAATGCTATAGAGAAAAAAAAATAAGGCCATAAACTAAAGCAGGGCCGGTACTGGTCCACCACTATTAATGGTCTGCAACAAGATAAGAGCAGAAATTGACAATAAGTGCTTTAAAATTTACAGCAATTTGATATTGTCATTACATCCAAGTATATGATCAAGAGACTTGTCTTGTCAAATAGGGTATAGACCAGTGATGGCGAACCTTTTGAGCTCCGCGTGTCAGCATTTTAAAAAACCCTAACTTAACCCTGGTGCCATGTCACATATAGAAATTTTTTTTTTATTAATTAAATCTTTATTGTTCAGATTATTACATTTGTTCCTCTTTTTCCCCCCATAACTCCCCTCCACCCAGT
This sequence comes from Myotis lucifugus, assembly GCF_000147115.1. Classification (NCBI taxonomy): domain Eukaryota; kingdom Metazoa; phylum Chordata; class Mammalia; order Chiroptera; family Vespertilionidae; genus Myotis; species Myotis lucifugus. The sequence goes on along the minus strand of NW_005871292.1, from coordinate 1,356,600 downwards.
T
>NW_005871292.1:1340084-1356499 GCF_000147115.1 Myotis lucifugus | reverse complement strand
CCCTTTCTGTGCCCCTGGTTCTATTATAATCACCAGTTCATTCTGTTCATCAGATTATTCACTTGATTTTCAGATTCACTTGTTGATAGATGTGTATTTGTTGTTCATAATTTGTATCTTTACCCTTTTCTTCTTCCTCTTCTTAAAGGATACTTTTCAGCATTTCATATAATACTGGTTTGGTGGTGATGAACTCCTTTAGCTTTTTCTTATCTGTGAAGCTCTTTATCTGACCTTCAATTCTGAATGATAGCTTTGCTGGGTAAAGTAATCTTGGTTGTAGGTTGTTGGCATTCATCACTTTGAATATTTCTTGCCACTCCCTTCTGGCCTGCAAAGTTTCTGTGGAGAAATCAGCTGACATTCCTATGGGTACTCCCTGGTAGGTAACTGACTGTCTTTCTCTTGTTGCTTTTAAGATTCTCTCTTTGTCTTTTGCTCTTGGCATTTTAATTATGATGTGTCTTGGTGTGGTCCTCTTTGGATTCCTTTTGTTTGGGGTTCTCTGCACTTCCTGGACTTGTAAGTCTATTTCTTTCACCAGGTAGGGGAAGTTTTCTGTCATTATTTCTTCAAATAGGTTTTCAATATCTTGCTCTCTCTCTTCTTCTGGCACCCCTATAATTCTGATGTTGGTACGCTTGAAGTTGTCCCAGAGGCTCCTTACACTATCTTCGTATTTTTGGATTCTTTTTTCATTTTGCTTTTCCGGTTGGGTGTTTTTAGCTTCTTCGTATTTCAAATCTTTGACTTGATTCTTGCAATCCTCTAGTCTGCTGTTGGGAGTCTGTATAATATTCTTTATTTCAGTCAGTGTATGCTTAATTTCTAGTTGGTCCTTTATCACAACCTCGAGGGTCTCATTGGATTTCTTGTACATCTCATTAAGTTTATCAGCAGTTTATAAAAAATTCTTGAAAAACCTTAAAAGTGTGGTTTTGAACTCTATATCCAGTAGTTTGCTTTCCTCCATTTCTGTCATTTGTGTCCTTTTTCTTTGTCTCCACATTTTTTATACTTCCCTGTGTTGATAGAGTGGTTTTCTGTGCTAAGTGTCCTCTAGAGCCCAGTGGTTCAGCCTCCCCAATTACCTGAGGAGAACACTCTTGGTGCACCCCCTTGTGGTCTTTGTGCACAGTCTTGTTGTAGTTAAGCCTTGATTGTTGTAGGTATCACTGGGAGGATTTGACCTCCAGGCCAATTGGCTGTGAGAATCAGCTGTGTCTGCAGTGGGAGAACTTCTGTGCTGGAGACACCCCTCTGGGGCAAGACTTGCTTCAATGGGGCTTTGGTGCTCACTGAGTCTGCCTCCTGAGTGTGTCCTTTATGGTTCCACGGAGCTGCAAACTGAATGGTCCCACTCTGACCTCTGAGTTTCCTGGCTCCTGGATCTCTAGGGAGGTGCTAATCTAGCCTCTGCCTGAGGCTATCCAGCAAAAGCCTCCCTGCAGGGCTTGGGCGGGGCGGGTCCCAGGGATCAACAGGGCGGGGCTAGCAGTTATGGCTGCTCTCAGTCTTGCCCTCAGAGGCTCTGCTTCTCAGTGTCCCGGTAATCCGCTGCAAGCCCCTCAGAGAGAAAGCTGCCCTCAAGTTCCGACCGATGCCAGACAGTCCTGATTCTCCCGTATGAGTCTGAGTCCCTAGAGACTCGCCCAGAACTGGAGCTCAGAGCCTGAGACTCCCTCCTGATTGAAAACGACAACCGCGCCCTCAGTCGCCAGCCCTCTCCGCATGCACCTCTGTACCTCTGTGTTTTACTTCTGCACTGCAGCTCCTCTGAGTCTCGGTATGCTTTTCTCTTTCCTTCTAGTTGTAGAATTTCCACTCAGCCAGCCTTCCTGTGGTTCTGGATGATGTCCGTTCCGTCTTTTAGTTGTATTTTTCAAGTGGTTGTTCAAGGCAGCAAACTCCGGTGTTTACCTATGCCGCCATCTTGGTTTCTCTCAGAAATTTTTTGATATTTGCAACCATAGTAAAACAAAGATTTATATTTTTGATATTTATTTTATATATTTAAATGCCATCTAACAAAGAAAAATCAACCAAAAAAATGAGTTTGTGTGTCACCTCTGACACGCGTGTCATAGGTTCGCCATCACTGGTATAGACCAAAGGATCAGTCCCTGAAATATTGGAGATATTAAAAAAGTGAGTCCTACACCACAACCACAAATAGTTTAAGATGCACTGGGAGGGAGCAATGAAATCTATAAAGTTTGTTGTTTAGGGTCTTGCTAGCAGCTATCACAAACTTGAAATCAGCCCTAGCTGGTTTGTCTCAGTGGATAGAGCGTCAGCCTGTGGACAGGATTGTCCCGAGTTTGATTCCAGTCAAAGGCACATGCCCAGGTTGTGGGCTTGATCCCTAGTAGAGGGCGTGCAGGAGGCAGCTGATCAATGATTCTCTCTCATCATTGATGTTTCTATCTCTCTCTCCCTCTCTCTCTTCCTCTCTGAAATCAATAAAAATAAAAATATATTTTTAAAAATCTTCAAATCAGTAGCTCTCAAAATAGTTTATTTCTCACTCACAGAACCTACCAATGTGGACATTTCTGGTGATCCACATATAAAAGCAGGGATCCAGACTCCTTCCACTTAGTAATTACACCATTTCCTAAGGGCTCAGAGCCCAAGAAGAGAGTGAAGAATGTGCACTTGCATCTTAAAAAGACTGGCCCAAAAGTGAACCCTTGTGCACTGTGGTGGGATGTACAGCCACTTTGGAAAACAGTATGGAAGTTTCCTCAAAAAATGAAAAATAGTAGTACCATATGATCCAGCAACCCCACTTCTGGGCATATATCCAAAGGAAATAAAATCACTGTCTCAAAGAGGTTATCTATACGCCTGTTATCATTACAGCATTATTCACAATAGCCAAGATATGGGGGGAAAAAACGTAAGTGACTGACAATTAATAAATGGATAGCCGGGCCGGTGTGTGTCAGTGGTAGAGCATCAACCTATGAACCAGGAGGTCATGGTTCGATTTCTGATCAAAGCATATGCCTGGGTTGTGGGCTCGATCCCCAGTGTGGGTCGTGCAAGAGGCAGCCGATCAATGATTCTCTCTCATCATTGATGTTTCTATCTCTCTCTCCCTCTCCCTTCCTCTCTGAAATCAATTTTAAAAATATATTTTAAAAATAAATGAGTAAAAGATGTGGAATATATACACAAAGGGATATGATTCAGCCACGAGAAATATGAAATCCTGCCATTTTTGGCAACATAGATGGATCTTAAGGGTGATATACTAAGTGAAATAAGTCAGAGAAAGACAAATACTGTGTGTTAGCACTGATATGTGGAATCATAGAAACAGAATGTAGAATGATGGTTTCCAGGGGCTAGAGGGTGGGGGTAATGGGGACAAGCTGGTAAAAATGTATAACCTTACAGTTATAAAATGAATAAGGTTTGAGATTCTAATGTATAACATGGTGAATATGATTAACAATACTGTACTGTATACTAAAATATGCTAAGAGTGTAGATCTTAAGCATTCTCACCAAAATAAAAAGTAACTATGTAACAAAAAAAGTAACTATGTGAGATGATGGATGTGTTAATTAACTTGATTATGCTCATAATTTCACAATGCATACATATATCAAATCACCACGTTATGCATTTTAAATATATTACCATTTTCATTTGGCAGTTACACCTCAGTAAAGCAGGGGGAATTGTTACAACTAAGCTTTGGCCCTAAAGAGCCTTACCCTTTTGCTCTCAGTCCATTGTCTCATGGTATTAGGAGCTGGAAGGACAGAGCTCCCTTTGTGTGATCTGGGGAAGGAGGTAAGAAATAAGTCTGGGGAGGTACAGCATAGCAGTCATTATAAGGTTTGGGAACCATATTCTGGCTCAGAGATTGGTTCAACAGTAGGCATGTGAACCATCCTGAGCCAATGAAACTTAAATGGTCCAGAAGTTTATACTAAAGAGAAGCAGCCTTCCTCTTCCATGTTAGCCTCTAAAACCACATCTTTCTCCCTCACCTTGAAGGGTACAGGGTAAACCAGTTCTCAACCAAGTGGAAGAGCCTGGGGTTGCCAGAACTTAGGAAGAGCCAAGAAGAGAACAATAGAAAGTGGAAAAACAGGAAACTGGGTCCTCAACTTTGCTATTATCATCATCATGGCCCATCGCTATTAACAGTCACTGTGTTCAAGCACTGTTCAAAGAGCTTATGCATATCATCTCATTTAAATGCCACAACAATACTGAAAAGTAGGTGTTGTTATTGTCCCCAACTCATAAATGAGAAAACTGAATCCAGAGAGATTGAGAGACTTGCCCAAACTTATCTGCCTGTGAGTGGTGGAGTCAGGATTCAAACCCTGTCAGTCAGACTATAGAGGGTTTTCTCATTCTAAGTGCCTTCCAGTGTTTGAGCTGCTGAATCACACCTCACCTGCACCAGTTTTTTTAAAACAATGTGAGCGCCAAGATGTTTCTTATTTGGGAGTGGGAAAACTACTTTGAATTGGGTTTTCACACATTGCTAATCCAAAAAGAGATTTAGCTCTGGGTCCAGAGGAGGTAACCCAGCAAACCTGGGAAGTGGCAGAGCAGGCTTCCTTGGGAAAGCACATCTGAGGAGGAGGTAATATTGAAGATAAGGAATAAGTGTGACTGAGGGAGAGGGCACAGCAGAAATAAAATCCCAGAAGTGGAAGGGAAGTACTGTAACCGGACAACAAATGGGTCTGGGCTGCCTGTCACTACTTGAGCCAATTAAGCAGAGACAGGGTTGAATCGTATATGAGTGTTTATTCCAATAATGCCACAGTATGGGAGAGCAACAGGTCATCCACAAAAATCTGCTTTGCCCCCACCATAAACCAGCTGCTTATATTGGGTAGAAGGATGAAGACTACATGGGGAAGTAGCCAAAAGGGTATGTATGCCAAGTGGACAGTTTACAGATAATGTGGGCTGCCGATACGCAAAGGGCTAGAGGCTCTGGTTTCAGCAACAAGGTTGTTAGCAGCTCCTGGATGTAGAGGATGGGTCACATTTCCAGGTGAGCTCCCAAGTCCCGCCTGCAACTTCCAGCCAGGTTAGAATGTGTCTTCTTTACTCAGAACAAAACAATCATGGTTAAAAGAGTATGATTAATATTTCTTACAATTCTAGCTGGTTCCCCAACATTCTATTTCTGCCCCTATCAGTACTACCCCAGTGAGAACACTGCTTTCCTCTCTGGAAAGATTTTAAGCTGTGGATAAGTTTCCTCCACTCTTCCTCAGTATCTCTCCCACCTGCCCCTGCTATGCTTCAACACTGTCATCACCTTCTCTGGTTCCCTATCCCAGCCTCAGTCTCCTCTTATCCACCCTCCACAGAACAACCAGATTGTTCTTTCCCACTTTTTTAAAGACTTTAAATTTTTAAAAAATGAGACAGAATGCAAGAAGGCTGTTAAGACTTCTGGGATTCTACAGGATGGGACAATAGAGTTACCTATGCACAAACAAACAATATCCTTCAAGAAAAGGGGCGATTGACTGCAAAGGCACACAGAGGAAAGGCCACTAGAAGGCACAGAAATAAAGTGGTCATCTGCAAGCCAGGAAGAGAATCATCACCAAAAACCAAAACCTGTCAGAACCTGATCTTGGACTTTTCAGCTTCCAAAACTAGAACTGCTGAGAGCCAGTGTCCATCCCATTGTACAGGCACACATGGAGTAGCAATCGTAGCCTATTTATTTAGTCCCTCCTCTGTTCCTCATTGGCTGAGTACTATGGGGTCACCTGTTTCCTCATATGTCCCCTAGGTCTTGCTGTCCCCATTGGACCATTTAAAATATTGGGCTGAGGCCTTTCTAGCCGCCTTCACTCCCCTGTCTAGCTGAGGCAGACACCTCCAGGGTTTCCACCATGATGTTGGCCCCTGTGCACAGTTCTTCGTTTCTCTTCCCTCCTCCCTACATTCTGTTTGCCCTGGGGAAATTCAGTAAATTCCATCAAAAGCCAACCATGCTGGAGATGGATCACAGAGATCCATTTCCTACAAATTCCCACCTCTTCTTTTTACACTAATTGATCCTATCTTCATTAGCTGTTCTAAAACCTGTTGGCTTTCTTAGAAGAAGGAAGAGGGAGAGAGAATCTACATAGGTTCCTCCATTACCAGCTTCAAAGCAGTTGGAGTGGTGAGAAGCACATCTCAGGGTCCCATCCATTTCTCCTCCAGTTGGTCCATCGTCCTTGCTCTGCTCATGTCTGTCTAACTGCCTAGCACATCCCCTCAAGGAGCTTGGCTCTGAATTCTTTTAGGGGGAAGGGTTGTCACATCACTTCTGAAGCTACTTCCATGCTGAGGAGGAGGCGGAGATTCTCTTTCAGAGCCAAGAGATCTTGCTCTCTGTCGGAGGGACAATGCCTGGGCATGGAAGGAGATGTCTAGAGGTGATAACCCCTGAGTACAAGTAGGGGCTTGTAACCTGATGGAGACAAACTGTTATAAAATTTCAAAAGTTAGAACAGCAAGAATTACGACAAACAGTCCGGTGGAAGGAACAAAACATACAAAAAACAAAACAACAAACATTTCAATTCTAATAATTCCCTATTGAAATATAATTGTTCTCCCTAAAATCACCCTTATTTTTATTAAAGAATCAAATTAAGATCAATTTATCTATTGCATTAAGTCTAGTTTCATTTGCAAAACACAACAAGATTAGCAATTGACCTCCTTTGCTGGAATTTCATGATTGAGTCTCAATGTGCTCCTCAGGGCAGAGAAGCCAAGCCATCCAGCTGCCCTCAGGCCTGCCTGGAATATCTGCAGGGTTAGGCAAATTCTTCACCAAGATCTGTACCTGTGGTGGCTCCACCAGGGCCCAAACCCCAATCCTCAAGGCTCACCATAAATATGGCCCAGCCAGCATTGAGTGTCGACCTATGAACCAAGAAGTCATGGTTTGATTCCTGGTCAGGGCACATGCCTGTGTTGTGGCCTTGATTTTCAGTGTGGGGCATGCAGGAGGCAGCTGATTAATGATTCTCTCTCATCATTGATGTTTCTGTCTCTCCCTCCCTCTCCCTTCCTCTCTGAAATCAATAAAAATATTTTTTAAATTTAAATATGGAACTGTCATTTGACCCAGTGATCCCACTTCTACAAATATATCCCAAGAATCCCAAAACACCAACCAGAAAGAATGTATGCAACCCTATGTTCATAGCAGCTCAATTTGCAATAGCTAAGATCTGGAAAGAGCCCAGTGCCCATCAGTAGATGAGTGGATAAAAAAGCTCTGGAATATACCATGGAATACTATACAGCAGTAAAAAAGAAGACTCTCTTACCCCTTGAGACAGCATGGAGGGACGTGGAGAGTATCATGGTGCAATAAGCCAGTCAGAGAAAGACAAGTATCACATGATCTCACTCATATGTGAAATCTAAGTAACAAAATACACTGATGAATGGAGTGGATCCAGAGACATGGAAGCATGGAACAGAGTGCAGAAACTCAGACGGAAGGCAGGGGAGGGTGGGAGGGTGGGAGATGATCAACCAAACAACTTCTATGCATATATGCATAACCCATGGACACAGACAACAGGGTGATGAAGGCCTGGGCCAGGGAGGGGTCAATGGTGGGAAAAGGGGGACATATGTAATACTTTCAACAATAAAGATTTCTTTTAAAGAATCAAAGAAAAAGAGCCCAAATAAATAAAATCAGAAAAGAAAGAGACAAAGTAATATCTGAGATCACAGAAATACAAAGAATTGTAAAAAAAATAATAATAATAATATGATGAACAACTATAAGCCAATAAGCTGAACAACGTGGGCAAAATGGACAAAATTCTAGAAACATACTGTGGGAGCACAGGTCCTTCTCTGCTAGGAACTGGACCTTCACGGATGCCGGGTATTGGACTGAGAAGATATGAGCAGTTGTAGGCATATAGAAGAGTCATTATTGCTGACCAAGTAGCCATTACTAAGGCCATCAGACAAAACATTTCTTCAAAGTAGCTTCACAAAGTAGCCATACAAGGCAGCCCTTACTAATACAGTTGCAAACACATGAGCTATACTAAGCAGCCACACACTGGCTGGTCAACAACACATCTTTATGCCAGTTTAGACAAAAGAGGCTTCTTGCCAAATAGTGACATCAGTATTTGGGTTATAGAAAAGTACGCCAGCGCAGTGTATACTGAAAGGGTTAATCAAGAAACAGGGCTCTAATTCAGCAGGGCTAACAAAAGAAAGCTTGTTCTGCAAGCCTAAGCCTTGCACAAACATGCTCCCCTTGAGTGGTTATTTCATAGAAATTCCTGAAGACCATAACCCTAAACAGCTTCCAGGAGGAAGTAGTCTGGAGCCAGCAGAAGGACAAAGGGCAAGACCGTAAAACTACGACCAGGGGCATGGTTCTGATATGTGTGTCAAGCCTAAGCCATCTGCAGCTCTCCCTACGCACATAAAAAGCCTGCTCCCTTCCCATTCAGCATTGACTCCTTTCCCGGACTCAGCCCACCTGCACCCAGGTGCCTTAAATAACTATCTTTTTTACTACACTGAGCCTTGAGTCAGTTCTGTGCAACCCCAGCCCAACTCCAAACCTTTCATATACAATACAATCACTGTGTCCTTGCTCATATTAACCTTGGACATCCGGCATACTCTGAACAGGGCCCCCACATTCCAATTGGCCTTGAACATTTGGCATAGTTTGATTAGGGCTCCCACACATACAATCTTCTAAAACTCAATTAGGAAGAATCAGAAAACCTGAATAGACCAATAACAACTAATGAAATTGAAGCAGTAATCAAAAAAACTCCCAGCAAGCAAAAGTCCTGGACTGGATGGTTTTACAGGCAAATTTTGCCAAATATTCAAAGAACTAACACCTATCCTCCTCAAAGTATTTCAAAAAATTCAAGAGGAGGGAAGACTTCCAAGCTCTTTTTACAAGGCCAGGATTATCCTAATTCCAAAAACAGATAAAGATACTAGAAAGAAAGAAAATTACAGGCCAATATCCCTGATGAACAAAGATGATAAAATTCTCAACAAAATATTAGGAAATCAGGTCCAGCAATACATTAAAAAGATCATATCATACACCTTGATGAAGTGGGATTTATTCCATGGATGCAAGGCTGGTGCAATATTTGCAAATCAATTACTGTATTGTGACACATCACATAAATAAAACTAAGGATAAAAATCACACGTTCCTATCAATAAAGGCCAAAAAAAATCATTTGACAAAATCCAGCACCCATTTATGATAAAAAAAAACTCTCAGAAAAGTGGGAATAGAGGGATCATACCTCAACAGAATAAAGGCCATACCATATATGACAAACCTACAGCCACCATCATACTCCATGAGTTAAATGTAAGTCGTGAAACCATAAAAACCCTAGAACAGTGGTTCTCAACCTGTGGGTCGCGACCCCTTTGGGGGTCAGACGACCCTTTCACAGGAGTTGCCTAAGACCATCGGAAAACACATATATAATTACATATTGTCTTTGTGATTAATCACTATGCTTTAATTATGTTCAATTTGTAATAATGAAATTGGGGGTCACCACAACATGAGGAACTGTATTAAAGGGTCGCGGCATTAGGAAGGTTGAGAACCACTGCCCTAGAAGAAAACATAAGCAGTAAAATCTCAGACATCTCACATAGCAGTGTTTTTGACAATACATCTACTGAAGCATGAGAAACAAAGGAAAAATAAACAATGGGACTACATCAAACTAAAGAGCTTCTGCACATGAAAAGAAACCAACAAACTGTTAATAAGGGGTTAATTTCCAAAATATAGAAAGAACCCCTACAACTCAACAAAAGGAAGACAAACAATCCAATTTAAAAATGGGCAAAGGACCTGAATAGACACTTCTTCAAAGAGGGCATACAGATAGCCAATAAACATGAAAAAATGCTCAGCGTCACTAATCATCAGAGAGATGCAAATTAAAAATACAATGAGGTATCACCTCACACCTGTCAGAATGGCTACTATCAAGAAATCAACAAACAAGTGCTGGTGAGGATATGGAGAAATGGGGACCCTCTAGCACTGCTGGTGGGAATGCTGATTGGTGCAGCCACTGTGGAGTTTCCTCAAAAAATTAAAAATGGCACAAGCTGGTTTGGCTCAGTGGATAGAGAGTTGGCCTGCGGCCTAAAGGGTGCGGGTTCTATTCCAGTCAAGGACGCATGCCCGGGTTGCAGGCTCGATCCCCAGTAGGGGGCATGCAGGAGGCAGCTAATCGGTGACTGTCTCTCATCATTGATGTTTCTGTCTCTCCTTCTCCCTTCCTCTCTGAAATCAATAATAAATAAATAAATAAAACAAGTAACTTTAAAAAAAATTAAAAATGGAGCTGCCATTTGACTCTGTGATCCCACCTCTAGGAATATATCCTATGAATCCCAAAACACCAATTAGAAAGAATATATGCACCCCTATGTTCATAGCAGCGCAATTTACAGTGGCTAAGATCTGGAAAGAGCCCAAGTGTCCATTAGTAGATGAGTGGATAAAAAAAAGCTGTGGTACATTTTCACCATGGAATTCCTTGTGGCTATAAAAAAGAAGGCTCTCTTACCCTTTGAGACAGTATGGATGGACTTAGAAATTATTATGCTAAGCGAAAAAAGCCAGTCAGAGAAAGACAAATATCACATGATCTCACTTATATGTGGAATCTAATTAACAAAATAAGCTGATGATCAAAATACGTCCAGAAAAAAAAATACATCCAGAAATATGAATAAATGGTACAAGATGACAGATCTCAGAGGGGAAGGGTGTGGTGGGGAATGGGAAGAGATTAATCAAAGAATACATACTAGTATGCATAGCCCATGGACACAGACAATAGTGGGATGTAGGGCAGGCAGGCTTTGGGTGGAGTGGAGCAAAGAGTAGGAGGCGGGTAATGAGAGGTATCTGTAATACTGTTAACAAAGTAAAAAACTAAATTTTTAAATTTATTTAGATAAGGTTTCAAATCTGCTTCTTCTCCAAGGAAACACCAAATGCAGATGACACCAGTGCTATAGGAAGGCCTGGAATTCCAGGGGCCTTGGAATGGGAGGCTGCAGCAGCTTCCATGGAGGATTTGGCAGCAGCATCCAGGGCCAAAGTCATGGAGGGGGTCAGGACCGGGCTGAGGCTGTGTAACTAGCGGAGGCATGAACGAGGACAAGGAGTGGGTCCCTGTCACCACGCTGGGCCACCTGGTTAAGAACATGAAGATCAAATCCCTGGAGAATATCTGTCTCTTCTCTCTGCCCATCAAAGAATCTGAGATCATTGACTTTTTTCTGGGGACATCTCTCAAGGATGAGGTTTTGAAAAATATGCCCATGCAAAAGCAGATGCGCTGGCCAGAGGACCCGGTTCCAGTGCTCCAAGGAAGTAGCCACTGCTATCCGTGGAGTCGTCATCCTGATCAAGCTCTCTAGTGTCCCTGTGCAGTGAGGCTACTGAAGGAACAAGATTAGCAAGCCCCACACCATCCCTTACAAGAAGACTAGCTGATGTAGCTCTGTGCTGGTGTGCCTCATCTCTGCCCCAGAATTACTGGCATCATCTCAGCCCCTGTGCCCAAGAAGCTGCTGCTGATGGCTGGTATTGACGACTGCTGTACCTCGGCCAGGGGCTGCACTGCCACCCTGGGCAACTTCACCAAGACCACCTTTGCTGCTGTCTCTAAGACCTACAGCTATCTCACCCCAGACTTCTGAAAAGAGACCGTGTTCACCAAAGCCTCCCGATCAGGAATTCACTGACCCTCTTGTAAAGACTCACACCAGAGTTTCTGTGCAGAGGACTCAGGCTCCAGCTGTGGCCACCACATAATTTTATACAAGAAAAATAAAGTAAGTTAAGCCTGTTTTTTAAAAAAGCTTTCAAATCTACAGATGGTACAGAGTCTAACAGACCCCCAGGTAACATCCAGATTTGATAGATGTAAACATGTCCCTATGTTTGTATCAGACCTCTTCCTTTTAGAAATAAAACATTATTGATACAGATTAAGCTGCTGGCCCCTCTTCTCTGTTCCCTTCTTCCTCCCTCCATCCCTGGAGAAACCACTGAACTCAGGTTGCCGTGAATCACTCCTCGGTGTATTTTGCACTTTTACACAATATGTGTGGGTACACTTGATGATGCAGAATCATTGTTTTGTTTTTTTAATATATATTTTTATTGATTTCAGAGAGGACGGGAGAGGGAGAGAGAGATAGAAACATCAATGATGAGAGAATCACTGATCCGCTGCCTCCTGCATGCCCCACATTGGGGATAGAGCCTGCAACCCAGGCATATGCCCTGACCAGGAATCGAAACCTGACCTCCTGGTTCATAGGTCAGCGCTCAATCACTGAGCCACACCAGCTGGGCCAGAATTGTTGTTTGGGGTGTGTAGTAGTTCTTAGTGGCTTCTACCAAATCTTTCCAGCTCTTCATCTTCCAGGCCATACCTTCTGGGTCTCTTAGTTGGCTCAGTTAATGTCAGTTGACATGGTCATAAAAATGTCAATAGCCATGAGGAAATTAAGACAGGATGGTCTAAGATAGCGGCCGGCAAACTGCGGCTCGCAAGCCACATGTGGCTCTTTGGCCCCTTGAGTGTGGCTCTTCCACAAAATACCACGTGCGGGCGCGCACCTACAGTGTGATTGAAACTTTGGCCCATGCGCAGAAGTCAGTTTTCGGCCTGGGCGAGTCTATTTTGAAGAAGTACTGTTGATATTTGGCTCTGTTGACTAATGACTTTGCTGACCACTGGTCTAAGATGTGCCAGATATTGATCACATATTTTAAAACTGTATATCCAAGAAGCAAGTGGATCCAGTAAGAATCCACTTCGACAATTAATGGTAATTTTTTTAAAAAGGTTTCATCCCCCAAAAGTAGTGTTCTATAGACTGCACTTCTTAAACTTCAATATGTAACAAATCACTGACAGATTTAGTCAAAATTCAGGTTTTGATTCAGTAAATCCAGGGGTTAAGGGGAAAGGGATTCTGCATTTCTAACAAGCCCCTGTAATGCTAGGGATGCTGACCTTGAGCATCTCCTCAGTTTGGAGACAAAAATCATTTTGCAAAGTATACTGAACAAACTGAATACAATGGGGTAAAAACATGACTTATGTTTTTTGTCCTGTGAGTAAAATGTCAATCTCACCTTTTTGCATCAGACTCTTTGGGGATGGAGAAGACCCCTCCTCTCACAGAGGAGAGAAGGAAAGCCACTGCAACTTGTCCAACAACAGATTGATGTAACAATGATTTCTAGGACATAAAGAGTCTCTGCTTACAGAATGTATTAGGTTTCAATCAGAAAGGCTGTATCACTAGAAGAGATATATTAGATGACAGATAGGTGATAGATGATAGGTAGGTAGATAGATAGATAGATAGATAGATAGATAGATAGATAGATACTAGTAGATAGATAGATAGAGTAGATAAAGATATCAGGGGTTTAACCTTGTGCAATTAGTGGAGTTGTTAAGCAGTCCCTAAGATTGTCTTGGTGTCTAATACTCACACTCGAAGTGCACAGGGCAGGCAGTTAGGAAGAGAAGACAGATGTAAAGTGGGGGAAAGCTAGGACACACTGGAACAAACTTGCCTCTACCCTTGGTGGTATGAGCATCTACAGTAGAAGCTGGCATCCTTCATCATGGAGCTAAACACACACCTAGCCAAGGAGTTGAAGTTGAAGGAAGAACCAGGAGAAGGTGGAATAATTGCTGGCCTGGCTGCTGCCCTATGCAAAAATATAGATCACACAGTTCGTAGATCACACCCTGTGTGATCTACAAAATAGAAGCTACTTTATTCTGACCTCCAAATCTGGCCCAAGAATCTTTTAGCCCATCCTAATGGACACATACAGAGAAGGTAATTCCAGGATATAGTTCATTCAGCCTAGTCAAGCTGACACATTACAAAGCCACCACATAGAGACTGGAGGAGAGTGGTGATATGGTAAGTGGTTGCTGGGGAGACGGTCACATGACCAGCTCTGCTCTCTCTTAGGTATCTTACAGGATGTATCTAATAACCCCTGGGGGCTTTTTTTTTTAGAGTTAGGGGATGGGGGACCACTAATACCTCTTATTTGGCTTTAACTTTTCCTCCAAATATAATAAAGAGCTAACATGCAAATGGTTGTCACTCCCTCGAGCCCTTGCGCCCTCACGCCCTTGCCGGGGGACCTGAGGCTGGGCCAGGGGACCTGAGGCCATTCCCCCCGGCAGGCAGGGCTTGACAGGGGACCTGAGGCTGCACCCCTGCCCTGCAGGGCTGACCTGGGGGTAGGGCCACCCAGGTCTGGGTCTTGCGCAATTTCAAGGCCTGTGCGGGTGGGCAGGGACTTGACTCTGGGTCCCATGGCGCACCCCAGACTCTGACAGGAGGGAGATTTTCATATACATTTTACTAATTTTCTTTCATCTCTGACAGTTCTATTATAGAGAAAGGGCAAATAGCAATATTAAAATATTTCCTCTAACTAATTCCTTTTTAATGTGCACGATTTTGTGCACCAGGCCATCAGTTTATATATAATTATGTAACTTGAATCAAGGTGCATCTGATCAGTTGTCATTAGGTTATGGTTATATTTAAACAATAGTCCATCATTAAACAATAGTCCATCTTTCAGCCAATACTTTTTTTAAAAATATATTTTATTGATTTTTTACAGAGAGGAAGGGAGAGAGATAGAGAGTTAGAAACATCGATGAGAGAGAAACATCGATCAGCTGCCTCCTGCACATCTTCCACTGGGGATGTGCCCACAACCCAGGTACATGCCCTTGACCGGAATCGAACCCGGGACCTTCAGTCCGCAGGCCGATGCTCTATCCACTGAGCTAAACCGGTTTCGGCCAGCCAATACTTTTTTAATAGACATTTTTTGTGTGTGAACAGTTTTATGCTTATAGAAAATTCCACAAAAAGTAAAGTCCCCATATACCTCCTCTCCCTCTACACACATTTTCCCCTATCTTGCAGGAATATACCTTTGTTACAATTGATGACCAATAGTGAAACATTACTACTAATTAAACTGATACCTTACATTAGAGCTCACTCTGTGTTGTACTAAGGCTTTTTACAAATGTATCCACCATTACAATATCAAACAAATTACTTTTACCCATTTAAAAATGCTGTGCTTCATCTCTTCA
Organism: Myotis lucifugus; assembly: GCF_000147115.1. Classification (NCBI taxonomy): domain Eukaryota; kingdom Metazoa; phylum Chordata; class Mammalia; order Chiroptera; family Vespertilionidae; genus Myotis; species Myotis lucifugus. The sequence continues at coordinate 1,341,268 of NW_005871292.1, read as the reverse complement.
TCTCTACCCCCATCCCATGATTCCCCTTGCAACCACTGATCTTTTTACTGATCTCTATAGTTTTGCCTTTTCCAAAATGTCACATAATTGTAATCACACAGTATATCATCTATTCAGGTTGTCTTCCAAAGTGGCTGTATCATTTGGCATTTCCATTGGGAATTGAGAGTTCTGTTGTTCCACATCCTCACAGCATTTAGTGTTGTTGTTTTGGATTTTAGACTTTTTTACATATATTTTTATTGATTTTAGAAAGGAAGGGAGAGGGAGAGAGAGATAGAAACATCAATGATGAGAGAGAATCATTGATTGGCTGCTCCTGCACACCCCCTACTGAGGATCGAGTCCACAACCCAGGCATGTGTCCTTGACCAGAATCGAACTCGGGACCCTTCAGTCCACAGGCCAATGCTCTATCCACTGAGCCAAACCAGCTAGGACTAGATTTTAGACATTTTAATAGATGTATCCCATTGTCTTAATCTGCAATTCCTGATAACATCTGATGTTGAGCAACTTTTCATATGCTTCTGTATATCTTCTTTGGTGAGACATCTGTTCATCACTTTTGTCCATTTTTAATTGGATTATTTGTTATCTTATGGTTGAGTTTGAAGAGTTTTTTTTGTATATTTTGGATCCAAGTTCATCATCAGATGTGTTTTGCAAATATTTTATCCCAGTCTGTGACTTGTCTTTTAATTCTCTTAACAGCCAATAATTTTTTGGCAGATAGGCTGGCTATTGATATTTTTTAAAATAGAAAAACAGCCACAAAGTGGAAGAGGGGAGATATTTGAGAGAAATGACAACTGTTGAGAAATCAAGCATGATGGAGTAGCAACTGCTAATCTTTCTTCCAGGAAGCCCACCTGGATTACATCAGCCCCTGGCACCCTCTTCTGCTTCTCAGCCCTTATGAAACATTTGAAGCTTGACTCAGCTTCTTCCCCAAATCTCCTATCGCAGTGGTCGGCAAACTGCGGCTCGCAAGCCACATGCGGCTCTTTGGCCCCTTGAGTGTGGCTCTCCCACAAAATACCACGTGCGGGCGCACACGTACAGTGCTATTGAAACTTCATAGCCCATGCACAGAAGTCGGTATTTTGTGGAAGAGCACACTCAAGGGGCCAAAGAGCAACATGTGCTCACCGAGCCGCAGTTTGCCGACCACTGTCCTATCT
>NW_005871292.1:1334612-1339724 GCF_000147115.1 Myotis lucifugus | reverse complement strand
TTCATCTCACCCCCCCGCTCCCACCATTCTTATACCCAAGCCCGCTTAACTCCGTCAACAAACATTTATCAGTCCGTTTCTGTCCTTGACAGAGGCCAGAGTCGTGACCTAGACAATCATCTTTCATGAAAGGTCCCTAATGTTGCCATTCCTCAGCCTCTCTCTGCAGCTGAGTGGGTTTGTTGTAATTTAGAAGACCCGGAGAAAAACCAAGCAACGCTTAGAGAAATGAGTTACACAGCTTTATTACCCTGGTGGACTCACAGGAGGTTGCCTCTCAAATTCTGAGCAAACCAATATGGTGACAGCCCCTCTTTTATCCCCTTTTGGTTTCTTTGTCCCCCAAATGTGGGATGGGAGTTCCGGACTTTTCTTGGGCTTTGCAAAAATTCCCGTGGGTTGGGATGGGGGTCTTGAGATCATATCTAAGGGGCTGGCCTGGCGCCAGTGCTAATAACCCCCCTCTGGAGGCTGTGTCATGGTTTATGGCCTCAGGTCTTGCGAGACCAAATTCTGGGAAAGGGGCAGTGACTTAATTATAGGTTATCAAGAATGTACACTGGGCTTGCTGGCACAGATTCAGATTGCTAGCCCCCCCAAATATCAGAGTTACATTGGAATTGGCCTTTTAGCCTTCTCAGGCTCCCCAGAACTCCAGCCCTAGTGTCCCGTGCTTCCTGGGGCACCCCACAGGCCTCTCACGCTCCCAGCATCCCACACTGACCCACCCCTCCTGCTTATTTATTTTCTACCGTCCCTACCTGGTGAAGCATCTGCTCCTCCACTGAACGCTGAGCTCCGAGCATGGAGCCTGAGGCTGTCAGCCGCGGTGGCCCCAGCACAGATGTCATGGAGTGGGCCAGACAAACGAACCTGGAAGAAAGCCTGCAGGACCATACAGGGTCATGCCATCTGCCCTGTCCCTCACTCGGACCCGAGATACCCTGTTTCTGAAGTCAAAGAGCAGTAAGTTTGGCATCTCCTTGCCTAGTTCTCATCCGCCTAGGATGCAAGTCCCATTTTGTCAAGAAAATCAAGTGAGCCATTAGGACTTTTTGACTTTAGGGAACAGCCAGTAGTGAAAGGGAGGACGCAGAAGGCAGCGGGCTCCACCGCTTTCCCACGCCCCTTCCACCTTCATTCAGCGGACCCGTCCGGGAGGCCCCGCGACGCCGGGACCCGCCCCGCCCCGTCGGCGCGCTCGTGACGTCAGAGGCGGCGGCGCCGGAGAGCGCGCGGGCGGCGGCGGCGGCGGCGAGGCGCCGTCATGGAGTTAGTGCGGGAAGCGCGGGAACTGGTTTGCTGGGCTACGGAAGAGATGGAGGCGCCCGAGGCTGCCCGGGCCCCGAGTCGACGCTGCGCAGGTGAGGGCCGCTCGGCAGTGAGGGCCACCCATCCAGGAGGGAGCCTCCGGGTGCGAGCTCGTCTTACGGAAGACGCGCCCTCCTCCTCCGCGCCAGGCGTCCCCTCGAAGGGCGCCCCCCAGCCCCCCAGGAGTGTGTTCAGGAAGAGGGCCCTGGGTCTCAGTGAGGACGACCGGGCGGTAACCCTCACCCCGGGAGCCGCCCGAGGTCGCTGGCCCCGGTGCGGTCCCTCCCTGGGTTAGAGAAGCCCTTCGTCACTAAGTGTAAATAGGAACTCCTGGGTCGGGATGCCTGTCTGCACCACCCACCACCCAGCTCAGCCAGGGAGGACATTCGAGTCAGCCAAGACCACCCCATTGGAGACGAAATCTGTAGGAATGATAGCTCACGTCCAGTGATGACAGAGATCCGCCACCCCGCCTCTGGAAGGAACCCTCTCCCAGGAGAAAGGAAGCACCCCACCAGGGAGGGAATAAGACTGCCCCACACCCAGTGCGAAGCCCACCCTCTCAGCGACCCATCCAAGAAGGACTATCTTAACCCCAAAATGTGAATCCGCCCCTCCCTGGGAGAAGTGAGAATTCCCTAGTGAAGACCCCACCCCCACCCTGGGAACAGGACCCTCCACACTGATGCGCCAGGCGCACCTTTACATGCTGTCCCCACAGGCTGTGTCTGGGCCAGGGGGCTGACATCTGGGCCTACGTCTTACAGCATGTGCGCAGCCAGAGGTGAGCCTGGCTGCATAAGGGTGGCTGTGGCAGGGGAAGGGACATAGGCAAGTCCCACAATAACTTCTCCTCCTCCTGCCTCTCCACTTAGGAATGTCACGAAGATCCGGGGAAACCTACTCTGGTAACTTGTCCTCAAAGCTATCCGTATTTACCCCAGTCCCATCCAGCCCTGTCCCCACCCACAGCCTTACACCTCCTGGAAGTCCCTGTCATTCCCTAACTTCGTCCTCATTTCCTCAGGTATGGCCACAAATACAGTTCAGAGGTAAGAAGCATGTCCTGCAAGATGTTCTTTTATCAAACGAGGGGATCATTTGTTCTGGGCCAGCCTTGTATTGAGTGATAATGGGCATACTGGGTCACAAAACAGCCTTGATCCATACATTCATAGGATTTACAGTCAAGGGGAGGCAGGCATGAGCTACGGGAAAGGGAAGAACATAGATATGAGGCATCACAGCTGGTGAGGGAAGATAGGAGAATGCATTAGTTTGGGAGAGGTACTGAGGCCAGGGTGGGACTTAGTATATGGGAGCGGTCCAGGTGATATCTGGGGGGACACTTAGATGAGGGGCTCATGAGGAGATGAGGACTGGGACAGAGATGTGTCATCAATGCAGAGACAGGAAACAGGTTGGGAGAGTGATATAATTCCAGAGGAAGGGCCCAGGATAGGTCTCTAATGTTCCTCTGAGCCTAGAGATTCAGACACGGTAACTACCGAGGGGGAAAAAATCTGCCACACCCCTGGGCAGATGAAGAGACTCGTGCTCCACAAAGGACAGTCAGGCCAGGCTGAGCCAAGGCTAGGCCATGTATCTGACCCTGTACCTGATCCCACAGGCCTGTCGGAAGTCGGAGCTGGAAGCTGCCGTTGCCCACCTGCGGGCAGAGATCCAGGAGTTAGACCAGAGCTTGGAGCTGATGGATCAAGAGACCGAGGCTCAGGGTAACTCATGTGGCTGGACAGATGGGCAGCAGAAAGGGTATTGGGAAGGCACTGATGACCACGCTGCTCCTCCCACAGACATGGCCATGGAGCAGGTATTGCAGAGCATGCACGACACCCAGCGGCATGCTCTCCTCCTTCGGGCCCAAGCTGGGGCCATGAGAAGGCAGCAGCGTGGACTCCAACATCCCATGCAGTGGCTACAGAATCAGCTCGGGCGCCTGCAGGACATAGAAAGGTGGGCTTCAGGTGCGCACTAGGCTGGGTGGAGAGACATTTTCCTTAGAGACCCCAGTATTCTTCCCTGACCCCTTCTTGAGTTCCAGAATTCTAGGCTCTGCTCTTTAGGATTTAAAGTCCACGAGGCCAGGAAGTTTTGTCATCTCACCCACCAGTATTTGTGCCTAGAATGGTGCCCCCTGTATATCTAGAACACCACTGCTGGGAAAGAAAAGTAAACAAGGAACAACCCTGTCTTCATGGAGCTTATACTCTGATGCAGAGGAGACAGATGGCAAACTAGAAAGCAAACAAACCCAGTAATTGCAGGTAGAGATGAGTGCTATGAAGAAAAAATTATATAAGGGGAGAAGAAGATGCTACTCTAGGTAGGATGGGTCAGAGAAGGCCTCTCTGAGGAGGTAACATTTGAGTTGGGGAAGGAACTTCCATGAAGAGGGACAGCAAGAGCAGAAGCCCTGAGCTTGGCATATGGGAAGAACAGCCAGGAGTGTAGTTCAGTCAGTTTCACAGGCAAGAGGGAGAGCATGAGAAGGTGAGGTTGAGAGGTGGACATAGCACCATGGAGTCACTGGAATGCAATTCATGCCCTGGTTTGGCCACTTACAGTGTGACCTTGGGCAAAGTGTGTGCCTCAGTTTCAAAGATCTATAGAAAGAATAATATTACCTACTTTACATGGCAGGTATGATAATTGAGTTAAGTCATGCAAAGTGCTTAGAAGAGTTTCTGTTAACCATTGTTATTCTTTTTTCTTTCTTTTTTTAAATATATTTTATTGATCTTTTACAGAGAGGAAGGGAGAGGGATAGAGAGTTAGAAACATTGATGAGAGAGAAACATCAATCAGCTGCCTCTTGCACACCCCCTACTGGGGATGTGCCCGCAACCAAGGTACATGCCCTTGACCGGAATCGAACCTGGGACCCTTCAGTCCGCAGACCGACGCTCTATCCACTGAGCCAAACTGGTTAGGGCAACCATTGTGATTCTAATGGTGATGAGGACATATATTGTATACAAGGGTTTTGAGCAGAATAGTGACATGATCTTTCTGAGGTTTTAACAGGATCATTTAACTGCTGGGTGGAGAACAGACTGCAGAGAACGAAAGTAAGGAAGACCAATGAGGAGGCTAATGTCAACCAGCCAGGAGATGACAGTGGCCTAATTTTGGAGATGGCCCCTGAGATTCAGACGCAGGGATCCCTGTGACTAGCTTTGCTGGCAGCAGGAGGGGACACAAACATCTGTTATCCCAGCTCCCTCCTACCAGGGACCCAGCCCCAATTGCATTCTTTCTAGGAAGGCTAAAATGGATATAACCTTTGGCCCCTTGACATCGGCAGCCCTAGGCCTGGAGCCTGTGGTCCTGGTAAGAGTCCTGGGCCATGCGGGGGGAGAGGAGGGAGTCTGGGATCAGGTGGGCCCCTGGGTCCCCTTTATGTCCCATCCTCTTGTTCCCAGGGTGATGTCCGAAGAGCCTGCACCCTCCGAACCCAGTTTCTACAGAACCTTCTGATTCCTCAGGCCAAAGGAGGCAGCATCCCGTGAGTGTCACTGAGCCCCCAGAAACCCTACAAAACCTGGGCTTTGGAAGTAGTTACTTGCCTGTTAATTCATCAGACACTGAGTGTCTGGGCTGTGTCAGCCCCAGGGCCTGCCCTGACAGGGCTCCCAGATGGGAAGAGGTGGAGACAGACCCATCACAGACAGTAACAACCCAGGCAGTTAGGACTGTTGGGGGATAGGGAAGTCTAGGAGTCTTCTGGGTACTGAGAAGAGACACTCTACCTCAACTAAGGAAGCAGGGAGGGATGGGTCT
>NW_005871292.1:1325562-1334496 GCF_000147115.1 Myotis lucifugus | reverse complement strand
ATAAGCATGGCATGGATGAATTAGGTTTCCTCGTCTGTAATCTGGGCACAGGGACAGATCCCACTTTATGGGGTGGTGGTGATCATTAGAGGAAGAATTGAAATGTCTTGTAACATTTGCTGTCCCCTCCCCCAACCCCACAGAACCCCTCAAGATGACCACTTTGGAACTTCCTACCAGCAATGGCTTAGCTCAGTGGAGGTGAGGGGGGCTTTCAGGAAAGACCATACCCACGGTCCACCTCAGGGTGCCAGGACCTAAATGTTCATCCTTGCCCAGTCCTCTTGTGGTCCCAGCTCACAGCCCTGCCCTGACTTCACCCCTCCCCACACCAGACACTGCTGACAAACCACCCTCCCAGCCACGTCTTGGCTGCCTTGGAACACCTGGCTACAGAACGGGAAGCAGAGATTCGGTCCCTGTGCAGTCAGGACAGACTCCAAGATACGAAGATGGCCAGGTGTGTAGTAGAGTACTTCCATAGTCAGGCAGGGCAGGTGGCTGCGTGAGCTGGGACAGGGCCAAGACCAGGCACAGTGGTCTGCTGATAGGAGCAGAACTGAAATCCAGGGACCAAACCCAGGTGGGGTGGACACTGGCTACCCTCAAGAGGCCAAGCAAGGAGACGGGGCTCCTCCCTCACCAGTTTCACCCCATCACCAGGTCCCAGGTACCAGATCAGTCAGACTCCAACCAGGCCCTGCCGTCCGTGATGCATCTCATCCAGGTGACCCCCAGGCACCCTTGCAGACTCTTTTCTCTTTCCCATCCCAAAGCCCACTCAATCCCCTCACCACCAGGGATGATGCCCTCCCTGATTTTGTCCCCCTGCCCCAGGAAGGCTGGCAAACTGTGAGTGTGCTGGTCACCCAGCGGGGCCCCCTCCTGAAGGAGCATCACATCCTGACCCAGCGCCTGCGGAGCCTGTTGGAGGAGGTGGAGAGGTGTGCCCTGGGAGCCAATGAGAGGTGAGGGAGCTCCCAGGGCAGGGGCCGCTAGGCTATCTCTCTCCCTGGGGTCTCAGAATATTGGACTTTTTCTGCCCCTGTGGCTCTTGTCCCTGCCTCCCTGCTCTCCTTGCGTTTGTGGCTCCTTGGGCATCCCCTCCTCTGTGAATCTTAGTCACCTTCCTCTCCATTGTTCTCTTCTGCTTGTTCTCCAGGCAGGCATTGGTGCTGGGACTCCGGGGTTATGGCCTGTGGGCAGAGCTCAAGGCCCTGTGTGCCCATAGCCAGGAGCTGGAGGAGGCAGTTGGACGGCAACAGCTTCTGCTGCAGGAGCTACAGGCCAAACAGCAACGGATCCTGCACTGGCGCCAGCTGGTGGTGAGAAGCAGGATTCCGGGGAAAATGGCAGGGCCTGGTGGAGGGTCAGAGGCTGGGAGCCTTATGATCCAGAACTGGGCCTCCTGGTGGGGGAAGAGGCCCAGGATGAGTCTTCCAAGAGGAAGCAGGACCTGTGGAAGGGGGAGGGCAGGGCTGGAGGCTGGGAGTTGGGAAGGAAAAGCAGCCCGTCTTGGTGGCCTCCTGGTTGTCCAGGGGGAGACACAGGAACAGGTCCGATTACTCATCAAGAGCAACTCAGCCAGCAAGACGCACCTGTGTCGGAGCCCTGGGGAGGTGAGTTGGGATTTGGAATGAGGTCTGGGCAGGGCCAGGTCTCCTAGGGGATGGGGCTGGGTGATCTCAGGTTTCCCCGCCCATCCCTTTCCTTCCCCACAGGTGCTTGCTCTGATTCAGCGAAAGGTGGTCCCCACATCTGAGGCAGTGGCACCACAGAGCCAGGAACTGCTTCGCTGTCTGGAGGAGGCGGCCCAAAATCTGCCCCACCTTCTGCTGGGCACCCTGCTGCGGCACAGCCCTGGAGGGTGAGACGAGGGCCATCCTCTGTATCCCCTCCCTTGGCTGACTGTCCCACTCCAAAAAAATAATCCGCCTACTCCAAAAAAAAATTCCAGACCCCAGTGTTCCCAGGCTACCAGACCTCGCTCTGGTCCTCAGCCCCACTCTGGAATTCTAGTCCCAAGACCCACATCCAAGTTCCTGGACCTCCCAAAATTATCCCTCAGCCCCCAGAGCCTCTGCAACCCAAGCCTTCCTCTCAGTGCCCCACCTAAACTGGACTTTCCCCCCAGGTTGCAGCCCCTGCCTACAGTCTTGCCGTCCATCCACCAGCTACATCCTGCGTCCTCAAGGGGCTCCAGCCTTATAGTGCTTAGCCACATTCTGGGGCTACCCACAGGGAAGGTGAGTGCTCTATGCCCTAGGACAGTGATGGCGAACCTATGACACGCATGTCAGAGGTGACACACGAACTCATTTTTGGGGGAATTTTTCTTTGTTAAATGGCATTTAAATATATAAAATAAATATCAAAAATATAAGTCTTTGTTTTACTATGGTTGCAGATATCAAAAAATTTCTATATGTGACACGGCACCAGAGTTAAGTTAGGGTTTTTCAAAATGCTGACACGCCGAACTCAAAAGGTTCGCCATCACTGCCCTAGGACCTATCTTTCCATCCCTACCCCCACCCGAGATAATTGTCCTTTCCCCCTTCCTCTAGGCTCCAGAGCTGCTCCTCCCAAAGGCTGCCTCGCTTCGCCAGGACCTTCTGTTCTTCCAGGACCAATGTAGTCTCCGGTGCTGGGATCTGCTCCATATGAAGAACAGCCTACCGCCAGGACCATCCACCCAGGGTAGGCCTGCCCCGCTTCTATATCTAGCATCCTTGCCCATTCCCAGGACCATCAACCTCTAGAACCAATCACAAACAACCCATTGCTGACACAGAGCCTTCTGAGCTGAGTGCTTTAAGCATGTTCACTAGTTTCATCTGCACAGCAGCCCCAGGGAGTTAGTGCTGCCATGCTCCCTTTTACAGAGGAGGGACTTGTATGCAGAGGCCTGCGTAGATGCCCAGACGGCAGAGCTAAGATTTAACTCAGGCGTTCGGACTTCCGATGGGTCTGTGCTCCTAACCACTAGGTGACTGCCTATCTAATTGCCAAGTAAAGCTGGGATGTAGAGTTAAACTATCTGGATTCTCTTCTCAGGACTACCTCTTGTTGTGTAATCTCCCTATGCCTCAGTTTCCTCCTCAGTGGAGTAAGCCTATCTTACAGAGTTGCTGGGAAGACATAGTCAGGTATGAGATTACAGTCATTTTGTCTGCTCATGCGCAGTCTCTTCAGTGCTTACCATGAGGGACAGAAAGTGTTTAAGATTCCGTTTACAAATGAGGAAATGGAAATTTCTAAGAAAAGTTGTTCTGGATTCACTCAGCAGGCACTCAGTGGGTACCTACCAGGTGCTGGCCCCAAGAGCTCAATGGGGAGAGAGGCAAGAGTAGTCCAGCCCCAGGGGTGTCCTGGTGGTAGAATCAAAGAGCAAAGAATCAAAGGGTGAATAGATAGAAGAGGTGAATTGATGAGAAATGAATCAGGGTACCATCAACAAAGTAGGAAGAAACTGTTTTCAAGCCTTTGAGTTTCAGGCTCTCTGCCTTCCCCTCTCCAAGGGGCACGGAGCGGTGTGCAAGAGCAGCCCCAGAGCCAGCACAGCTGCATCCCACCTCATGGCCATTGTGAACTTTAACATGTCTAAATGGTCTTAGTTCCCTCTGCTCCAAAAGCAGTTTTATTTTTCTTCAGCCTGATTTTCTTCCCTCAATAAATGATCCTACCCTCCTCATCCAGATGCCTAAGCCAGAACCCAGGAGTCATCCTTAATTCCTCCCAAGCCCCTAACCCCACCCACCCACCTTCAACCTGTCAGCAAGCTCTGGGTCCCATCTCCAGAATGCTCCAATCTGCCCCAACCCCATTAGCCTGTGGCTCAGATAATGACAACTGACCATAGAATGGCTAAAGAAAGCGTAAGGGTCATGCCCAGTGTCACAAGGCAAGATTGGAGTCAGGATTCAGGCCCAAAGAGTCCGATCACACTGCAGGTCTGATATGAGCCTGTTTTGGAGCTGTGGAGGGAGAGTAGACCTAATCACAGTCCCAGGGAAAACACTGGTAGAGAGAAGGGCTGCAGCAGTCTGAGGGGGAAACCTTAGGATGAGGAATGCTGGCAAGGACTACCAGGAGGAAAAATAGTGTCTCAAGTGGTCCCTGGGAGGTAGGTGAGGTTTTGCTCAGGAATAGTGAGCCGCAGCAGCCATATAATGCAAGCCCTCAAGTACTATGCTGAGGAGCTTGGACTCTGGCTTGGGGGCACTGGGAAGCCTTGGAGGGTTCCAAGCAAGAATGAGAACGGATCAGGTTTAGGCTTCAGGAAGATCACTGAGGCCTGGAGCCTAAGAGGGAGGCTGGGGATGGGGCATGAGTAGGAAAGGGGGAGGAAGCTGAAGAGTAGGTCATGGAGATTGATGGTCTGTCCGGGCGGGAGGCATCCGGGATGAAGTGGGGGAGGAGGAGATAGTGGGCTTGCCCCTGAGATGAAGACTTGGGAGGAGGGAGAGGTTTGGGAGAGACTAGGTGACTAGGTGACTGGAGATTTACTTGGTGTCCCATTGACTGCAAGGCACCAGGGAACTAGAGGACTCAATGCTACCTCCTGGGCTTCTAACCTGCAGAGTTGCTGCAGATCCATGCATCCCAGGAAAAGGAGCAGAAAGAGAATCTGGGGCAGGCTCTGAAGCAGCTGGAGAACCTGCTGGAACAAGCCCTGGAGCGAATCCCCAAGCTGCAGGGGATTGTGGGGGACTGGTGAGAGGGGATTGTGGAGGACTGGTGATGGGGGGTAGGGCTGAGCTGGGTGGAACATGCCAACTCAGGGCTGGGGGAAAAGACGGGGAGGGCAAGGAGGAGGAGACTGGTGACAAGCAGGCCATGATGTGGGGAAGCCAGTGAGGGTCTGAAGGCTCAGGCCTTCCTCTGACACCGTTCTCTTCCCCAGGTGGGATCAGCCAGGCCAAGTCACCCTCTCGGGGGAGCTCTGCCAAGGCCTGTCCCTGCCCCAGTGGCGGTTACGCTGGGCCCAGGCCCAAGGCATCCTGCAGCAGCTGTGCAGATGAAGAGGACACAAACAGGAGTCAAGAGCCTCATGTTTGTTCACCCCAACATCTCACCTTCCTCAGTATTAAAGAAAGCATCACCTGGGTGTGTCGCCCATTGTCTCCACCCACACCTGCCCTTCCCCTCATAGGCTGTTCTGCTGCATCCCACCAAAGCCAAGAGAATGGGGTGCTCTAGACCCCACCCCAGGTCCCACTGAAACTCTTCTCTTCACCTTCAGCAAAGCATAACTGAGCACCTGCTCTAAACACTAAAAGTCCCTGCTTTCAGGAAATTGACATTCTAGGATAAGGAAGCTGACCACTGACAAGATAAGCCAAATATCTAGTATGTTGGAAGATAATGGCCATGGAGAAAAATAAAACAGGCTGTAGGAGGTGAAATTTTAAAGAGGGCTACACAGCAAAGGTCACCCTCAGTAAATGTGAGAGGCATGCAAAGGCCCTGAGTCCAAATGTGCTAGCATGACAGCCAAAGAGAAAGTGCAGTTTAGGGTGGGGTAGGGGGATTTAAGAAATGAAATTGCCTTCTAGTTTTTATATAGTTTCTTTTTTTACATTGAAGTCTCTGAGCCATTTGGAATTTATGCAAATGGATCCATTTTTGTCTTACTTTATATATATTCCAATAGTACTTATTAAAATAGGCCCTGGCCCGTGTGGTCAGTGGTTAGAGTGTTGGCCCGTGCACTGAAGGACTGTGTGTTTGATTCTCCAGACAAGGGTACATACCTGGGTTGCAGGGGGGTTTTTATTGGGGGGGGGGGGGTAACTTAGCCTGGGCTATATTTTTTCATGTAGAGTTGCTTCCATCAGCTCTAAAGCATCAGGCCCCTGGGATGTGAGCACCTTGGACCCAACATTAAGCCCTGAGTCAGGAATTACAACAACTTGAGGAGTCCAGGGCAGAAAGGGAGGGCTTGAGGTCATGCTTCTGGCCTCACAGCTGAATGGCACTAAGGAAGTCCTGATGATCTGAGTCCTGGAGAAAGCAGAGTAAGGTGGGAGGTCTGGGGGACGGGGGGAAGGAATGGGTGAGAGGATCTGGGTCCCAAGGGCCAGTTAGGTACACTCAACTCCTTGCCCTTGTGCATGAGGTAGAGATGGAAGTGGAAAATGCTGCCATAAGTTGCATGCCTCAGGGACCAGCCATAACAGACCTGGGCATAGAGCAATGATGGCAAACCTTTTGAGCTCAGCGTGTCAGCATTTTGAAAAACCCTAACTTAACTCTGGTGCCGTGTCACATACAGAAATTTTTTGATATTTGCAACCATAGTAAAACAAAGACATATTTTTGATATTTATTTTATATATTTAAATGCCATTTAACAAAGAAAAATCAACCAAAAAAATGAGTTCGCGTGTCACCTCTGACACATGTGTCATAGGTTTGCCATCACTGGCATAGAGTCTAGTCTGAAAGTGGGGGGCAGCAGAGGTCAGTGAGATGAACTAGCCCCCAGGGACCAGCACTTGGTCGACAGTGTGGACCCTTCCAGAGGACACGATCCAGGGATCCCATTCTCCAACCAACAGGGCATCCAGCTTGCCCTTCCCAAGCACCATATCGAAGGAACCATTGGGAAAGCCCACTGCCCGCACATCCGAGGTCTGCCAGCACAGCTTGGGCACATGGGCATCACGAGCCAGCATGGCAGCCACCACTACTAATGAGTAGTCGACACTGGTCCCAAGGTATATATAGCTTGTAACTCAGGACACTGTTCCTGCAGCTTAACATGAGGATATGGTCCTCGGGCCATGGCTCTAGGAGGGCACGGAAAGAATCCCCAAACCACTTGTAGGGGGCAGAGTAGGCTGTGTCCTGGTAGCGCTGGCCCAAGTACTGGACCGCAGTTCTGGTAACCCTGGGGGGGCCCATGGGGGCATGTGCTGGAGACAACCAATCAACATGTTTCTCATCTCCCCGCTCCTCCCTTCAGGTTTTCCACTCTAAAAATCAATGGAAAAAATATCCTCTGGTGAGGATTAACCAGAAAAAATTCAGCACGGATCAACAAAGAAAGAGAAGGAAGCCTTCTAGAGTTAGAAATGTATTACAATGAACCCTTGAACAATGCTGGGATTAGTGGTGCCAACCCCACATATAACTTACTTTGGATTCCCCAAAAACTAATAGCCTGCTCTTGACTAGAAGCCTTAGAGTCAATTAGTATTTTGTATGTTTTATGTATTATATACTATATTCTAACAGAGTATGCCAGAAAAAAGAAAATGGTAAGGAAAATACATTTATTGAAACAAATCCCCACAGTTCAAACCTGTATTGTATAAGGATCAGTTGTATATGATGAGAGTGGTAGGGTTACATAGGTGTATAAATTTGTCAGAACTCATCAAGCTGTACATTTTTAGGTCTCTGCATTTCACTGTGAATTGAATTTATAAAGTAAAATTACCCACCTAAACTTTATAAAGTAAAACTTTAGGTGACTTGTTATGCCACCTTTTCATACACTAAATGTCCATGAGTGATTGGGCTGTATCTGGGTTCTCTCCAACCCCATTGTCTGACGTGTACGCCATTCTATGGTGTTTATTTATACAAGCCTTGTAAATACCTTTTAGTATCTGGAATGGCTAGTTGTCATCATCTTTTTCAAGGTTTTCCTGTCTCTTGCTAATTTTTTCTCCCAATAAAATGAACTTTAGACCCAACTTGCTTGGCTCCAGAAGAAATACAAACACAAATGGGAGGTTTATTGGGGTTGCAGGAAGTTTATAAATTAGGCAGATTTGACATCTTTGTGAACTTGAACCTGGCTTCCCACCTCCCTTCTCACAATTCCTCTCTTGGCCTCCAGAGTACCCTCACTCTCAATTCTATCTCTGGCTACTCTTCCCCAATCTTTATACATTTGCTTTCCTATGTGCCCCCTCCTCCCTTTATCGCAGCTCCCAAACCCCACCTTCCTACTGATCCTGGGATCCTTCCCCACTCTCTGCTTAATTTTTCACCACATCTTATCTTCTAACTGTTTTACTTTAGCTTTCATTGGGCAAACTTTCTGAAATGATTCCAAATCCAGATGCAGTAAAGGAAAATATTGACCAAAACAAATTTTTGCATGGCAAAATAAAAAATGACCGAAGTAAAAGAAATGACAAACTAGGAACAAATTTTGCAATTTATGCCCTAGAGGGGTGTATGTACACACGTGAATGTAATATTAAAGCTGGAAAGAAAAAATCCAATCCACGGGAAAATGGGCAAAAATATATGAATGTACTATTTCAGAAAATATGCTCAAACTCAATCATAAAAGCAAATTGAAGCCACATTTTGATACATTTCCGATCTATCAGACTGGAAAAAAGGCAAACCAAAATTTTGGCATTTCACTCTGTTCACAAGACTATGGGAAAACAGCACTCCAATACATCCGCGGATATACAACATGGAACATCACCTATGAGGAAATCTGCAGCAAAACTACATATGCGTTTATCCTTTTGCCCAAACAATCCCACTGTTAGGAACCTATCCTGGGTGAAATACAAGTTGTAGGACCTTGTACAAAACAACTAGACAGTATTCTTCAGAAGGTCAATGGGGATAGGGTGGGGACTGGTTCAGCCTATCCCCATTGACAGCCAAATGCAATGTGGGATCTTGATTGAATCATGCATTTTTAAAAACGCTGTGAGCCCTAGCTGGTTTGGCTCAGTGGATAGAGCGTCGGCCTGCGGACTGAAGGGTCCTGGGTTCGAATATGGTCAAGAGCATGTACCTCAGTTGTAGGCTCGATCCCTGGCACCAGGGCCTCATGCCGGGAGGAACCAATTGATGTTTCTCTGTCTCTTCCCCTCCCTTCCACTGTCTCTAAAAACAATGGAAAAGAGATTTCAGGTGAGGATTTAAAAAACAACAACAAACTTTTTGAAG
>NW_005871292.1:1295199-1325438 GCF_000147115.1 Myotis lucifugus | reverse complement strand
GGACACTGGAGAAATTTGTATATTGGAGAATATTGTATCTTGGTTAAATTCATTTGGTGGGCCCTGGCCAGGTAGCTCAGTTGGTTGGAGCATCGTTCCATACACCAAAAGGTTGTGGGTTCATTTCCCTGATCAGAGCACTTGGCTAGGTTGCGGGTTCCATCCCCAGTTGGGACATGTATGGGAGACAACCAGTTGATGTTTCTCTCTCATGCCCTAGTTTCTCTTTTTCAATAGGAACATATCCTCGGGTGAGGATTTTTTTAAAAAATTCTTTGGTGGGCTAATGGTATTGTGGTTTTATGGGAGAATGTTCTTACAGGGTATGTGTTGAAGTATTAAGGGTAATATCTGCAACTTTATTTTTTTAAATATATTTTATTGATTTTTTACAGAGAGGAAGGGAGAGGGATAGAGAGTTAGAAACATCAATGAGAGAGAAACATCAATCAGCTGCCTCCTGCACACCCCCCACTGGGGATGTGCCCACAACCAAGGTACATGCCCTTGACCAGAATCGAACCCGGGACCCTTCAATCCGCAGGCCGATGCTCTATCCACTGAGCCAAACCGGTCAGGGCAGCAACTTTATTTTTAAAAAATATTTTTATTGCCGAAACCGGTTTGGCTCAGTGGATAGAGCGTTGGCCTGCGGACTGAAAGGTCCCAGGTTCGATTCCGGTCAAGGGCATGTACCTTGGTTTCGGGCACATCCCCAGTGGGAGGTGTGCAGGAGGCGGCTGATCGATGTTTCTCTCTCATCGATGTTTCTAACTATCTTTCTCCCTTCCTCTCTGTAAAAAATTAATAAAATATATTTAAAAATATTTTTTATTGATTTCAGGAGGAAGGGAGAGGGAGAGAGAGAGAGAAATATCAATGATGAGAGAGAATCATTGATTGGCTGCCTCCTGCACGCCCCTCACTGGGGATGGAGCCCGAAATCCAGGCTTTTGCCCTTGACCAGAATTGAACCTGGAACCCTTCAGTCCTCAGGCTGACACTCTATCCACTGAGAAAAACCAGTCATGGCTGCAACTTGCTTTTAAATAATTCACACCAGGAGACGATAAGGTAGAAAGGAGAAGTATGGAAGCCAGACATCTCAAACATACCCTGTTTCATACTTTTTCTTTTTGAATTTTTATGAGTTTATTTGAACCAAAACAATTGCCGGGAAGCAAGATCTCAAATGCTCCTGTTTCATACTTTTCACTGTGGAAACGTAATTTTTTAAAATGAGAAAAAGAAATCCCTAAAAATTCAAAACAAACTTAAATAAATGACCCTAATTATGTATCAAGTTGGTGGCACAATTGTTTCCAATAAGAAGTATTTCAGGTGATGTTAAAACAGCAGTTTTAGATGATGTTTCCAGTGATATATAGATTCTAACAGAAAAAGAGCAGCAATGAAATTTTAAACTGAGTTCAATAGCTTTTATTGTTTGTTATAATATTGGTATTTTTACTTTGAAAAAAATACATGACGTAAAATTTTGAGACCCTACATTATCTTACTTTGAAATTACATTGCCCTGGCTGGGTAGCAAAGTTTGTTAGAGCATCATCCAGATAGACTAAGGTTACAGGTTCAATCCCCAGTCAGGGCACATACAAGAAGTAACCAGTGAATACATAAATAAGTGGAACAACAAACTGAGGTCTCTCTCTCCCTTCCTCTCTCTAAAATCAATAAATAAACTTTAAAAATAAATTATATATTAAGACTAAAGCAGATAAATAGTTTTGCTGTTACTGGAAACTGTGATTTTTAATGTAAATAAAAAGAGATGCATATGTAAAATCAAAGAAGTGAATACCCCATGATCTTGCATTTGCATTGGAAATATCAGAATGAACATTCATGTGTCTTTCTAAAATATATATATTTCCCTAAGTCCACAGAAATGTCTAGTAACTGAGCAACCCTAGTGCCCAAATTATGGTCTCTTAATACCAGTACTATTTCTGACTAGAAGGAACCTGAAGTCAAGGGGGAAACAGTTGATCCCAAGTTTGGAGCAGGACATGTATAAAATGAGTACGGAGCTTCTTGTGCCAGAAAGCAAGGAAGACCTCCAAGACTACTGGAATTGAGTCAAAAGAATTCAGGAGGCAATCCAACAGGGCTGCCACTTGCCAAAGATATTGAGCAACAATAAGGATGACTGCAATGATTTGAAGTACATAAAGTATTTTTGAAAATTTAAGTTTATATTGATAGTTATACACACATACCTCATTGGTCATCTTTGAAAGGTGTTAGGAACCAACTCATTTTTTTTCTCATAAAATAGGGAAAGAATCAAGCATATTCTCTATCCTTTATGTGAACAAGTAACTAAATTCCTGATGAGTGGGAAATAATTTGAAATTAATAATTGCAAAAAGTGATAAAATTCAAAACTATGATTTTCATTACATTAATGAAGAAATAGATGCAGGTAATGATGGTCAAGGGCTGCTAAAACTATTAGTGGGAAGGCTGACTGGACTTCATAAAACAGATGAGACAGAATGACACTGCTGATTAACCTTGGCATCACAAAGAGGACAACCAGATGTGCTAATGGGATACACTGCAACAGCATTACCTATGAAGTATTCTTCCACCCAATTAAACCTAAATCAACTCAAGCTTCGAGCTGTTACTACAATATGTAAGAAAAGGAGGAGGGGGCAGTGAGGAACAAGTACAACAATGTACTGTAATTACACCTGAAGGAGATGGAGACGGAGATGGCCCTGTTAAATCCAAAAGGTGGCATATCCTGTAGGACAATTGATCCAGTTTCTTCAACAAGTAGAAGGCCAAAAGTGGACAGGGAAGAGAAAGGAGGAAGGAAGAAAAAAAGCAGGGAGGAAGGAAATGTATAGCTTTAAAAAGACAAGATTTTAAAAGCTGGAATAATTAGAACAACAAAATAAAGTGTTATTGTATTACAATCCAAAGTATAACAGGTTCATGAGTCCATATTGATATTACTTAAAAATTAAAGGGCAAAAAAAAAAAAATGGCAGATAGTAGGCAAATCCCATGTGCAGAAGAATTCCAAATAACTTATGCTTATTCCACTCTCGAGATGGAGCTGAACTCCCACCATGAAGCGTGAACTGGGAGTGAATAATGAGTTCCTTTCAAAGAGCATGGAAAGGGAATTCGAGTTTTTGTTTTAAGTAACTTTATAGTGGAGAAACCTGACAAATGCTACATTAGCCAGGAGATCAAAGCTAACGTGTAGTGTGGTCAGTCATGGTGACAGTGTTCATCCTTGATATGATATGATGAGAATTGCACTTTACTTCTGTGGTCTTTTCTAACAAACAAAAAAACATAAACCCAGTCTAATGATAAGAAAAAAATCAGACAAATCGCAAATGAGGAAGATTCTACAAAAATACCTGACCATTACTCCTCAAAACTACTGAAGTCATGAAAAACAAAGTATGAGAAATTCTCAAGCAGAGAAGCTGAAGGAAACATAACTAAATATAAGCTGGTATCCTGGTTGGAATGCTCAAAAAGAAAAGAGATTAGGTAAACACTAAGGAAATCTGAATAAAATATGAACTCTAGTTAATACCAATGTTTTTAAAAGGTTTCCTATTCTTATCTCTAGCACAGAAACAAGAGCCAGAATTTTAACAAAACATTCATTTGTGCTGACTCAGACTGAAACTTCAAGAAACCAAGGTAGCCAATAAAATTGTTCTGAAAAAAAGAAAGACCAAGTGCGATATATGGGTCTTATTTTACAGTACTATTGTATAAAGACATTCTGAGGCAGAGAACATTGAACACAGTCCGGTGTTAGATGATACTTAGAATTTTCTTGGGTTTGAAAATGTTAATAGTCCTTATCAGAGAAACATCATGAAGCATGAGTTGACAAATGGCTGGAATTTAATATATTTCAGCAAAAAAAAAGAAATAGAAGTATAGATGAAACAAGAAGGGTAGAATGTTAGTAATTGTGGAGGTATATTATTCCTCTATTGTTGCATACTGTTTAAAACAATCATAATAAAGCATTTTAGGACTACCAAAACCGGAGCGGTCAGCTATGTCTCAAGAAAGGACACAGACCAAACCTACACACGTGACCTTCTGAGTTGACGCTCTTGACTGTTGTACTGGCCTTTACGTAACGCAGAGCATTTCGTCCACTTTCAGCCAGTAAAAGCCTCCAGCTGTCACAGCCTCCAGGAGGCGCCTCCTCTGAGCTCCCACAGCATGTCCCTAGTGTTTCTGGGGATCACTGCCTGGTCCCTTGTCTGTCTGCCCCAGACTGGGAGCCCACGGCGCCCAGCGCCTCCAGCCCCGCCCAGCGACCCGCACCCAAGTGTGTTTTAAACTTCCGGAACGGCCTCCGCGTTTCCCGAGCTCTCAGAGGTTCCGCTTCCACGCTAGGGGCGGACCAACTGACGTCAGGGCGCTCTCATTTGGCCTCTGGGAAGACCCCGCCGCCTCTAAACTGCACACTCACAGACTCCGGTCCTTCCATTGGTCCGATTTCCCAGCATTCTGATTGGCCTATATTCTTCCTTGGGTGGGCCCTCCGGGTATGGCCAGATTCTCATTGGCCTTCGCTTAAACTCAGGCGTCTGACATCGCGCACCAGCGCCCGTCGCTTTCGCTCATAGGTCATCCGCGGGCGCCGACGGGGACCAACCCAGAGTGGACAGCGGAACCGCGGAGGCCAGGCGGTGGTAGCGGCGAGAGCGAAGGCAGCAGCGATGGCTGGGGCGGGGCCGCTCCCGGGACTCCCGGGTGCAGGAGGACCCGTGGTCCCGGGCCCTGGCGCCGGCATTCCGGGCAAGAGCGGCGAAGAACGCCTGAAGGAGATGGAGGCGGAGATGGCCCTGTAAGGCCCGCGACAGGACGGGATAAAAAACGTCCCAGAGCCGGGGCCGCCGAACCCTGGAGCCTCCAGGCCGCAATAGGGCCGACATATGGCTTTATCATGGGGAAATGGGACCTTGGGATTGTGGGGGCGGGAGTAAGGCGAGGTTGGTAGGGATGAAGGCGCCGTCTCGATATAGTCAAAGTCCCAGAATTGGTGCAAGAGCCTGAGCTTTGGTGTCCTGTTCCCCTAGGTTTGAGCAGGAAGTTCTGGGGGCTCCGGTAACCGGAATCCCACCTGCCATGCCCGCAGTGCCTACGGTCCCCACAGTAGATGCGATGCAGGTCCCAACAGCTCCTGTGATCCGCCCGATTATTGCGACCAACACATACCAGCAGGTACGTCTGAACTAAGGCATCGTAAGTCAGAGAGCACCATGCCTGGAACACAGTGTGTGTGTACAGAGCACTAATGACATGTTGGTTTGTTGATTGATTTGCCTGACAAATATTTTATGTGCCAGGCACTGAGGACACAGTAATGATTAAGGCAAACAATATTTCTGCCCTTTGAGAGCTTATATTCTAGAGCATGTTGTTTAGAACTTTATGCAATGATGGGAATGTCTATCTATTTAAAATGTATATTTGAATCAAATAGTGTCTGAATCTCATTAGTCATATTCAAGTGCTCAATGCTAGTTATGTATGACTAGTGGAGAGAGAAACTAAACAGAAAACAATTAAATGAAACTTGTTCATTCTGTCAACAAATAATTATTGGGTGCCTTATATACACCAGGCACTATTCTAGGAATTAGGCATATATAGCAGAAAACAAAACAGAACAATAATCACCACCTTTTCGGAGTTTAAATTTTACTTGGGAGAGACAGGTCAAGTAAAGTCAGACGGACAGGTTTATCAGCGCAGTCAGGGAAGGCCTTTCTGAGGAGGTGACATTTAGGCAAAGATATAAAGGACATAATGGAGGAAACCATGCAGATATCTGAGCCATGAAGCGGGTGTGTACCTGACATGTTCAAGGAACAGCAGGGAGAAGAGTGTGGCTGGAGCGGAGTGAGCAATGGAGAGTGGGAGGAGATGAGGACAGAGACACCAGATCTGTCAGGGCTTTGTGGGTCACCATAAAGACCTTGGTTTTCGCTCTGAAGTGGGAAACCACTGAAGGATTTTGAGCAGAGGGGTGATATGGTCCAACCTAGAGGTTAATGGGGTACGCTCTGGCTATGTGTGGAGAACAAGAGTGTAGGGGGGCAGGGCAAAATCAAGGAGACTGAGGAAGAGGCTATTACAATGATCAAGGCAAGAGGCAGTGGTGGCATGGGATGGGGAGAACAGGCTGGACATAATTCCAGATAGTGCTGAGTGCTATGGGGCAGATGAAGTAGCATGATAGTGAGAGAAGTTGCTGCTAAGGACAGCTTTAGCTAGTGTGATCCCTAAAGGTTGACGGATAGCCAGCCCCACACACAGTGCAAAGAATGGGAACTCTTGGCCTCCCAAGGTGAGCCAGCCAGGGCAGTTTGGGAGCACTGAGTCAGGCCCCTTACCCCAACCTCCTTCCCAACAGGTCCAACAGACTCTGGAGGCCCGGGCAGCCGCTGCAGCCACAGTGGTTTCTCCCATGGTGGGTGGCCCTCCTTTTGTGGGTCCAGGTAAGTAAGGAGCAGTGGGGTGAGGGAGCCAGGGGATTAGGTAGGGTGGTAAGAAGGGATGCCCAGAACTTTCTTCCCACCATTCTTGTCTCTTCTCTCCCAACAGTTGGCTTTGGCCCTGGTGATCGGAGTCACCTGGAAAGTCCAGAGGCTCGAGAAGCGATGTTTTTGCGACGAGCAGGTAGGTCTGGGGCCAGGAAACCCACATTTAACCAAGCAGTCTAATTTCAACTACTTCAGCCTCTTGCTTGATTCATTGTTCTAACTTACCCTGTTCATTTCATCCCCACCCTGATGTTGTCATCTTCCTAAAGCACAAACCTGATTATGTATTTCAAGTTATTTTGCCTTAATAAGGCTTAACTTGGTCATTGTAAACCAACCTCCTATTGTCATTCCTAATCCCTACCCTTTACTCTGTTTCTTCATAGCATTTAACACCTTATAACAAGCTGTATAACTTATTACTTTTTGCTTTCTCTAAAATATAAGCTCCGTGAGGGGCAGAAGTCTTGGTGTTTGCCACATAGTAAGCATTACCTGCTATTAGTTGTTGATGAGATGAACAAACCATCAACAAGCACCAGGCTGTGCACCTGCCAGTCAAGACCCTACATCACCTGGCCCCTTGCAGAGAGAGAGATCCCCACATCCTTAAACTTTGCTGGAATGTGCCAGCAATTCTCATGTTGAAGTTCTCTCTCCTGCCCACTGTCACCCAACTATAACCTTCTAAAACCTATAAACTAAACCAAAATCAAACTAACCAAAGTCAGCTAACATCTATCCTCTCCACAGACCATTCATTTTGTTGCAGATATGAATTTTATATACATAGGCAAGTTTTGTGATATTAATTCCTTATGAAAAGGATATGGTACAATCTCTATTAGATCAAACATGTTAAATCCTATTGTACTTTTTAAAGAATCTGGTGTCTGAGAAAACATCTCTTACTCTTTAGTATGGTTTTGATCAAAATGCAAATCAGATCTAGTCACCCTGCCCAGCTTCCAATCCTGCTGTGACTCCTTGGTGCTCTCAGGAGGACATGCATGGCTCAGCCAATAAGGCTATGCTTGGATGCCTACTGACCTCCTAACCATTTTCTTATGATGTTCTCTAACTCTGACTTCCTCGATTATAATTATACTAAACTGAAAGGGGGAAAAGGTTTTGTCTATAAATGTCTCCTTTGCCAGTACTTTTTCCATTTGTCTTTTGTGTAATTCTTCATTATCTTTTGGGTTTCAGCTCCCAGGTCCCATTCTTTAGGAAACCTTCTCTAGTCCCCCTAGATAGGTCAGAAGGCTCCGCTGGGCTCCCACTACTCCCTGGGCTTCCCCCTCCTAGCCCCAGTCACTATGCCTGGATTTTCCCCCACCCCAGCCCCAATCACTCTGGGCTGTCACCCTCTGGTAATGGGTTAATTCCCTCCTACTCTGGACCAGGAGTTCCCTAAGAGCCTTGGTCTTTTGGTGTGTCCCTGGCATTGCCCTTAAAGAGAAGGAGGAGGCACAGAGGAGATCCTCAATGGTAAATTTCTGCTGAATGAACAAATGAAAAGACCCCTGCATCTCCCCACACTCTTCTCCAGGATTTTTTGGATGGTGACAGTACCCACACACCCACACACACGCCTTGTCCCAAGTGCCCTGGTCCCCCATGACACACACCCCCATCTCTCTCTCCCGCAGCTGTGGCCCCCCAGAGGGCCCCTATCCTGCGTCCGGCCTTCGTCCCCCATGTGCTTCAGAGAGCAGGTGAGGGGCAAGGGTCATCATCCCTGCCACATAACCCCCCCAAGCCCTCTAACTGTCCCACTAACACCCTGACAGATTCTGCTCTTTCTTCTGCAGCAGGTGGTCCTCGCCCTATGGCCCTGCGGCCCCCTCACCAGGCCCTTGTGGGCCCCCCTCTGCCTGGGCCCCCTGGACCACCTATGATGCTACCACCAATGGCTCGGGCCCCGGGCCCCCCCCTGGGCTCCATGGCTGCTCTGAGGCCTCCCCTGGTGAGTGTGCACAGGTCGCTGATGGCCAGAAGTGCAGTGGGTGGGGAGATCCTTGATCCTGGCTTGATAGACTGTGTCTAAGTCTGCCTTTTCCCTGGCTTTTCATGTCTCTGCCTTCTCATTCTCTCGGACTGTCCTTGTAATTTTGTGGTCAAATCTCTGTTTTTCTTTGAGAAAACAGTAGAGAGAAACATATGCTGTGGTATATTTCTATATCTCAATTTTTCCTCTGGTTGGCCTTCTCTGTTTTTCTGTCTTGGTGTCTTTCTTTGTCCTTGTGTCTGTTCATATGTGTGTATCTCTGACTGTGTTTCTCTGTCCCTGTGTCTGTCTCTGACTAGACTCCTTTCTCTGTCTCCATATTTCCTGCCTGCTCTCTGACCCCCGGGCCCTTGCTTTGTTATACAGGATTAGAATGGGAGTGAAGTCTGAGCCTTGAGCTGACCCTCTCATTCACTTCCCTTGCCCACAGGAAGAGCCAGCAACACCCCGAGAGCTGGGCCTAGGCCTGGGGTTGGGCCTTAAAGAGAAGGAGGAGGCAGTGGTGGCAGCAGCAGCCGGGCTGGAGGATGCTAGTGCAGCAGTAGCTGTGGGAGCAGGAGGCACCCCAACTGGCCCTGCCGTCATTGGACCCAGCCTACCACTGGCCCTGGCCATGCCTTTGCCTGAGCCTGAGCCCCTGCCCCTCCCTCTGGAAGTTGTGCGAGGCCTGCTGCCTCCACTACGCATTCCTGAGCTCCTGTCCTTGCGTCCGCGACCCCGGCCCCCGAGGCCTGAGCCACCCCCTGGCCTCATGGCTCTTGAGGTAAGTAAGAAGCACCACAGTGGGGGATAGAAAGGACTGGGAGGGCAGACAGGAGCCATGGGCTTCCACACACACAAACACATGTAGTCCTCTATTGATGGAAGTAGGAGGGACTAGAAAGACATGGGGAGAGGGTGGCAGAAACACCCACACCCAGAACCATATCCTTTAACTGTGGAGGTAGAAGAGCAAAGGAAGGTGGGAGTGGGGCAAAGGAAGAGGGGCGGCGGGGGGGCAGATGGGTCCAAAAGACTCCCAACACCAAGCCTTTGCTCCCCTTTCTTCTGCAGGTCCCAGAGCCACTGGGTGAGGACAAGAAGAAAGGAAAGCCAGAGAAATTAAAACGCTGCATTCGCACAGCAGCTGGGAGCAGCTGGGAAGACCCCAGCCTGCTGGAGTGGGATGCAGGTAAGTGGGCCAAAGTCCAGGGTCAGGCATTGCTGAGCCAAAGTCAGGCCAAGCTCTCTTCCTTGAGGCAGAAAGAGGGAAGATGAACCAGGTAACTTCACAACTGCCTCCTGTAGGGCAGGCATGGTTGTTAGCACACCTCATGGAGGACTAGGCTGCGGTTCTGAGGGGCAGGCCCTCATCCAGCCACTGAACAGAACTTGATGGAGGTGACTGGCACTGAGGACCTTCTGGCCTCTGTTTTATTCATGAGGGGCCTGGCTTGAAAACATTCCTTTTTCTCCCAACTTCTTATGAAAAATGTTAAACACTGAATTGCACAGTGAAGAGCAACATATATGCCATCTAGATTCAGCAACTATTTTGCTATATTTATTTTATCTCTCTGTGTGTATATGTGCTTTTTGGGTTTTTGCTCAATCATTTGAAGCAAGTTATAGATTAAGTTATCACTTCACTCCTAAATTCCTCAGTATTCATCTCCTAAGAAAAGTGACATTCTCTTTCATGTCATAATACCATTAACACATCTAAGAAAATTAACAAAAATTCTATGGTATCTCATGTTCCATTTATATTCAAATTAACTCAGTTCTCCCCCAAACTATCTGTTATAGCCATTTTCCCCCAAATCAGGATACATACAGTTTTATGCCTCTAGATATTTTTTTATATTTTTATTGATTTCAGAGAGGAAGGGAAAGGGAGAGAGAGAAACATCACTGATGAGAATCACTGATCAGCTGCCTCATGCATGCCCCCTACTGGGGATCAAGACCACAACCTGGGCATGTGCGCTTGACCCGAATCAAACCTGGGACCCTTCAGTCTGCAGGCCGACGCTCTATCCACTGATAATCTAGGGCTCTAGATTATCTTTTAATGAGAATGGTTTCCCTCTCACTGCCTTGTCTTATGTATAATAGTTATATGAAGTGTCCAGACCAGTTGTCTTGTAGAAGGTTTGTCAGATTATTGTCTCCTGGGTTGGCCTAGCGTAGTGTTCGGCAAACTCATTCGTCAACAGAGCCAAATATCAACAGTACAACGATTGAAATTTCTTTTGAGAGCCAAATTTTTTAAACTTAAACTATATAGGTAGGTACATTGTTATTGACTTAATTAGGGTACTCCTAAGGCTTAGGAAGAGCCACACTCAAGGGGCCAAAGAGCCACAGGTGGCTCGTGAGCCGCAGTTTGCTGACCACAGGCCTAGCATGTCCTTAATTACCATAGAAACAATGAGGCAGCCCCAGTTGTAGGTGAAGAAAGGTACCTACCTCCCATCCCAGCCCTTGACTTCTACATGTTCTTCTTGGGTAGTTTACCACCCCAGGCCATGGCCATGGCAGCATGGCCCAGATGTGACCAGTACAGGTTGTAGACCAGTGGTTCCCAACCTTTTTTTGGCCCTGCCCCACCTAAGCATCTCTAAAATCCTGATGCCCCCCCAACCTCGTGACATATAATTTTTATTATTCAAAAAGTGAACTCCTATTCACGTGGAGAAAGCCTAAAAGGCCATTAAGTTGGTCTACACAGGCTTCCAAAGAACATGGCATTCATGGAAGAGAAAAATAAAGAAAGGACAGTTGAAGTATTGAGAAAGAAATCACTAAGAAATTGTTAAAATATAATATGAAGTGATATGAAAAAATAGAAAGTTTCAAAACATATAATAGAGAACTAAAATGCATAAATATGTCACCATATATGTTTATATATGTATATGAGGCCCCTAGAACCATAAGAAATGCAAAAGATTCAGATAGTAACTCATTCTTGAATTGCCCCCCTATGGGGCGTGTGCCCCACTTTGGGAACCACTGATGTAGATCTTAGATTTGTGACATTGGCCAAGTGACTTAGCACTTCCAGTCTCATTTTCTCATCTCCAACAAGGGGATAATAATAGTATGTGCTTCATGGGGAAGAGATTCTTTGGGCATAAGCATGATCAGTTGAGGCTCAGCCCAGAGCATATATCTGGAAATGGCAACTGATGTCAGCCTTGGAGAAGGATCAGGCAGTGTGTTCAGGTTTCAGGGTCTCAAGTGGGAATTAAGAGTGGGCTTTGCAGAGAAAGCAGAGCTGAGGAAAGATGAAGTCTGTGGTACTAGGGGGCCATTATGGGAGCCAGCAGTGTCAGGGACCCAGGGAATGTCCATGGGGTGGTATCCAGGAGACCAAGGGCTCAGAGAAGAAGCCAGGGCTGGGACAGAGTTAGGGGAATGGGTATGGGAATGGGTAAGATGTCCCTAGGGTGGGGAAGGATAGTACAATTAATTAAAAGAACTATGGAGCCAGATGCCTGAGTTCTTGTCCCAGTTCTACCATTTCCTGTTTGAGCCACTTGGCCTCTCTGTGCCTCAGTGTAAAAGGGTTGTTGGGAGTTCCGGATGTGTTAACCTCATGAGTGCTTAGCGGACAGCCTAGTACGGGTAAATACTGTACAGGTGTTGGCTGTTATTACTAAGGGGGCCACTCCTGAGGGATACAAAGGGAGGATGGCTGGGGGGGCCAGGTGCCTCCAAAGAAGTTGAGGTTCTTTAAATAAGGCAGACACTTGACCAGGCATCTACATCCTCTGACCTCTCTTCTCTCAACCCCAGATGATTTCCGGATCTTCTGTGGGGATCTGGGCAATGAGGTGAATGATGACATCTTGGCACGTGCCTTCAGCCGCTTCCCATCCTTCCTTAAGGCTAAAGTGATCCGTGACAAGCGCACAGGCAAGACCAAGGGCTATGGCTTCGTTAGCTTTAAGGACCCCAGCGACTATGTACGAGCCATGCGTGAGATGAATGGTGAGTGAGGCTTCCCCTAGGGACAGTGGGTGTGATGGCATCTGGCCTAAACCTGACCTTGAAATCTCCATTCTCACAGGGAAGTATGTGGGCTCTCGCCCCATCAAGCTGCGCAAGAGCATGTGGAAGGACCGGAACCTGGATGTGGTGCGCAAGAAGCAGAAAGAGAAGAAGAAGTTGGGCCTGAGATAGGGTCTGTGGCTGGGCACCCGCTCCCACTTGGCCGGGCGCTGGCTCCTCCCCATAGTTATCTTTGGAAAGCCCCCAACTATTCACCCACCCATCCTCCCCAAAACGAGTGTCAATAAATTTTTGTTCATTTCCATCGCTGGCTTGGCTTGAAAGCACTCTTTGGGGTGCAAGGTTTAGCGCATCCTCCACCTGGGAACAGTGGGGAGCTTTGAGAATTAACCCAGACAGAAATGCAGATGGGCATTTTTCAGTCCCTCCTGAGTTCCCATAACATCTGGAGACCTCTTAAGTGCACGCTGAGTGCAACCCATTCTACAGAAGAGGAAGCTGGGGCTATGGCAGGGCTGAAGCCAAGCTGAGGCTCAGACCCATGCTCTTCTGACTCCAGCCTGTGTTCTCAGCACCAAGGTAGGGGTTCTGGGCCCTGCCCTTCTGGAGCTCATAGCCTTCTAGGCTTTCAGCAAACTTACCTAGGGCCCCACAGTGCGAGAGATACATTGGTGATAAGCAGTCTCGGGTCATTTCCTCAGAGCTCCTGGTCCAGTGTCAGATAGTGACGGCTCAGATGGGTCAGGGTTGGGATGGGGAAGCTTGGTGCAACCTGGGAATCCAGGAGGGCTTCCCCTTAGGAACTGGTCACTTCTGAGACTCTCATTCTCTCCCAGTCTGCACTTCTCACCTGGATCTCCGAGACTGTTTCCCAATTTTTTCATTCTGTAAACACTCTCTCTAGTCTCCTTGAGTGTTTCTCTGTCTTTCTCTGTGAGTGCCCCTGTTTGTCCCTTGCTATGCCTCTGTATCTCTCTGAATCAGTTATCTCTCTATCTGTGGGTCTCCTCCCATCTCTTCCCAGCTCCAAGCTTGTCTCTGCCTGTCTGAAGAAGTGTCCATGCAGGACCTTGAATACCAACCAGACTAAAAGCTTAGACTTTACCACAAAGGCAGCAGTTGAGACAGTTCAAGCAGGGAACTGGCATCACAGATCTGCACTTTAGAAAGTCCTGAGACTACTGTGGGCTGGAGGTCTAGAAAGGGCTGGGGCAGGGATGAAGCAGAGGTGGGAGATGGCATGGTTCCAGCATGAGGAAGGGATGAGGGTCTCCCAGGAGCATCGTGGTCAGAACCCTGGATTGGTAGCGGGTAAGAGGGAAGTGGGAAACAATGCCAGTCTCAGGGAAGTTAGCCACCCAGGAGAGGTGTCAAATTCCCTCTGTTTGTCTTTCGCCTTTACTGCCCCCTCTCTGATGTCACATTTTCCAGTCTGGTCAGAGGGTGAGGGCCTCCTTCCCCAGCAGGAAGTGCCCTTCAGTCCCCTGCCACCTTGGCTGGACCACCCAGCCTGGGGACCCTCAAACCCCACCCCACCCCCATATCATTAGCCCTCCCTACTCCTGCCCTGCCTCTGCTGACTAACCACAGGGGCAAAGGAGGAGATAAGGAAGGAGAATAATGCCAGAAAATAGGGTTTTAAAGTGTGCATTTAAATCTTCCTGAGAACAGAGAGAGAGATTGATTGTGAGTTGAGAGACAGATGGACAGAAATGGAAGGGTGAGGAAGGAAGCAGAAAAATGAAGAAATAGGAGTACTGTGAGGCAGTACAATGGGACTGGAGATGGGTAGAAGAGAGAGAGAGGCTCAAAAACAAAGACCTGGGGAGGGTTGCTGAATCATTTGAAGCAAGTTATAGACATCATAATACTTCACCCCTAAATATCTCAGTGTTCATTTCATTATAGAGACATCATTCATATCATGATACCACTGTCACATCTAAGAAAATTAGTAATTCTATATGTCATATTCAGTTTATACTCAAATTTCCCATTTGTCCCAAACTATTACAGCATGGAAGGGCATGGACTCTGGAGATGAAGAAAGTCTCCCTCAATTTCCTCTTTTCATAAAATAGAGATCAGACTTGTATCTACCTCATAAGAAAATTAAATGAAGGCCCATGGCACTGTTGGTGGCATGCAATGAGCCCTCAATAAAATGTTAGCTATCAGTATTACTGTTATTTTTTGTTAATCCTCCGCACCCAAGGATATTTTTTTTTTTTTTTTTAGAGTGGAAGGGAGGGAGGGAGAGACACGTTGATTGGTTGCCTCCCGCAAGCGCCCCAACCAGGGCAGGGAATGGAACCTGCAACCCAGGTATGTGCCCTTAATCGGGAATTAAACCTGCAGCCCAACTAGGGCGGGCTATTTCTGTTGTTATTGTTTATTTTTTTAATGCTATTGTTATGATTGATGCTGCTCCAGAGCAGCCCCGGAATGTCCTCAAAGCCCTGGAAGGGGAGAACTCAAAGCCTGGTCAGGCCTCCCCTCCATCCCATCCCCCTCAGTCCCCCTGTGGATTGTGACGTAGGCAGACCAAGGGTCTGGCCGGAAATCCCCCTTCCTGTTGCAGATAAGCCTGGACCAGCCCAGCTGTACCCAAACCCTCCTCCCCACCTCCACCACCCATTTCGCAGAATCAGGTCCCCAAGATGGAGAACCTGTCCGCCAAGCCCCCTGTCCCACTCCCATCACCCCCCTGCATCCCCCATTGCCCAGCCTGCTGTTCCCCAAGCTTCTGTCCAAGTCCTAGCCATCCCTGCAGCAGGACAGCCCCAGCTACAGGAGGCAGGCGGCCATCCCTGAGGGGGGGGAGGCGAGAGGAGTGTAGCTCAGCCCCGCCCAGCCCCCTGCAACTCGACCTAGCTTCAACCCCCAGCTCTGACGTCTTGGAAAATTCCCCCCTGTCCAGGCCCCCAGGGGAGGGGATGCATGGTATGAAATGGGGCTGAGACCCCCAGGTGGGGACAGAGGAACCCACCAGAGGTGAGCCATCATGAACTGGGGACTGGAGGTCTGGACTACTGCGTCTGAGGAAAAAGGGCTGAGGTCCCTCCTGGTCTGAGCAAAAAGGACACTGGAGGCCAAGATTCCAGGGTCCTGGGGAAGAAGGGAGCAGAGGGCCGAACTACTGTGTCTGAGAGAAGCAAGGGCTGGGGCCCAGACTGCAGGGTCCCTAGTGTCCCCAGCTCACCCTGTGCCTTTCCTCGCCCCTGCCCAGAACATTCACAACAAGCATCCATGGACTTGTGGAAGTGGGATGAAGCATCACCACAGGAAGTGCCCCTGGGAAACACGCTGTCAAGGCTGGGTAGGTTTGTGGGGCTGAACTGTGTGTGTGTGTGGGGGGGGGGGTGCCCAGATGGGGGCCTCTGCTGACCCTGACCAGCCCGAATCTGATTGCCTGCAGAAGGAGCTGAGCTCGGCTTCTGTTTCCCTGAAGTGGCGCTCCAAGGGGACACACTGACAGAAGAGACATGCTGGAAAGGTGTTTGTGAGCTGGGCCCCCTGGGTGCTGGGGAAGGTTAGGTCTGAGGGAGGAAGGGGGCGTGCCTGGACTCCTGGGGTTTAGTGGGGAGAGGGCTGCGGGCTTGAACTCCTGAGGCTGAAAGAGGAGGGGGCTGGGTCCTGAGTCCTAGGTCTGCATGAGTAGGGGCGGGGGGTAATAGGGACTCCCAGTCGCCGACAAATAAAGACTACTGGGTGACTGGTTGCGGGGGTGCTCGAGGCATTGCTCACACCCTTCCCTAAACTCAGCTACATCTTTACCCCTCGTAGGACTCCCACATTGGGACCGGAGCTCCGCGTCACCGCACCCAGAAACTCCATGGGGGGCGGGTGAGTGTGTGCGGAGAGGCGGGGAAGGAGTCTGGGGTCTTCCACCATGGCTGAAGTTTAGCTTCCCTGACTTTTGCGGGGAGAATGGAGATAGGACTGGGGACGCTTGTGTCCTCCACGTGGCCTGGCCCAGATCCGGGAGCCAGGGGACTCCTGAGGGGGCCAGGGGGCGGGACAGCTGGCCTCCCCTCACTGCGGTCCGTTCCTCCTCGCAGAGCACGCCTCTCAGGCTCCTTCGTGGTCAGGAGACTGGATACAACGGGGATGCACCGGGTGGGACGCTTGGAGCCGAGTCCCGCCGGCGCTGGGCCCCGCCCCCTCCGCTGAGTCTCCGGGGGTCGCGGGCCACCACACTACCATCTCCGCGGGCGGGACCCACTCGTGGATGCGCGCCCCCACCACAGCGAGCTCCCCCGGCCGGGACTGTCCCTTTGGCTCCCACGGCGCCGCATACTGGAGCCAGGGCCTCCGCGCGGAGGGGCGCGCCGACTCCATTCCCTGGGGCGGGCCTGGGGGCTCGGACTGTCCCACCTCCTGGGACTCGGGGCTGCATACGGCTTGCCCCACCTCTTCCAAGGAGCACCAGAGTTCCGATCTCACCGCTTCCTCCGAACCGAAGCAGCAGTTGGACCGCGCAAGTTTGGCTCGTTACCCCAAAACTAACCACCGAGGTGAGAGGTCCGGAGACTTGGTCTGCAGGGAGCGAAGCTGGAGTCTAGGGAGGCGGGCCTGGACGCCGAAGGGGGTGGGACCCGGGAAACTGGCGGAGAGGGCGGGACTTAGGTGCCTAAGCCCGCACTCCGGAGTCCAAGGTAGTCAGTCTT
Organism: Myotis lucifugus; assembly: GCF_000147115.1. Classification (NCBI taxonomy): domain Eukaryota; kingdom Metazoa; phylum Chordata; class Mammalia; order Chiroptera; family Vespertilionidae; genus Myotis; species Myotis lucifugus. The sequence goes on along the minus strand of NW_005871292.1, from coordinate 1,308,189 downwards.
CTAGGGAGCAAGGGACGAAGACCTGAGCTCCTGAATCAGGCAACAGGGAAGACAGGAGGGTCTGGATGCCGAGGTCTCAGAGCGGGCAGCCAAACTCCCAAATCTCCGAGATGGGGCCTGAGGCTGACTCTTGGATCCCTTATATGGAGGGATTTGGACTCGCTGGTCCCCAAGGAGGAGGGGATCCGGACTCCTAGGTCCCGATTGGGGAAGCCTGGACCCTTGGACCTTCGAGGTGAGGGACCCCAGACTCCTGGGTCATCGAAATGACCTGGACCAGGGCCAGAAAACCTGAGTATTCACCTGCCGCCCCCCGCAGGTCCCATTCAGCTCTGGCAGTTCCTCCTGGAGCTGCTCCAAGACGAGGCGCGTAGCAGCTGCATCCGCTGGACAGGCAACAGCCTCGAGTTCCAACTGTGCGACCCCAAAGAGGTGGGGCAGCCTCCCAGACCCGCCCAGTCCGGCCCTAGTCTCCTCTAGTTTAACTCAGCACCACCATTCATTTTGCCTCGCCCTTGGTCCGCCCAGCATGCCCTCACCTCAACCGCACTCTGCCCTACCTAACCTGTGTCCGGACTTTACGGAACCCTGCCCATCTATTGCTAAGCCCTCCCGCTCCCACCTTCTCTGACTAAGCCTGGCCTTCGCCCTAGGTGGCGCGACTGTGGGGTGAGCGCAAGAGAAAACCCGGCATGAATTACGAGAAGCTGAGCCGAGGCCTGCGTTACTACTACCGCCGGGACATCGTGCGAAAGAGCGGTGGGCGCAAGTACACGTACCGCTTTGGGGGCCGCGTGCCCGGCCTAGCTTATCCAGACAACGCTGGGGTTAGGGTCCGACAGGGAGCAGCAACCCAATAAAAATATCCGGTCAAACTTCCTTCGTGTGCTGTCTGCATCCTTCTCAATGATACTGACTAGGTCCCTAGACCCGCTGGGGAGCCTGTGTGCACCCGCACCCACCAAACCCCTCCCACACATGACCAAAATAGACCCAGACCTAGAGGACTTACTGTGTGCTCAATGTGTGATGAGACATGCAAAGGATTCTAACTCAGTACCCCCACAGGCTCTACTGTGTGCCTGCCCTGTGCTGGAACTGGTAAAGAAATCAGACCCAATCACTAACTTGTGACTTTTCCTACTCTGTCCCCCTTGAAAAGAGGACTGGGGCTCCAAAAAGGGCTTACTGTGTGCTCTCACAATGTTAGGGACTGGCAAGGAATTAGACCTAGTGCTTACCACCACCTCCCGCCTCCCCCCCTCCCCCAGCCACCTACTCTTTCCCCACCCAAGCTGGGGAACATAGAACTCAGACCTAGACTCCAAGAAGAGCCTGCCCATTCTGGGAACCACTGAGCCCCTAGAGAGCTTTCTGAGTGGTCCTGTGGAGAATGCTGGTGATACAACAGTGACTAAGGCAACTCTGGACCCTGCCCTTAAGGGAGACAGACTCATCACCAGACAGGGACAGCCCAGAGTGGTCAGGGCTGGGATAGGAAAACTCCAGGGTATGGAGGGATCCAAAAGGAGGAACCTTACCTTGCCTGGGGAAGAGGAGGTCAGGAAAGGCTTCCAGGAGGGAAAAAACAGCTGATTTTAGAAGTCAGGCAAAGAATGTTCCAGGCAGAAGAAGCAGCATGGACAGAGGCCTGGAGGTAGGAGATCTCATAGCACTGTTCAATGAACTGAAATATCACTGTGGTTGGAGAGAGGACCCTGGGTCAGTTCACAAAGAATCTGTGGGGCCATGCTAAGGAGCCTGGATTTTGTCCTGAGGTCACAGGGGAACCATAGAGAGGTTAATCATGGAAAGGATTTGGGCTTTAGGAAGATTTTGTTGAAGGGAGTGAATAAAGGCATATAAACAGGTAGTTCCACAAATAATTACAATGTTGATGAACACAGAATATAAGAAGCCCCTAACCCAGTAAGGCCTGGGCACTGCACCCAACACAGTATATGGGAGGGTTTGGAGGCCAGACCAAGAGGAGGATGAAAGCAGTTCTTTCCCACAGCTCCTTTGTCCAGTCCACATTAGGCGCTTTATTCACACAAGAAATTCACTCTTTCAACAAATATTTATAGTGTACCTCCTATGTGCCAGGTGATATTTCAGGTGCTGGAGATACAATGGTGAATAAGACAAAAATTGCTCCTTTACGATCTTCTATTACATTGACTAGGCCCCTAGACCCGCTTTTACAAAAGAAGGTAAACACAATAAAAGGATGTCATGTCTGAGAGGATAAGTGCTATGGAGAAATAAAGTAGAGAAGGGAGATAGAGGCTGACAAGATGGCAATTTCAAATGGTTAGTCCAGTGATGGCGAACCTTTTGAGCTCGGCGTGTCAGCATTTTGAAAAACCCTAACTTAACTCTGGTGCCGTGTCACATATAGAAATTTTTTGATATTTGCAACCATAGTAAAACAAAGACTTATATTTTTGATATTTATTTTATATATTTAAATGCCATTTAACAAAGAAAAATCAACCAAAAAAATGAGTTCGCGTGTCACCTCTGACACACGTGTCATAGGTTCGCTATCACTGCTCTAGGGAGAGTCTACCTAGAACCAGGTCACATTTTGATTACGGGTCAGGGCACATACCCAGGTTTAGGTCTCAATCCCCAGTGGAGGGCGTGCAGGAGGCAGCCTCTCTATGATTCTCTCTCACCATTGATGTTTCTACCTCTCTTTCCCTCTCCCTTCCTCTCTGATATTAATAAAAATATTTTTTAAAAATAATTCTTATCTTTCTTTTTCATTATGCGTGCATGAGAACTCTCCCTTCAGGATTTTCCAACTCCATTTTGAATAAGGTTTTTTTCAGTTTTTACAGAGATGAGGGTAAAAAGGGGGGCCCAACTGTGTAGGTCACTTGTAAGGACTTTTGCTTTAGATTAAAAGTCAGACCAGACACCAGGGTAGGGTTCTAAGTTAAGGAGGGGGAATGATCTGGCAGGTGTTAGCAGGGTCCCTCTGGCTGAGTGGACTTGATTGTGGAGGGCAGTAGGGAAGCCAGGGAGTGGGCTACTGTCATAGTCCAGGCTGGAGGTGCTGGTGACTTGAACCAGATGGCAGAAGATTCTGAGTATATTTTTAAAGGCAGAGCCAACAGGATTTCTAGATAGATCAGCTATAAGGCGTGAGAGAAAGATAGGAGTCAAGGACAAAGAATAGAGTTGCCAATTTCCCAGATGGACCGATTTCTGCCAGATCCTTCACAGAACCCAGTTTTAATTCTTAACCCCTCCTCTCCGTGATGCAGGACTGATTTCTGAGTCCTCAGCCACCCAAATCTTTCTGGGGTTTGGAAGTGGAGTCCTGGCATTCCTCTTAACATGACAAATGACCCTGCGAGAAAGGCTGGTTCTTTTTCAATACCCCAACAATTGACCTCAAATAATCATAAAGAGGGTATGGGTTGTCTTTTGTTCAAGGATGCATCCCCAACCCTTACAAAAGTACCTGGCATTCAACAAATAAAACTTGCACGAAAAGGGTACTCCCGCTTGGGTCTTTTCCCAGGCCCACTCTCGAGCCAGCACCAGGACCCAGACAGAATTTCTTTCTCCAGGTAAAGCCAAGGAAGTGATGAGAACCTGTCACTAGCCGGTGCAAGTTCATGATTGGGCCTGGAGTGTTGATGAACAGCTATCAGCCCAATAGAAGACTGGGGCTCTCATGAATGGGCGTAGTCTTACTTGGCCTCAGGGACCGCCTTTCCGAGGGCGCTCTAGCCGGGGGAAAGACTCACCTATCCCGCCGGCTTCCGGCCCGTTTTAATTCCGCTTCCGGTCAGACGGAGGAGTCTCTTAGCTGAGGTCACATTGAGCTGCGAGCGGCTTCAGGGGCGTCTTTAGGTGAGTGCCGAGGGTTCGGGTGCCCGGCATCCCATCCTGGGGGACTGAGGAACCGGATCCTAGCTTCCCCGAGAACGAGGTGAGGTTTCCGGACGGCGGCGTTCGGCCTCCTGCGGGGGCCTGGGGTTCTGGTGGGTTAGTAGTCATAGCTAACGTTTAGTTCTCCCTTAATGCCGGGCAACATTCCAAGTGACTTATATTAATTCATTTAGTCCTCCCCCTTCTCCCCAGCCTGTAATTGTCCCTTTTGACAGTGAGGCAACGGAGGCTCAGAGGTCTTAAGCTGCTTAGCCAGCGACCATGATTTGGACTCAGTGGTTTGGACGGCGGTGCCCTTAATCCCCGGGCCACAGCCGTGGGTCCCCGCAGTTTGCCAGGGCCGCAGCCTAGCGCCCTGGTGTCTGGCCCCTCCTCTCCCCTTGGGCGTTGGAGGGGTCACAGTGTCATCCGGACCCACCCTCACCCAAATAGCGGGTCAAGATCTCGTCCCATTTTACTGTTCCGACCCATCTGTGTCCCAGCCGCTGGTGTTCTACACCGGCCTCGTTTCTCCCGCGCCTCCTTCCCCAGGCTGCTCTGGCGTCCAGATCCCTACACTGCCTTGGATCGCTTCAGTTTAATACCGGCTTGCTCACCTCGGCGCAAACCCACGACTCCTCGAAATCTCTGGAATAGAGGCAGTTTCTCTCAGGCTCCCTGGTGAAAACTGTGTGTTGCCTCATAAGAGACATTGTACCAGAGGTTTTTTAACCCTGTGTCTACAGAATCTATAGAATTCAAGGGGTTCTAGTACTCCAGTGAGGGGAAATTACGTCTGCATTTTTACTAACCTCTAATTGAAATGTAGCATTTGCTTCTGTTAGGCATGGAGGCAGCAACCTCAGGAATGTTAGCATCTGTGACTTTGTCAGCAATCAAATGGTTGCAGATAGCACAAAATATTTTTACTCATGATTACTTCAAAACTGTAGTGGTTAATAAAACCTCAGCTACATATAGTAGTTATCGTTGTGAGCCCGTGCAATTTAAAAAAAATTTTTTTTTTTATTGATTTCAGAGAGGAAGGAAGAGGGAGAGATAGAAACATCGTGATGAAAGAGAATCATTGATCGGCTGCCTCCTGCACGCCCCCTACTGGGGATGGAGCAGGCAACCCAGGCATGTGCCCTTGACCTGAATCGAACCTGGGACCCTTTAGTCCACAGGCCGATGCTCTATCCACTGAGCCAAACCAGTTAGGGCTGTGCAATTTTTTAATGCACTTAAACATGTGCTAAGAAAAGGATCACTAGATCCCTCTGAAGAGTTCGTGGCACCAAAGACATTAAGAATCTCTGCATTGTACATTATGTTAATGGTTGAGTGTAGTTCCACTAGTTGTATACTATGTGACCTTGAGAAGTCATTTAGACACTTGTCTGAGAAACGGTGACAGTAATAGTTCTTACCTTTTATTAGACTGGCTGCAGCAGTAAAGCTGTAAGAGTGTAGGACAGCACCTGGCCTGTAGTAAGCGCTCAATGCCTGTTAGCTAGTGTTATTTTGTGACAGATAAGGCCTAATTTTACCAAGGAGTTGCCCCTCCCTCCAAACTTTGCTGTGACTTACACATTTAGACGTATGGATTTGCTCTGTCCTTCACATCTGCGTGTGTATGTTGACTGGGAGGGGGTAGTGCAGTGATGGCGAACCTTTTGAGCTTGGCGTGTCAGCATTTTGAAAAACCCTAACTTAACTCTGGTGCCGTGTCACATATAGAAATTTTTTGATATTTGCAACCATAATAAAACAAAGACTTATATTTTCGATATTTATTTTATATATTTAAATGCCATTTAACAAAGAAAAATCAACCAAAAAAATGAGTTCGCGTGTCACCTCTGACCCACGTGTCCTAGGTTCGCCATCACTGAGGTAGTGGCTTATTCACACCCAACCCATCTTCTGTATCTGGGTCCCCATTGGGCCTGGGTGGGCTGACATGGTCAGGTCCAGGCCCTATACAACCCCTGCTAACACCCATTCTCTTTGCTTCTAGGAATCAGCAACATGGCAGAAGACATCAAGACCAAAATCAAGAACTACCGGACTGCTCCTTTCGACAGCCGCTTCCCCAACCAGAACCAGACCAGGAACTGTTGGCAGAACTACCTTGGTAAGCAGGTCATGGTGGTGGGGGAATGCAGCTCTTCCCCTGTTCCCATACCTGAAGTTGCTCACCTCTTGCCTCCTTGGGGACCCACGAATCTCAAGCCTTTTTTATTTATGGACATCCTACCTCACAGGACCTAGGCTCCTTATCAACTATGTTCAAGGTCTGGGCCAGTGCCACAAACTTTGGTTCCTACAATGACTTCTTTTTTTAAAGATTTATTTGGGGCCATGGCTTGGGTAGCTCAGTTGGTTAGAGCATCTTCCTGATATGCCAAGGTTGTGGGTTCAATCCTTGGTCAGGCACATACACGAATGAATGCATAAACAAGTGGAACAACAAATTGATGTTTCTCTCTCTCTCCCTCTCTGTCTCTCAAATCAGTTTTAAAAATAAGATGTGTGTGTGTGTGTGTGTGTGTGTGTGTATGTGTGTGATGGAACATACATACGGGAAGTACAGAAAACATAATGTACAGGTAAATGAATAATTCTAAAGTGAACCCCTGTGTAACTATAACCTGGATAAAAAAAGTAGATGTTGCCTGAACTCTGAACTCTCCTGCCTACTGCACATCCTGTATTGAGCACAACACCCTATTCTCTCCAGTAGAGATGTAACCCCACTGACTTAAGGCAACCACATTTTGGTTTTCTCATCACGTTTAGGTTTGCCTTTGTGACCTTTATAAATACTGTATGTATTCTTTTGTGTTGAATTTTTTTTAAGTCAACAGTTTTGAAGTTTCAGCTGTGCTATGATATGTAGTTTGCTCATTTTCATTGCTGTAAAGTTTTCCACACTTTATTCATGGTCACTTGTGTGGTTTCCAGGTTGGGACTCTTAGGAGTAATGCTGCTATATACATTCTTGTAGGTGTAATCTGATGTCCATGTGAATGCTTTTCTCTCTAAGGAATGTGCCCAGAAGTGGAATACCTGGATTGATTTTTAAAAAATTAATTGCTTACATTTACTTATGCATTTATTTTTTTATTGGAGAGAGAGAGAGAGAGAGAAATATCAATTCATTGTTCCGCTTATTTATGCATTCATTGGTTGATTCTTGTATGTGCCCTGACCAGGGATCGAACCTGCAACCTTGGCGTATCTGGACACTGTTATAACCAACACAGTTACCTGGCCAAGGCTAATTAATTGCTTACTTTCAAAAAAAGTGTGTTTTTATTGATTTTTAGAGAGAGAGGAAAGGAGAGTGATAGAGAGATAGAAACTGATGAGAGAGAATCATTGATTGGCTGCCTCCTGTACGCCCCCCACTGGGGATTGAGCCCAAAAGCTGGGGCATGTGCTCTGATTGGGGAATTGAACCAGTGACCCTTTTGTTATTGAGTTGATGCTCAACCACTGAGACATATCAACCGGGTTTAATTGCCTACTTTTTAAAAATTTATTTATTCATTTTTAATATGTTTTTATTGATTTCAGAGAAGAAGGGAGAGGGAGAGAGATAGAAACATCGATGAGAGAAAATCATTGATCAGCTGCCTCCTGCACGCCCCCCACTGGGGATCGAGCCCACAACCCGGGCATGTGCCCTTGGCCAGAATCGAACCTGGGACCCTTTAGTCCGCAGGCTGACGCTCTATCCACTGAGCCAAACTGGCTAGGGCTTAATTGCTTACTTTTAAAAACCAGATTATCCCATGCCTGTCTTCCTTTCTCAGACTAGCATTTTAGCATCAAGACTATCTTCCTCTTCCTTTGCCCTGGTTCTGGATTTCCATTATCCCTGCACATGCCCCTCATATTGCCCCATCAGTCTTGACCCCAGAGTTTTGTTTTTTGTTTTTTAGCAAATAACTTATTTATTTATTTATTTATTGTTGATCCTCACCCAAGGATATTTTCCCATTGATTTTTAGAGAGAATGGAAGGGAAGGGGAAAGACAGAGAGTGAGAAACATCAATTGGTTGCCTCCCATACGTGCCCCAACCAGGACCAGGGATAGAGCCTGCAACCGAGCTACATGCCCTTGACTGGAATCGAACCCGGGACCCTTCAGTCCATGGGCCAGTGCTCTTACCCACTGAGTGAAACCTCCTAGGGCCTGACCCCAGAGATTTCCAGTTAAACAGCAGTTCTCTAGAGTTTGCAAAGTCAACTTAGTGATTTATATCTAACCCTTTTTAGTGCACTTGTAAGGGTATACATTCTTTGTAAAATTGTGTGTGTGTGTGTGTATCTGGTAAAAGGGTATTTCTATGAGTTTTGTTAAAAAATGTGTTCCAGTCCTGGCTGGTTTGGCTCAGTGGATAGAGCATTGGCCTGCGGACTGAAGGGTCCCAGGTTCGATTTCAATCAAGGGCATATGCCCAGGTTGAGGGCTCGATCCTCAGTAGGGGACGTGCAGGAGGCAGCAGATCAATGATTCTCTCTCATCATTGATGTTTCTATCTCTCTCTTCCTCTCCTTCCCTCTCTGAAATCAATAAAAGTATTTTTTTTTTAAAAAGTGTCCTAGTCCTTTGGGCTGAACCTGAACCCCTTTTTTCACAGACTTCCACCGCTGTGAGAAGGCAATGACTGCTAAAGGGGGTGATGTCTCTGTGTGTGAATGGTACCGGCGTGTGTACAAGTCCCTGTGTCCCATATCCTGGGTAAGTGATTCCTGCTGGGGCCCTTGGGATACAGGGGTGGGGTCTTAGGAGAGGGAAGTTTGGTGACTTTGTGGGAGGTCAGCTGCAAGAGGCAGAGGGAAGACAGGGCATCGCACTGTCCATGGGACTTGTCCTTTTCTTCCTAGAATTGCCTTCCTTTTCTTCTTTCACTGATACACTCAATAAGTCAGGGCTCTCAGCCAAGGTGACCAGAGCTGTCTTCTTGCTAAATCCATCTTGCTCACGCACTCTGTAGATATATACTCAGTGCTGGTTCCTGTCCCTGTGGAGCTCACCATTTTGTGCAATCCTGTCCTTTTTTATCACGAGCATTTTCAAATATACATAAAAGTAGGATAATTCAGTGACCACCAAATATACCCATTACCCAAATTGAATAATGTCAAAACTTTCCCACATTTCCTTCATCTATCCCTCTTCTTTCTTTTGTCACTGAAGTATTTTGAAGTGAATCCCAGCATGTCATTTCACCCCTCCTACTTTAATGTGTATCTCTAAAAAATATGGACACTAAGGCAGTCAGTCCTTTTAGCCCTGATAACTGAATTCTTTATTTTAATTAATTTGTTTTTATGATTTTAGAGTGAGGGAGAGAGAGAAACATCGATTGGCTGCCTCCTGCATGCCCCCTACAAGAGATTGAGCCTGCAACCCAGTCATGTGCCCTGACCGGAATGGAACTGGCAAACTTTTGGTGCATGGGTCTATGCTCAACCAACTGAGCCACACTGGACAGGGCTAATTTTATTGATTATTTGAGGGTGGGGGAGAGAGATGGAAGTGGGAGGATCAGTTTGTTGTTCCACTTATTTATGCATTCATTGGTTGCTTGTTCTGTGTGCCCTGTCTGGAGATTGAACAACATTAGCACTTGATGGCCTCTTTATGCTTTAAAATTGTGCTAATTGTCCATTTTGCCAGCAACAAAAGCAAAAACAAAAATATTTACAGCACGCCCTAGCCAGTTTGGCTCAGTGGATAGAGCCTCGGCCTTTTGACAGAAGGGTCCCGGGTTTGATTCCAGTCAAGGGCATATGACTGGGTTGTGGGCTCCATCCCCAGTAGGGGGCGTGCAGGAGGCAGCCAGTCAGTGATTCTCTCTCATCATTGATGTTTCTATCTCTCTGTCCCTCTCCCTTCCTCTCTGAAATCATTAAAAATAAAAAAATTTTAAAAAGCAAAATATATATATATTCACAGCAAAATTTCCTGAGATGTTAACAAGCAGTGAGGTTTGGGGGTAAAGTGACTCACATTCTCTCCTTTGTTTATGGCCTGAGAGACGCTTCTTTTCATGCTGATACATCAGCATGAAAGGGTTGTCAGAACTGAAGTTTTTGTTCAACATTATATCTGTGAACAACTTGGTTGAGAACCGAATTATTTGACAACATCTGTGATTAACACTGGTATCCTACTCTTTATTCCACTTGGCATCTTTTTGCACTTGACTATGTCTTGGAGATCTATTTGTGCTGGAGCATAGATCAGCCTTACTTTTTTCACAGCTGCCTAGTATTTCTTCTTTCCTCTATTGTGACAAACATCATTGAGTGTTGACTCGGTTTCCTGAAGCAGGGCATAACCACTCTCTTGAAGCTCTGTACCTCACATATCTCCCCATGAACAGCCCTGCAGTAAACTGGGGATTTTTCTGTGTTATTTTTCCTCCCCCCACCCCTTTAGTGGTTCAGCTGTGACAGTTTCATTCAGGACAGTATTCTTTTTTTTTTTTTTTAATATATTTTTATTGATTTCAGAGAGGGAGAGAGAGATAGAAACATCAATGATGAGACAGAATTACTACTTGGCTGCCTCCTGCATGTCTCACGCTGGGGATGGAGGCCACAACCCGGGCATGTGCCCTGAACGGGAATCGAACTGTGACCTCCTGGTTCATAAGTTGGTGCTCAAACACTGAGCCACGCCAGCCACGCAGCACAGTGATTCTTATCTTTCTGGTCACTGCTGGTTCCCCAGCTCCTGGAACTGTGTAGGTACTGGGGTTATTAGTTGACTGAAGAAATGAACAGGTAGGCAAAGCGAGAAAAATTAAGAAGTCCACCCATCTGGTTTCCCCATAGAGGAAGGGAGTAACAATGGGAATAACACTGGCTTTCTTTCCACAGGTTTCAGCCTGGGATGACCGCCGGGTAGAAGGCACGTTTCCTGGGAAGATCTGAACTGGGCATCCTCCATCCTTTTCCCAGGGGCGTGAAGGGGGGCCTGGGTACATCCCACCCTAGAATCCTGAATCATGGCTTAACTAATAATAAATACTTGTTGGAAAAATGTAAGACTGTGTGTGTGTAAAAGAGCTGGATTACTGGCCAAAAAGGGGGGTTGGAAATAGTACCTGGACAAGTAAGAGGGGCTTCAAGAGTGAGTATTTTTTAATTTTGTTTAGTTTTTAATTTTGTTCTTTCAAAATTTGTCCACTTTCTCTGTGCCAAGACAGTAGAATGAATGATTATATGAAATAGCCTTAAGCACCTGTATATGCTGAAGTTTATGTGTATGTTCCCTTAATTGTCAGATAATTTTAAAAACTATCTTAGGTGATGAAAATCTACACTAATAAAAGAGAAACATGCAAATTGGTGTCACTCTGCTACCCCCACCAGCCAATCAGAGTGACTATGCAAATTAACCCAACAAAGATGGCGGTTAATTTGCATACACAGGCACAGAGCAAAGACTGAAGACTCGAGGCTTGGCTTCTCCGTTGTGGCTGGACCAAAGGCCTGGGTCCCGGGTGCCGGAGGAAAACCGGTGCCAGCAGCCAGGGGAAGGAAGGCCTATTGCGTGAATCTTTGTGCAATGGGCTTCTAGTAGTATAATAAAAACACATATGTGCCCGGCTGGTGTGGCCCAATGGTTGAGTATCGATCTATGAACCAGGAGGACATGGTTCAATTCCCAGTCAGGGCACATGCCTGGGCGTGCAGGAGGCAGCTGATAAATGATTCTCTTTCATCATTGATGTTTCTATCTCCCTCTCCCTCTCTGAAATAAAAAACATATTATTAAAAAAATAAAAGAAACATGGTGAAAATTTCAAATGAAACATGACATCCAGTGAAAAGTCAAGATGTAGGACTTTCCTGACCCCAATCACCTAATTCTGCCCAGAGGCTGCCACCAATAGCAGTTTCCCATGCTTTCCTCTAGAGATAGCCCATACATCTAGAAGTGTTTATAAACACATTTGTAAATGTTGCTATTATTAATCATTATTTATTGTTATTGTTAACAAGGAGCTTGTAATCTAAGCATGCTCTAGGAGAGCAGCTTTCCACTCTCTGATGGCAGCCCACAGGAACGTACATTCCCAATACATGCACAGCACATAACCATGCACATAACGGAAACAAGCTTTCATGGAACAGTGCTTGCCCTTTCTATGGAAACGTGTCCTGATGTTTTTCATTGTTTCACACCCATGAAGTTGATTTGTGACACACCACTGTGGGGAGCTCTGGAGAACATCGTTCTGTCTCCACCCACTCCCACTTCAACCCCCCTCTCAAGCTTTGACAGGTACATGTAGCTGAAGCATCCTTACTGAGTTCCCTGATTTCTTCTCTAGAGACGTGGGAGGTGGGAAGCTGCATATGAAATTCATGTCTTTAGCCCCAGGTATTACTTCACCAGAGATGAGATCTCCTTCCCTTTCACAGAGTTGCTGCTTTAACGAAGACTTGAACAAAGCAGGATTGTCACCAGGCCCATATTGACAGGAGATCTTAATCTAGATGAAACTTGTTTCCCAACTTGTTCCTTTCTTCTCCCATTCCTTGGCTTTCTGGAGGACGGTGCCTTTGCCTGTGACCGTGACAGAAAGTGGTCTGTTCTTTTTCTTTTTTTGCAGATTTATTTGTATTGAGAGGGAGAGGGAGAGGGAGAAAGGGGGAAACATCAATCACCTGCCTCCTGCACACCCCCTACAGGGATCAAGCACACAACCCATCCCAGGCATGTGCCCTCACTAGGAATTAAACCAGCAACTGTATGGTGCACAGGACGATGCTCAACTAACCAACTGAGCCAAAGAGGTCTGTTCTTGAGTGCTGTTGCAAAGTTGACGGATACAGTTTGTGGCAGTGTCCATGTTCTCCAAGTGGTACCCAGTGCTATGGTGTGGCCTCAGCCTTCTCAGGTTGTCCTTCATCTCCACAGTGAGCTTGAGGTCCACACACCTGCACTCCTCCATCCTGCACTCCTTCAGTTTCTGCTCCAGGCCGGCCAGGACTCCCTGGTGTGTACGTTTTTTTTCTTAATTGATTAAGGTATTACATATGTGTCCTATCTCCCTTTGCCCCCCCCC
>NW_005871292.1:1293363-1294563 GCF_000147115.1 Myotis lucifugus | reverse complement strand
TATTTATCTTTCTGACACTGGCTTTAGCATAATGCTCTTCAGGGCTCATGCATGCTGTTGCGAATGGTAAGAGTTCCTTCCTACTTTCAGCAGTATAGTATTCCTCTGTGTAGATGTACCACAGTTTCTTAACTCACTCGTCTGCTGATGGGCACAAAGGCTGCTAACAACTCTTAGCTATTGTATATTTGTGCTGCTATAAACATAGGCGTGCATATACCCTTTATGAGTGGCGTTTCTAGTTTCTTGGGATATACTAGTATTCCTAGAAGTGGGATCACTGGGTCAAATGAGGAGTTCTATTTTTAGTTTGGTAAGGAAACTCCATACTGTTCTCCAAAGTGGCTTGTACTTTCTTTTGTTAAAGAATATGGAAGTTTGTGGGGTTTCTTTTTTTTTTTTTTTTTTATATATTTTTATGATTTCAGAGAGGGAGAGAGAGATAGAAACATCAATGATGAGACAGAATTACTACTTGGCTGCCTCCTGCATGTCTCACGCTGGGGATGGAGGCCACAACCCGGGCATGTGCCCTGAACGGGAATCGAACTGTGACCTCCTGGTTCATAAGTTGGTGCTCAAACACTGAGCCACGCCAGCCACGCAGCACAGTGATTCTTATCTTTCTGGTCACTGCTGGTTCCCCAGCTCCTGGAACTGTGTAGGTACTGGGGTTATTAGTTGACTGAAGAAATGAACAGGTAGGCAAAGCGAGAAAAATTAAGAAGTCCACCCATCTGGTTTCCCCATAGAGGAAGGGAGTAACAATGGGAATAACACTGGCTTTCTTTCCACAGGTTTCAGCCTGGGATGACCGCCGGGTAGAAGGCACGTTTCCTGGGAAGATCTGAACTGGGCATCCTCCATCCTTTTCCCAGGGGCGTGAAGGGGGGCCTGGGTACATCCCACCCTAGAATCCTGAATCATGGCTTAACTAATAATAAATACTTGTTGGAAAAATGTAAGACTGTGTGTGTGTAAAAGAGCTGGATTACTGGGCAAGAACCTGGGTTGGAAATAGTACCTGGACAAGTAAGAGGGGCTTCAGAGTGAGTATTTTTTAATTTTGTTTTGTTTTTAATTTTGTTCTTTCAAAATTTGTCCACCTTCTCTGTGCCAGACAGTAGAATGAATGATTATATGAAATAGCCTTAAGCACCTGTATATGCTGAAGTTTATGTGTATGTTCCCTTAATTGTC
>NW_005871292.1:1291667-1293263 GCF_000147115.1 Myotis lucifugus | reverse complement strand
GTGTCTGCAGGGACCAGCTGGAAACCATATCCTGTTGGGAAGTTTCAGAAGGCTCAGCTTCCACTGGGTCAGGTCCTGCCCCTGGGGTGCACTCTGGAGCTCATCATCACACACAGGTCTTTAGGCTACAGCACAACATCCCAGCCCTGGCCTGGGGTCCTCAGGGCCCAGTATGCTGCCCATGTGCCAAAGGTAGGTGGCATCAGAGCCACCTACCATGGACATGACCTGCAGGTTCAGTAAGCAGGCCTCGGCCTCAGCAGGGTCCACCTTTCAAAGGCACAAAAACATTCAGGAAAAATCAGTCTCTCCCTCGCCTTCTCCTCTAGCCATAAGGAGATGACTGCCATTACTGGTTTCTTGTGTGTCCTTCCAAAGATAGTTTATACATCTGCAAGCAGACCTTTCCTCCTACCTGCCTACCCATCATAAAAGCCTGCTGTTCCTGATGTTCTGAACCTTACTTTTATCTATAATAACAAAAGTGTAGTATGCTAATTAGACCAGACGTCATCCTGGAACGAAGCCGGGGCTGCAGCCGTGGGATCAATGCAGCCACCAAGGCTGCAAGGGAGGGATCCAGGCAGCCGTGGCTGCCAAGGCCTACTCTTGCATGAATTTCATGTATTGGGCCTCTAGTCCTATATAATAAAAGGCTAATATGCAAATTGATTAAATGCAGCAACGACCAGTCACTGTGATGCACACTGACCACCAGGGTGCAGACGCTCAATGCAGGGGGAGTGCCACTCAGCTAGAAGCCAGGCTCACGGCTGCCTCCGTGGCAGCGCTCAGGATGTCCGACTGATGGCTTAGCGGGGCACGGGCCTAAGCCATCAGTTGGACATCCCCCGAGGGCTCCTGGACTGCGAGAGGGTGCAGGCCAGACTGAGGGGAACCCCCTCCCCCAAATGTACAAATTTTGTGCACTGGGCCTCTAGTCCATTAATAATAGTACTTAGAAATCATTTATTGTCAACCTGATACTCTTTTTTAAAAAATATATTTTTATCGATTTCAGAGAGGAAGAGAGAAACATCAATGATGAGAATCATTGATCAGCTACCTCCTGCATGAATCAAGCCCATAACCCAGGCATGTGTCCTGACCGGGGATCAAACCATGACCTTCTGGTTCATAGGTCAATGCTCAACCACTGAGCCATGCTGGTCAGGCTAATCTGCTACTCTTAAACTTTTTCAGGTTTTACAAGTAATATATTAATATACTAGAGGCCCAGTGCACGAAATTTGTGCATGGGGGGCAGGGGGGTGGTACCCTCAATCCAGCCTGCACCCTCTCCAATCCTGGACCCCTCGGGGGATGTCCGACTGCCAGTTTAGGCCCAATCCTGGGGATCAGACCTAAACCGGCAGTCAGACATTACTCTCACAATCTGGGATCACTGGCTCCTAACTGCTCACCTGCCTGCCTGCCTGATCGCCCCTAACTGCTCCCCCTGCTAGCCTGATCACCCCCTAACCGCCTCTGCCTGCTGGCCTAGTTGACCCTAAATGCTCCTCTGCAAGTCTGGTCGCCCCCAACTACACCCCCTGCCAGCTGGTCACCCTCAACTGGCCCCCCCTGCTGGTCTGG
>NW_005871292.1:1283076-1289850 GCF_000147115.1 Myotis lucifugus | reverse complement strand
CTGGGTGTCCCCCTGGGTTCCTAAATTTGGAAAGGTGTAACCACTCAGCAGAAGAGGCAGTTCTGGGATTCAGGATTCACACACAGGTCCAACTTGGATCTCTCTTCTGCTCCCAGGAAGGCCTATGTCTTAAGGAGAGACATCAGGTGGTGCACTCATTCCCACCACCACCACCCCCCCTGCCGCCCGCCCACAGCAACCTTACCAGGACCACATCACCCTGCCCATGTGGCCAGATACTAGCACAATCTGGAATATCAGGTCTATAAATCACTCAGGTGGGGCACATAAAGCTGTTCTCTCATGCTGGTCTGCCTGCTTGACCTCTTGTCCCTTTTTCCAGACACTCTCCTCCCTTCCTAAGGAGGGGCCTGGGCATATATAGGGAGCCACTGTGGGAGAGGCTGGCCAGAGAAACTGCAGGCAGAGAAGGTGAGGAGGGGACTCTGGGGGTCTGGATGGGTAGAGGGAACTGGGGTGGTCTGAGGCGCAAGGAGGGCCAGTGCTGAGCTCTGGCCAGGGAGTGCCCTGCTTGGTCCTCACTATCCTCTTTTGTAAAATGGCCCATCAACCAGGGTTGTGGGAAGCTGAGCGCACTCAGTACCAGCCTAGGCCCAGCAGAGAGCAAGGACCAGCCCATGGCAGTTGGGGCGCAGTGGGTCCAGCTGGACCTTCCCTCCTCTCCTGACTTTTGCCTGGCCTCATCCCTGCTCATGTGTCCCAGGCACGACTATGGCTTCTGCAGCAGCAGAGGCGGAGAAGGGATCTCCGATTGTGGTGGGGCTGCTGGTCGTGGGCAACATCATTATTCTGGTGAGACATCCCCCAGTGCTGGGAGCTGAGTGGGAGGTGGGGAGAAGGGGGCAGTCCTGAGCCTGAGGGTGGAGGCTGAGGGCCCAAGACTCCCCAGCAGGCCAGTGTTGTAGGCTCTCAAGTCAGAGCAGCCTGCATTCGAATCTCAGCTCTGCCTCTCTTATCAGTGTGATCTTGAGCAAGTGACTTTAATTCTCTGTGCCTGTTTCCCCATCTACAGATTATGTCCTCATTATGGGGATATTTGTGTGGATTAATCCATGTATGACCCTCAGCTCAGAAAAAGTAATTAAGAAATGCTAACTATCGCCCTAGCCAGTTTGGCTCAGTGGATAGAGCATTGGCCTGTGGACTGAAGGGTCCCAGGTTCGATTCCAGTCAAGGGCACATGCCCGAGTTGCAGGCTCAATCCCCAGTGGGGGGCGTGTAGGAGGCAGCTGATCAATGATTCTCTCATCATTGATGTTTCTGTCTCTCTATCTCCCTTCCTCTCTGGAATCAATATAAATATATATTTAAAAAAAGAAATGCTAGCTATCAACATTAATATGATTACAAATATAAAGTGCCTGCTTGGCACACAGGAAGCCCATGATAATGAATAATAACAATGTCTTTTTCTTAATATTTAATGTTTTTTTTAAAAAATATGTGATGCCTGTACATGGCTCTGGGGCCAGACAGCCTGGGTTCAAATCCCAGCTTTGCCACTTTCTATTGTGGGACCTGGGGTCATCTCTCTGAGCCTCAATTATCTTATCTGTAAGATGGAGATAAAATAGTAGTGCTGAGAGGATAAAATGAGTTACTGGATTAATGTACTTAGACCAGTTTGGTATGTGTGGTTACTCTTTGTATTAGTCATAACAACAATGTACATTACAGCTGGTAACAATAATAGTCATCACACAGAAACCAATTATGAGGTCCAATTACGAGGTCCAATGCCTGGCACACAGGAAGTAGTCTAGGAGTGTTAGTTTGATTGTTGTCAAACAGATCTACCAAGAAATTCCCACTCTTTTGTTCCCCATTCCTTATCCCGCAGGTAACTAGATGTTTAGTTTTTCCAACATGCAACAAATGCAAGCAATAGGAGCATATATACCAATTTCCTCCCTTTCCTCGCCCCAAATGTCACTCATTCCATATCCTTTTTATGCCTCCCATTTTCTCCTGCTCACATAGCCTATAGGCCACTCCACAGAAGTCCTCAAAAGAGCCCCTCTGTCCTTTCCCACAACTGCATAGCACTCCATCGTGCTACAGGGGATCACCTGTGGTTTGTGATTTTCCTACATGGGCACGTGTGTGTGTAGGGTTGATTTCTGCAAGTGGAATTGCCGAACCAAAGAGTTGATATATTTGTAATTGTTCTGGGAATGGTCAGATTCCCCTATTCAGAGAATAACACTAGTAAGGAAGGGCAGGTTGACCAACCATCTCCTCTGTGCCAGTCATCACTCAGGCTTTGCATGTGGCATCTCCTTTTGCCCTTAAAGCAACTGGCAGTGAGGGGAGAGGGGCAGTTCTGACTGGGCCCTCCTTCCTTTCTGGCCTCTGTCTAGCCTCAACCCTGTTCATGAAAGGCGATGTCTTTGCCTCTCTTATTACATGCCCACTTTACTGAGCAGGCAGTAGAGGTTCAGAATGAGGAAGGAACTTGCTCATGGAGACTCATGCAGCTGGGGATGTTGCCCCTGAGTTGGTCCTTCTAACCTGCTGCTCTGTCTAGCTGTCAGGTCTGGCCCTGTTTGCTGAGACAGTATGGGTGACAGCTGACCAGTACCGTGTGTACCCACTGATGGGTGTCTCAGGCAAGGATGATGTCTTCGCTGGTGCCTGGATCGCCATCTTCTGTGGCTTCTCCTTCTTCGTTGTGGCGAGCTTTGGTGTGGGTGCAGCGCTCTGCCGCCGGCGGTCCATGATCCTCACGGTGAGTCCCCAGGAGGAGGGAATGGGGACACGTAGGCACAAAGATCATCCTCATAGATTCATAATAACAACCACCACTGCAGCCACTAGTGTGTGTTCAACATGGCATTACACCCAGGCCTCATGGTAATCAATCATTTTATTTCACCTTCCCATAACCCCCAAACCTAGGCTCGGCTGTCACCATAATTTCAGAAAGAAAACTTGGACACAGGGGAGGAAGGGCATAAAGCTCTCTACACAGGAGGACAACTCTTGAGTAGCAGGACTGGGATTTGAACCTCAGTTAATTGGTCTCCAGAGTTTGTGCCCATAAGTGGTGCTGTCGATAATGACAATAATAATAGCACAACCAGCATTTAATGAGTGCTCTTTACTTTCTAAATGCTTTACATGGATAGTTCATTTATTCCCCACAACTCCATATGAGATACCGTCGTCGTCATCATCATCATCATCATCATCATCACCGTCATGAGCCCACTTGACAGTTGAGATTGAGGCTCAGAGAAGTGAAGTCACTTATCCAAGGTCACACAGCAAGTGAGTGACTGAGCCTGTGCTCTCAGTCTCTGCCAACAACAATTGCACCAACAATATCCACACTTCCCAAGGGCCTCTCATGTGCCTCATATGCTAAGCAGTTTAGAAATGAACTCTCAATCCTCCCAGAACCCCTCTGAGGTTACTAGATGAGGAAACTGAGGTTCAAAGAAGCCAAAGCCCAGGTAGTAGGGAAAACAAGGATTCTAATCCTGGCCTCAGTGACACAGAACCAACACTGTGCTTCCTCTGTAGTTGAGGGCCTTTTAAATTCCCAGGAGCACAACTTATTCAATCAACAAATGCTAATTGAGCAAGAACCATGTGCCAAACCCTATGCTAGGCACCGGAGCTATCTAGTGAGCAAAACATAAAGCCCTTGTCATAGAGGAAGATGCTCTGAGGGGGAGAAGACAGTGACTAGGGAAGGGTGAGCTGGAACTGAGGAAGAGGGTGGGGAGGCCTTGCAGCTAGAGAAAGTAAAGGCCTGGGGGAGGTGAGGAATGAGCCTGGGTGTGTATCTGCAGGAAGAACATTCCAGGTGAAGGGAACAGCAAGAGCAAAGGCTCTGAAGCCAGAGGAGGCCAGGAGGCCAGTGGGGGTGGGGTGAGAGAGGAGCCGAGGTGAGGGCAGATGGGGTTGGGGAGAGAATAGTGGGCGGTGGCATGGAGGATGAGGGAAGAAAGGGAAGGTGGGCCTGTCAGGTGGGCCTTATGGGCCTTAGTAAAGACTTTGGCTTCACCATAAGATGGAGCCACAGAAAGGCTCTTTTTTTTTCCTTTCCTGTTTTCCTTCTTTTAAAATTTCTTTCCTGCATTTAATTCTCTGGCATAACAATTTAACCAAAGCCCTAAAAGTTCACCCAACTAGTAAAAAAAGTTTGTGTCTGTCTATTAGTTTGTCATTAAATAAGACATAGAAGTTTTAAAAAACACATTATAGGAAATTTCAAACATAGATGAGAGTAGAGAGAATGGCCTGATGAACCCTGTGTACCTATCACCTGGTTTCAACACAATTAGTCACAGACTGGCCAAGTTTGTCTCCTCTGCTCCACTCTCTGCCTGCCCACATTTTTATTTCCTGGGGTATTTTGAAGCACATTCCAGACACCAAGTCATTATAAATACTTGAGTGCACATTTCTCTGAGTGATAAGGACATTGTTTTAAAGCAGTCGGGCAAGTTAATGCCACAGCATTTCATCTCAGCAGTAGAGTTAGCAAATCCACGCCCCACACCCTGTTGGTTTAAGGGTGAAGGGAAGAGGTGAGGACAGGGATATCATTTACATTAAACACCAGTCAAATAAATTTTTCTTTTTTTGTACAACCATCATGCTGCTGGCACACCTGCAAAATTCACCCTGGTTTCTTCAAATCTATCTTCCAATACCCAGTCTGTGCTCAAATGTCCCTGGTTATCTCAAGAATCTCTCTCTCTCTCTCTCTCTCTCTCTCTCTCTCTCTCTCTCTCTCTCCCTCTCTTTTTTTTTCCTTCCTAGAGTAGACATTTATTTTACTGCATCCAAGCATATCCATTAACTTCAGGAAATACTTTACATATATTTTCATTTCATTTTCCTCTAACTTTCTATTATGGAAAATTTCAAACATACAAAAAAGGGGAAAGACTTGAACAGTGAACACCTGTATACCTATCACATAGATGCTACCATTCACATCGTTCTATACATTTTTAAGAATTTTTCATTTCCTTTGAGGGGGTGTGATTCCACAGGTTTTGCCCTGACTGTGCTGTTTGTTTGTCCCTGTCTCTATCTCTCCCCAGTACCTGGTGCTCATGCTCATTGTCTACATCTTCGAGTGCGCCTCCTGCATCACATCCTACACCCACCGAGACTATGTGAGCCAGTCAGAGGCCAGGGGAGGGGCATGACTTCTGGGGGGAGTGTGTTGAGGGTCTCAGGCTAAGAGTGGAGGTCGACTTTTCTTCCCACCCAACCCCACTGGACCCTATTCTTCCTGGCCCTCCACAGATGGTGTCCAACCCATCCCTGATTACCAAGCAGATGCTGACATTCTATAGTGCAGACACAGACCAGGGCCAAGAACTGACTCGCCTCTGGGACCGTATCATGATTGAGGTGAGCAAGGATGGGCAAGGGTGGCAGGGAGGCCGGGAGGACCTGAGGCCCTGACTGCAGAGGTAGATAGGGCTTCCATTATGCCCACAGGTATATGATATCCACTCATTTGGTTCTTATGAGGGAGGCTCTTAGTCATTGTCATTTTTCAGATGACTAAACTGGCCCCAAAACAGGGAAAGTCACTTGCCCAGAGTAAGTGGCTGAGCTGGAATCCAAACCTGGCAGCCTAAGTCCAGAATCCCTGCTCTTAGTCGTGACATATATTATCTTAACAGCAAACATTTAATGAGCACTAACTTCTATTTAGCACTGTTCAATGCACTTTGAAAGTTTATTTAATCCTCACAACTACCCCATAAGGGAGATCAGCTTTTTAGTGATGAGGAAACTGAGGCAAGAGGTTGAGGAGCTTGAACAAGGTCACACAGCTGGTAGTTCACAGAACCAGAAGGATTCAAACCCAGGATGTTGCATTCCAGAAAACCATATTCTTGGCTAAGCCCAACATGACATGGCAGCACAGAGGAGAATATTGAGGATTCAAGGGAAATTGAGGTCCCAATTCAGCTTAAGTCATATAGCTAGCCAGGATTAGAGCCCATGTTTAAAGGGCCTATGTTTTCATCTTTCAGGGCCCACAAAGTAAACACCCATAGGGACTAGAAAAAACAACAACACAAAAATCCACCTTTGCTGTCATTTAGCTCAGGTTTTGTTGACAGTGAACTCAAAAGAATCCTATATAATAAAACCCTAATATGCAAATTGACCAAACAGCAGAACGACTGGTCACTATGATGTGCACGGACCACCAGAGGGCAGACAGTCAATGCAGGAGCTGCCCCCTGGTGATCAGTGCGCTCCCACAGTGGGGGCGCCACTCAACCAGAAGCCGGGCTCAGGTTGGTGAGCACAGCAGTGGTGGCGGGAGCCTCTCCAGCCTCCACTGCAGGCAGGTGGTAAGGAGTGAGGGGTCCTGTACTGCGAGAGCCCCAGACTGCAAGAGGGATGTCTGACTACAAGCTTAGGGTTTGGGCCTAAGCCGGCAGGCGGACATCCCCTGAGGGGTCCCAGACTGCGAGAAGGTGCAGGCTGGGCTGAGGAACGCCCCCCACCCCCACCCAGTGCACAAATTCCATGCACCGGCCCTCTAGTTTTAAAATAAATCATGATTGTGGGTTTGATCCAAATCCCTCATCAGCCTCTTGGTTCTGGAACAAATATCTTCTGGTCATTGCTCACACACACAGACACTGCCCTCCTCCTTGAGGCCCAGGACATGGGGAAGTTGGGCCCAGCAGTGGCCCAGAACAACCTTGCCCTTTCTCACTGTCTGACCTCAGGCAAGCAGCGGTCTGCTCTGAGCTGGAGCCT
>NW_005871292.1:1247869-1282976 GCF_000147115.1 Myotis lucifugus | reverse complement strand
TTTCTCCAGCAAGAGCCTGTGGAACAGGGTCACCAGGGACAGGGGAATTTTACCATCAACATTTCCGGGAGGCCACCCCGGAGGTGGTGTTTCCCTGGCCCCCACTGTGCTGTCGGCGGACTGGCAACTTCATTCCCCTCAATGAAGAAGGCTGCCGCCTGGGCCACATGGACTACCTGTTCACCAAGGTATGTCCCCTCCCTCCTGCTGCACCTGTCTGTGGTCTCTCTGGCCCTCTCTGATTCTTCTATCTCTTCCTCCTTTCCACTGTCTATTATTTCCTCCTCCCCTCTCTGGCTTTCTCTATCTCTCCCTTCTCTCAACTCTCCCTCCATTAGTCTCTCTCTCCCTCTGAAAGTTAGCAGGATGCACACAGGGTCTATCTGATTTAGACCTGGCACCTGCAATTTTTCTCAGGTTTTCTGGGATGAGCAACAATAATAATAGCAGTAGCACAACACAAATAACAACCCATATTTATTGAGCTTATACTTTTTACCAGGCATCCTTCGAAGTGCTTTAAATTTTTATCTTATTTCTCACCACAGCCTGATGAGGTAAAGGTTATAATTATCCCACCTTACAGATGATGAAACTGAGGGGCCACTCGCTAGTGAGGGATGGAGCTGGGGTTTGATTTCAGGCAGTTAGGCCCCAACCAGATGCTTTAACTATTGTGAGGGGAGTGCAGAGGCAGAGAAAGAAACCAGAAGAGGTTAGACTAGGAGAACTGGTCCCAGTGTTCCTCTGGTTGCTCTTGGCTGCCTGGGGCCCTTCAGCAGCATGTCTTAGATCAGGTGTGCGAACCATCACCCCTTGCAGAATCAGACAGCCATGTTTCCAGCCCAGACTCTGGGCAGAGTGCTTACATGCATCTCCATGGAATCTTCACAACTGCTTTCAGAGGGCAGTGCTGTTAAGATCACCACTTTGCAGATGGGGAAACTGAGGTTCAGAGGGTCAGATTCATATGTAGGCCCCATAGAGAACAAGCGGTAGAGCTAGTGCATCAGCTCGGTCCTGCCTAACTCCAGGGCACCTTTGTTCTTGGCTGATTCCAAGTTGGGGCAGGGGTCTACACGAAGAGTGGCTCTGGACCCACTCAGCTTCATCTCTAAATGAGGAGATGTCAGAAGTGGACTGATCCTAAAGGCACATTTCAAACCCTTGGAACCTGTGGGCAGCATGGAAAGCCTACTCTAAATAAAATTACCCCCAGGCTGTCGTAATCACCATCATGGCAGCACCTACTTATACAGGTCCTGGATTCAAGGTCACATCCCTGCTCCCTGAATCCACGCTGAGAGGTAAGCACTGCCATAATCCCCATTGCACAAGAGAAAAACCAAGGCTCAAGGAAGGAAGTGACTTTCCTGAGGGCATACAGCAACTCTTGCTTTCAGCAGCCAACCTCCTGAGGGAATTTGCTCAAACCCTCATTTTCCCCCTGCCCAGGGCTGCTTCGAACACATTGGCCATGCCATCGACAGCTACACGTGGGGCATCTCGTGGTTTGGGTTTGCCATCCTGATGTGGACGGTGAGAGGCGGGGAGCCTACAGGTTGGGTGGGATGTGGGTGTGGGGCTGGAGCACCCCTAACCCAACTGCCTTCTCCTCCAGCTCCCTGTGATGCTGATAGCCATGTATTTCTACACCACATTGTGAGGAACGAGAAGGGATGGTCACGTGCACACCTTGGCCTCCTCCTCCTGCTCCTGCTTCCTCCAGCTGAAGCTTGGCTGACTGCCTCACCTTTCCCTTTCCACCTCCTCACCCTTCCCTCCTTGTCCTCCCAAGATCTTTTACCAGGTTTCTGAGCTCTGCTAGGAATCTGAACCCCCTGGACATGCATGCATGGGCCCTTAGCCCTTAACCTCATTTCGTTTGGTTGATTCCTGGCCCATCTATCAGTGGCAACTTAAATTCCTATCCTTAGATCTCACCACCCATTCACAGATGCCTCCTTCATGGTGGATATTGCCATTATTACTGAGTGGGTTGTGATTATCTATTGAAGCTCTGGTAGACTGGGATTGCTGTGAGGGGAGGGACATGTTCTGTCATGGCCATTTATTGTCCCCAGCATTGCCCAGCACTGGTTTGAGCATAGATATTCAATAAAAACTGTTTGCATGAGTTAATTTGTTTTCTTCTGGGACAAAGGTGAATGAACAAGAACTCTTCCAATGGAAATGGCAGAAACCCAACTGGCAAAGACTGAAATATAACAGGAAATTTATTGGCTCATGTAACTGAGTCAATAGGGCTGGATCCAGGAGTTCAGACTAGGTATCTAGGAAACCGGCTTCACTCTGAGGCAGGATTTCTCTGCAACACTAGATGCACATCTGGATAGCTAAGCAACAGCACTGAGGAAGGGCCTCTGTCCCAAGGCCAAGGATTAAATTTTGCTATCTTGGCTTAGGTTCTAGCCCACCCTTTGGGTAGGGAAAGGAGAGCATCAGACTAATGACCCTGCTAAGAATGCATCCAGGGATGGTGTTGAGAAGGGGTTGTTTATCAAAGGAAAATCAGAGCACAGGGCCGATGCGCCAGTACAGGTGATAGACACCCCCCTATTAGGGACTAGAGCGTCCAGCAAGTTCTCTAAGTAATAAAAAATAATATTTTAACATGACAGACAGCAAACTTTAAGACTCTCCTCACTGCTCTTTTATCCTCTCTGAAGCAAGCTCATCCTCTGGCCATTTTTACAGCAATTGGGCCCTGCCAGGAAAGCCTGGCTTCCTTCCCCATCAAATGAAGTTTCTCGGGATCCTCATTCAGTCCTCACTGGTCTACTGACGGTCTGCAGGTGCTAAATTCAGATACCAGCTTTAAAAAATCTGTAATGGTCAAAGAAGTCTATTGGGATGAAAAATTGGAAACAACCTCATATCCATCAGCTGGGGATGGGTTGCACAACTCATTTTATATCCTTGGACTGGAATCCTCAGTGGCTGCTAAAAAGAAGACAGCTCTGCCCTGGCTGGGTAGTTCAGTTGGTTGGAGCATTGTCCCTATATGCGAGGGTTGCGGGTTTGATCCTGGATCAGGGCACATACAATGAATGCATGGATAAGTGGAACAGCAAGTCGATGTTTCCCTCTCCTTCCCATCTCTAAAATGAATAAAAATCTGTATGGGTTTTAAAAAAATAAGATAGATCTATGTGAGCTTATATCAAAAGATGTCACAATGATATAAATAAACAGAAAGCATATATAAGGATGTTCATTGCAGTAACCTAAATGAACATCAGTAGATTAGTTCTAATTAGTACCCTGACCAGGGCCCGGGCCAGGTAGGAGCTTGCAAACAAGGTATGTACCCTTGACTGGAATTGAACCTGGGACCCTTTGGTCCACAGGCCGAACACTCTAGCCACTAAGCCAAACTGGCTAGGGAAGCTATGCTATATGTTTACTTTACAACACCACAGAGTAAAAAATAATGTTTTAACATGGAAAAACCTCTAAGAAATGCAAAGTTGAAAAACTTGCTAACTGCATACAGTACTTTTATTCCTGTAGATACATATGTAGGGTTGGATTTTTAAAAAATGGATCAAGATATTTTTTAAAAGTTTAAAATAATAGGGAAAATACTTTTAAAAAAACATATTTTTATTGATTTTAGAGAGAAAGGGAGAGAGGAGAGAAACAGCAATGATGAGAGGGAATCATTGATCAGCTGCCTCCTGCACGCCCCCTACTGGGGATCAAGCCCACCTGGGACCCTTCATTCGCCGGCTGATGCTCTGTCCACTGAGCCAAACCAGCTAGGACAGGAAAATACTTCTTAAAAAGTAAATCAGCCTGGCCGGCATGGCTCAGTGGTTGAGCATCAGCCTATGAACCAGGAGGTCACTGTTGGATTTCCGGTCAGGGCGCATGCCCGGATTGCAGGCCTGATCCCGTGTGGGGCATGCAAGAGGAAGCCAATCCATGATTCTCTCTCATCAATGATATTTCTATCTCTCTCTCCCTCTCCTTTCCTCTCTGAAATCAATAAAAATATATTTTTTAAAAAAGTAAAATCATTTGTAACCCTTTCACTTAAAAGTGTATAAAAATTTAGAAATGGAAGTGTTACCGGACGGGGCCTCGGGCCCAGAGCAGTTCTGCCTCGGGCCAGCCTATAGTGTGTGGGTTCTTCACTTCCTGTAGGAAAGATTTCACAACACAAGTTCAGGTGATTTGGGGAGCACATTTTTTAAAGCAGGGAACAGTGAAACAAAGGAAGGGCTTAGGGTGGAAGCAGCCACAGGAGAGGGCCTAGGCAGTGCTCTGCTTTGGCTCCGTAGAAACATCACGGGAAAGAAGTGAGCCAGGGCGGGGCTGCTTTCAGCTCACTGGGAAGTCAAGACAAAGGGGTCCTTGGAGACAGGATCAGGGGGTGAGCCCAGGACAGATTGCTGCTGGCTACTGCTCCCCTGGTTGCAAGTCTTGTGGGGACCCTTCGAGTTTAGGAGGAAGTAAAAAGTTCGTCCCCAAGAAGGGGCATGGCCATGCTCTAGAGCAGTGGTTCTCAACCTGTGGGTCGCGACCCCTTTGGCGGTCGAACGACCCTTTCACAGGGGTCGCCTAAGACCATCCTGCATATCAGATATTTACATTACAATTCATAGCAGTAGCAACATTACAGTTATGAAGTAGCAACGAAAATAATTTTATGGTTGGGTCACAACATGAGGAACTGTATCCTTTAATACAGTTCCTCATGTTGTGGTGACCCCCAATTTCATTGTTACAAATTGAACATAATTAAAGCATAGTGATTAATCACAAAAACAATATGTAATTATATATGTGTTTTCCGATGGTCTTAGGCGACCCCTGTGAAAGGGTCGTTCGACCCCCAAAGGGGTCGTGACCCACAGGTTGAGAACCACTGCTCTAGAGTGAGCCTGCACCAGGTCTTTATCTTGGGGTTTTTTTTATCTTTCTTCTGTGGACGGGAATCTTAGGTGAGTGTTTCAGTAAAATATTCATCAGCTTTCCAGGTACATTTAAAATATGCTGACTCATTAAAATGAGCGTATAGGGGAGTTTGGGATTATTCTCTGGTCAGCTTTACTGTTTTACTTTCATCTTGGGTTTGTCTGGCTCTAATCAGGTTTTTTGTTATTTGTTCCCCTGACTTCATCTGTCCTTGGTTTTGGCTGGCACAAATGGTACTAATTGGGTCTCTGTTACCTATCTCCTCAACAAAGGTGATTTAAGCTATTTATTCTCTGGTTAGGGAGGAGGGTATAAACCATTTGCTCTCAAGTGCTCTTGGTTAGGGAAGGGAAGGTTTTGTGATTCACTGGCTGGCTGTAAGTTGTTCAAATTGTTTGGCCTTGTTTAATTATTTTGTCCCAGTTTCCCCATTCTACTTGCCCAGGAATTTTCCTAGCTTCTTACTATCCTGCTTTAGAAGCATCCCATATTTTACTCCATAGTAAATTCCCCCCACCCCAAATCTGGTCCAACTCCCTACCTAGATAACTGCTATTAACACTTAATAAAATCCCTTTTCAACTTTTCAAAAATTTATATAGACAGATCTATATATACTTATAAAAGTACACACATGTGTTTAATAGAACATGCTTTAAATATTGCTTTGCAACTTGCTTTCTTCACTTACCTATATATATATTATAGCCATCTTTTCTTGTCAGTATATATTGTGATGAATTGAATGTCAGTAAAAAATTTTAACAAGGATGGGGTCAAGGATAGGTAACCAGGCATAACTCCAAGTCTCCCACTCCGAGACATCGGCGTCAAGGTCCTGATTAGAGCCTTGTAACTGCAAATCAAGGACGTTTGTGTTTTCTGGGGATAAAAGCTCGCGGGAGACAAAGCCCGGGGCTGTTACAGGGGAAAGCCTGCGGCAGTCACTGGCCAGTTCAATAAATCCTCGCTTGCTGTTTAAGACCTAATTGGAGTTGGTGGTCTTATTCTTGCGAATGTTGGTCCACAACAATATGAGTTCACCCCTTTTTTTCTTTTTTTTTCTTTTTTTTAAAATATATTTTATTGGTTTTTTACAGAGAGGAAGGGAGAGAGATAGAGAGTTAGAAACATCGATCAGCTGCCTCCTGCACATCTCCTACTGGGGATGTGCCCGCAACCCAGGTACATGCCCTTGACCAGAATCGAACCTGGGACCCTTCAGTCCGCAGGCCGACGATCTATCCACTGAGCCAAACCGGTTTTGGCAGCCCCCCCCTTTTTTTTTCTTATGATTGCAATGTATTTCAGAGTATAGATGTATCATAGATTGTCATGATCTGTTGTTAAGTAAAACAAGGGGAAAAATAGTATGCATAACTTATTTCATTTTTATAAAAATTATGTGTACATATTTCCCATGAAGGACTCCTTTGAGAGGGAGAGTAGGATGGAGGGCTGATGAGGAAGAATTTTCACATCATATATATTTTTATGTTTAAAAATATTTTTATAAAGATTATCTATTACTTTTCAAAAACAAAAGACTAGTAAAAGGGTTTCTAAAATACTAAACAATATACACCTTTACTTTTGAAGCCAGAATTTAAAACACCTCTTAGATGTGATATGCACCTATTTTAACACACACGGGCCCCTCCAGGTTAACTGGCCTAACTGGCTTTTCTTCAGGCCCTGGAATAAGACTTTTCCTCCATCCTGGGCACATATTTGGTTGCCTTGTAAACGTGTCAATTCCGGCCTTATCTACTTACTTTTAAATTCAGGTATGTCCTCATGAGCAAGTTTACAGTGACCTAGTCTGTGACTGGGATTCTCTGAGAGAGGAAAAGAGGCACCACTGTGTCCTCACCAGCCTCACCACACTCTGGGCCTCAATGTGCCCCTTTGTGAAATGGGGCTTCCAACAGTCCCTACCTCACAGCATACAGTCCAAGCACTCTCAGAGCGCAGGAACCAGCAGACCTATCGGTTGTGAACTGGGAACTTTCTCGCCCTGTGTAATCCAGCCTGCAGCAATAAACTGTCTGCTGAGGCTGCGACTCTCTGGTAAACCCCAATTTCAAATGTTTGAGGCTCTCCTATGCTCACATAGAAGCTGTTTCTCTGAAGGGACTCAGATATTTGTACTTAGAAAAGTGAAGTTGTACTTGAAAATGGCTGGTGATTTCTCTGAGAGAAGGGCTCAGCATATGTTCAAGTTAATATGTTCTGTTTTTCTTCCTTTGCCTGAGGGTCTTTGAAGAATGTGGAATTAGCCCTAACTGGTTTGGCTCAGTGGATAGAGCATCGGCCTTTGGACTGAAAGGTCCCAGGTTCGATTCCGGTCAAGGGCATGTACCTTGGTTGCGGGCACATCCCCAGTAGGAGGTGTGCAGGAGGCAGCTGATCGATGTTTCGCTCTCATCGATGTTTCTGACTCTCTATCCCTCTCCCTTCCTCTCTGTAAAAAAAAAAAAAAAAAAAAAAAAAAATCAATAAAATATATTAAAAAAACAAAACAAAACAAAAAGAATGTGGAATTAATGGAGACTAATATGCATAAAATCAGTTTTTGCCTTAAAAAAAGCACACTGCGAAATAATATTTAAACTGTCTGCTGAGGAAATATTTAAACTGTCATGGGAAAATACTTACAAAATTATGTGGGGAAAAAAGATTACAAGAGAGCATGCTAGGCATGATTGCTTTTCTGATAAAAAATACAGATATGTGGCCCTGGCTGTTTTTGCCTAGTGGTTAGAGTGTCGGCCCTCAGGCTGAGGCGGTTCAGGTCTGATTCCAGTCAAGGGCACCTACCTGGTTGCAGGCTGGATCCCTGCCTCCCCCCACCCTCTACCCCCCTCCGGCCTCGGGCCTTGTGCGCATGCAGGAGGCAACCAATGGAGGCAACCAATCGATGTCTCTCTGACATGATGTTTCTCTCTGTCTCTCCACCATCCTTCCTCTCTCTCTAAAAATCAATGGGGGGAAAATATCCTTGGGTGAGGATTAACATATGTATATGCACATTTGCATTAAAATTGTTAACAAAGTCTCCCAAAGGTTAACATTAGTCCTTAAGGAAGAGGAGACACTTGCAGGGGATTTTTATTTCATTCCTTGAGCATTTTGGTGTTTTCCAAATATTCTATGATGATTATTGCTTTTGTCCTCCAACAAAAATCAAGAAATAAATGTTTATAAAAATGTCACTGCTGGACATGAGATGTGCATTGAGAAAAGTTACCCACTAAACATTTTCACTTTAACTGAGCAGTCAAGACAGGTCAAGCCCTTGGGATCAAATAAGCCTCTGTGCAGCAGTTAGGCAGGCCTGCCCACCTCTGTCGCATGTCTGCCACTAACCTCTCTGGCTCCATCTGGCCACATACCTGTCACAGTGTGGCAGCAGTGTGACCTGTCCAAGGCGGGGCTCAGCTGGTAGGACAGGTTAGTCTGCCCTGGTCCCTCCACTCAGAGGCCCACTCTTGTGGGTGAGAGGGGAGCAAACACATGAGTGTCAGGGCACCCAAGAGAAAGGCAGTCACTCAATGACTGTTGCTACATGGTCACATCTGTCCATGACTCAATCCAGCCTCTAACCCTCCATGGCTCCCAGTGCTCTCAGCAGAGTCTAACTCCTCAGTCAGGCCCTGAAGGGCCCTTATGGCCGGTCTCCTTGCCACTTCCCCAGGCTTATCTCTTTCTCCTGCCCCACTGACCCAATCTTTCTCTCACCATCTGAGATCATAGAATGGAAAGAATAAGCCACAATGTTATAAAGCAATCAAGCAGGAGCACACCTCTGACTACAACCACTGTAACTTCTATAAGGGCAGGTTGGCTTATTCACTAAAATGTGAAGCTTACATTCCTTTGATTCAACTGATTCCACCTCTGAGACTCTATCCTACATATACACTTAGAAGTTTGTACAAAGACCTATGTACAGGAGTGGCTGAAAAGTAATAACTAAGAAACATCCTAAATCATGTCAGAAGGGAACTAGTACATAATTCATTTGTTCACATAATTGACTACTATGCAGTTAAGTTTAAAGGGCGTTACATTTATATTTGGTTATGTGAAACCATCTCCAAGATGGATTGTTCACTGAGAAAAAGGCAAAGCACAAAACTAAATGTATGCTAGCCTAGCTGGTGTTGCTTAGTGGTTGAATGTCGACCCACAAACTAGAAAGTCATGGTTCGATTCCCGGTCAGGGCACATGCCCAGTTGCGGGCTTGATCTCTAGTGTGGAGCATGTGGGAGGCAGCCAATCAACGATTCTCTCTCATCATTGATGTTTCTACCTCTCTCTCCCTCTCCCTTCCTCTCTCTGGAATCAATAAAATCATTAAAAACAAACAAACAACTAAATGTATGCTAAATGCAATCTTAGATTGGATCCTGGAAGAGAATAAAAAAGATATTAGAGTGCTCTGACCGGTGTTTCTCTGTGGTTAGTGTCAGCTTGTGCACCAAAGGGTCTCGGGTTTGATTCCTGGTCGAAGGCACATACCTGGGTTGCAAGTTCGATCCCTGGCCCTAATCCGGGCACAAGTGGGAGGCAATTAATCGATGTGTCTTTCTTACATCAATATTTCTCTCTGTCTGTCTCTCTCTTTCTCTCCTTCCCTCTCTCCCTCCCTCTCTCCCTCCATCTCTCTCTGTCTCCCTCCCTCTCTCTCTAAAAAAATCAATGGAAAAAATATCCTCAGGTGAGGATTAACCAAAAACAACAACAACAAAAAATAACAACAACAGACATTAGTGGAAAAACTAGTACATACTGAAAAAAAATCTGGAGTTTAATTAATGGTATTGTACCAATGTTAATTTATTGGTTTTAACCAAGAAATTACAATGGCTATGTAATATACTAACGTTAGGGGAAACTGGGAGAAGGATATACACGTACTATCTTTGCATCTATTTTGTAAATCTAAATTTCTTCCAAGATAAAAGTTCATTTGAAAAAAAAATTGACTGTATGTTTCTATTTTTGTAGATCTCTAAAGAGGAGGGAAAAAATAAGTTTGGGTATGCACAGAATGCATCCTTTCTTATGATGATTTCTTTTTCTTAATTCTGGAATGATTATCCAGTTTGATAATTGATGACTATTTTAAAAATAATTTACACACACACTTGCATCATGATTTTTTCAGAGTGCCCAATGTCATTCTTTGATGTTTCTAATCCGATGGGATTATTTCCATCCAATGTCTTCGTTTTGGATTGCAGTTAGAAATTACACAGGGCTGAGGAATGGAGTGAAAGTAAAGAAACAGGGCAATTCACTAGAAACCAACTCACAAAATGTTCGTATCACCAAATGGCCCACTCATTGAATTGAACAAAAATGCTTTAAACAGTGTTAACCAAAATGGTTTAACAGATTGTAGGGAAATGGATTATTCTTTACTTAGGTTCCCTCAGAGCCGTGGTTGGCAAACTGCGGCTCGCGAGCCACATGCAGCTCTTTGGCCCCTTGAGTGTGGCTCTTCCACAAAATACCATGTGCGGGCGCGCGTACAGTGCGATTGAAACTTCGTGGCCCATGCGCAGAAGTCGGTTTTCGGCCTGGGCGAGCCTATTTTGAAGAAGTACTGTTGATATTTGGCTCTGTTGACTAATGAGTTTGCCGACCACTGCCTCAGAGCAATGGAGCTAAAAGTGTCCTGGGTCAAAGGCAGAGCAGACAGCAGGGAACGGGCTTCTCAGAAAGGTGAGAAACTGAAGACAGTAATAGTCGTCAGGAAATCTGGCCACTGAATTTGCTGGCTCCCAGTGTGGCATGGCTGACCCTGAGTTATGGGTGAGAACCAGGAGTGCATTGTGGGTTAACCTACCTTATATGGAAAAGCTTCCATTGTTAGGTAAGGTTTTCCGAATGGTGATATAAGTAAGTCCTGGGGATTCAAGGGCTGTAGTATTACAAGAACCAACTTTCCAGATCCATTGAGAACCTATCTTATGCACAATGCCCATGTCCCAGAAGGCCCAGGAAGTCTTGTTGAGATAGGTTGCTTCTTCCCCTGTCCCAGGTGGTAAAATTGTGAGTATCTTTCCAGTAAAATTGTGAATACCATCAACTCATTCATGCATTCTAATATTTATTAGTCGCCTATCATCTGCATTAGGCGTTGTTCTAGGTTCTGGGGATCCAGCAGGGAACAAATCAAGAGCTCTCGCTTTCCTTTTATAAAGCTTACCTTCTGGAGAGGGAGGTAGAGAAAACTAATAAGGGAAATAGACATGTTAGAGTAGTAAGTGCTAAAGACAAAAATAAAATGTAAAACTAAAAGAATTTTTTAAAAAATATTTTTATTGATTTTTTACAGAGAGGAAGGGAGAGGGATCGAGAGTTAGAACATCAATGAGAGAGAAACATCGATCAGCTGCCTCCTGCACACCCCTTACTGGGGATGTGCCCACAACCAAGGTCCATGCCCTTGACCGGAATTGAACCTGGGACCCTTCAGTCCGCAGGCTGACGCTCTAGCCACTGAACCAAACCGGTTAGGGCACTACTGTCATTTTTATTAATATCAGGGGCCCCATCTCTCACCTGTGCCAGTTATCAATTTATTGCCTCTTAATTCCAAAATTTATCAGATGACACAGGTTAGGCCTTGTCAGTAGAGGGCGCTAGAAGGACATTGCGGAAGTTAGGGGCTTCTCTCCAGATTCCAATGCTTTGTTCTTGTTCCTCCGTGGCTGTGACCAGTAGGTGGCTGTTATTCTCCTCCCATTGTAGCTCATCACCTTTTTGAGCTCAGCTAGGGACACAGCACTTAACCCAAGTAAGACATCTACTGAAAACATGGAATAGAATAATGATTTCTCACTGAATTGACTGTCTTTTCTGATGTTCTGCAAATGGAAATAGAAAGATGCAAAACAGAGAGACAAGGATCTTTTCAAAGAGCCATTTCCAGTCCTGCTGGGAAAATGTTTAAAGAAAAAAAAAAAGATCTATGGTATTAAAGCTCATCTCATAAAAATTCATCAAGAAAATTAAGGAAATAAGTCTGGAAATTGAAGGAATTTTTTAACTTTCAAGATCTATACTCAGAGTCAAGTCAAGTGATATTTGTTGCCTAGAAACTACTCTGGTCTGGGGTATCTTAGTTAGCTTTTGCTAACCATTCCCAACACACAATGGCTTAAAATACTGATTTTAAAAAATATATTTTTTATTGATTTTCAGAGAGTGGGGAAGGAAGAGGGAGAAAGAGAAGCATCTATAGGAGAGCCTAACATTGATAGGCTGCCTCCTGCATGCCCCTGACCTGGAATGGAGCCCACAACCCAGAATGTGCCCTGACCCGAATCAAACCAGCAACCTTTTTTTTTTTTTTTAATCTTTATTGTTGAAAGTATTACAGATGCCCCCTTTGTTTCTGGTGTGATTTTTTCCCTGAGAACAAATCCTTTTATTATTTTTAATTTTTTAAATCTTTATTGTTGAGAATATTATAGATTTCCCCCTTTTCCCCCTTTTCCCCTCATTGCCTGTCTCCACCTGGTTCCCACCCTGCCCCAGACCTTCACCACCCTACTGTCTGTGTCCATAGGTAAGATCTTTGGTTAATCTCCTCCCCCCTCCCCCTCCCCCCTTCCCTCTGAGATTAGTCAGTTTGTTCTATGCTTCCATGTCTCTAATTCTATTTTATTCACCAGTTTAGTTTGTTCATTAGATTTCTTATTCATTTATTTTGATTTATAGATTCAATTGTTGATAGATATGTATTTATTGCCATCTTAATGTTCATAGTTCTTCTTTTTCTTCTTCTTCTCCTTCTTCTTCTTCCTCTTCTTCTTCTTCTTCTTCTTCTTCTTCTTCTTCTTCTTCTTCTTCTTCTTCTTCTTCTTTCTTCCTCTTCCTCTTCTTAAAGAATACAGTTCAACATTTCATGTAGTACTGGTTTGGTGGTGATGAATTCCTTTTGCTTTTTCTCATCTGTCAAGCTCTTTTTTGACCTTCAATTCTAAATGATAGCTTTGCTGGGTAGAGTAATCTTGGTTGTAGGTCCTTGCTATTCATCACTTTGAATATTTCTTGCCACTTCCTTCTGGCCTGCAAAGTTTCTGTTGAGAAATCAGCTGACAGTTATATGGGTGCTCCCTTGTAGGTAACTAACTGCTTTTCTCTTGCTGCTTTTAAGATTCTCTTTGTCTTTAACCCTTGGCATTTTAATTATGATGTGTCTTGGTGTGGGCCTCTTTGGGTTCCTCTTATTTGGGATTCTCTGCACTTCCTGGACTTGTAAATCTATTTCTTTCACCAGGTAGAGGAAGTTTTCTGTCATTATTTCTTCAAATAGGTTTTCAATATCTTGCTCTCTCTCTTCTCCTTCAGACACCCCTGTAATGCAAATATTGGTATGCTTGAAGTTGTCCCAGAGTCTCCTTACACTATCTTCATATTTTTGGGTTCTTTTTTCTTTTTTCTCTTCTGATTTTTCCTTCCTCATATTTCAAATTGTTGATTTGATTCTCAGAATCCTCTAGTCTACTGTTGAATCCCTGTAAATTATTCTTTGTTTCGGTTGTTAGTGTATGCTTAATTTCTGACTGGTCCTTTTTCAGGTCTTTGACATTCTCACTAAGATCCTTGAAAGTCTCATCAAGATCTTTGAGTGATCTTATAACCATGATTTTGAACTCTGTATCCAGTAGTTTGCTTGCTTCCATTTCTTTCATTTGTGACATGTTTCTTTATCTTCACATTTTGGCTGCTTCCCTGTGTTTGTTTCTATGTATTAGGTAGAGCTGCTATGTCTCCTGGAATTGGTAGAGTGGTCTTGTGTAG
The DNA here is from genome assembly GCF_000147115.1 of Myotis lucifugus. Classification (NCBI taxonomy): domain Eukaryota; kingdom Metazoa; phylum Chordata; class Mammalia; order Chiroptera; family Vespertilionidae; genus Myotis; species Myotis lucifugus. The sequence continues at coordinate 1,269,208 of NW_005871292.1, read as the reverse complement.
TAGGTGTCCTATAGGGCCCAGTGGCTCAGCCTCCCCAGTCACCTGAGCTAGGCACTCTAAGCGTGCCCTGTGTGGCTGTGTGCACAGTCTTGTAATTGAGCCTTGATTGCTGTTGACCTCCAGGCTAATTGGCTGTGAGGACCAGCTACAACTACAGTGGAAGAGCTGCTTGTGAAGGAAACACCCCTATGGAGCAGGACTTGCTTTAGTGGGGCTTTGGTGCTCATGAGTGCCTCTTGAGTGTGTTGCTAGTGGATGTGTAGAGTTGTAATCTGCTATAATTTGAAGCTATTTATTGGGTGCACTGTCTCTAGGGCCTCCCGGGAGGTGCAAAGTCAGCCACTGCAGGAGCTACAGAGGGAACTGCAGACAGCTATTTGCTATTTGTATTGGGCTTGGAGGTGCCTAAGTGAGGCCCATCTGTGAAGCAAGGCAGGCTGATGCTAGTGCCAGGTCTTAGGCCTTTTATTGATAGGTTTGGGGCACACTTTAACCAGCTGCAGCTTGTTTGAGAGATTTTAGCAAGTCTGAAGCTTGAGCCAGAACAGGCCATTCATATGGAAAAGCTGCTGCCAACAGCTTGGGTGGGGCTAGAAATTGGATGGGGTGGGATCCCAGTACAGAGCAAATACTGTGCTCCAGACTGATGGAGACTCAGATATGGCTGCCAGTCAGCCCTGCAATAGGAAAGGTCTCAGCACAGGAACAATGACCCCAGCGAGCACCCCTGTCTTAGAGAAAGCTGACCCCAAGTTCCTGCCACAATGCCAAACAGTTCCTCCACATATGTGTCTGGGTCCCCCAAAGCCACCCAGTACTGGAAGTCTGAGTAAGTTCATGCACCAGCCCTTTAAATAAAACATCTGGGTCTCCAGCATCCTTGTGTTACTCAGCCACAATTCCCACTGGTTTTTACAACCCTTCGTTGAGGAGACTTCTCTTTTCAGCTCTGGAACCCTGGGCTGGAGGTCTGGTGTGGAGCTGGAACCCCTTGCTCCTCATGGGTGGCCTCCACAGAGATATCTCTCTCTTGATTAAAGAAAATGGCACACATGGGTGTCAGACCAGCCCATTCTGCACCTCCACCCCTCCTACCAGTCTCAGTGTGCTTTCTTTTTTACTTCTCTAGTTGTAGCACTCCCATTCATCCAGCTTTCAGGCAGTTCTGCGTGATGGTTGTTCTGCATTTTAGTTGTAATTTTGATGTGGTTGTGGGAGGCAGCGAGCACAGGCATTTACCTACGCTGCCATCTTGTTTCTCGTCCCCTTTGTGTGTTTTTTTTGTTTTTTTTCCCCTTTGACCCCCTCTCCCCTCACTTGCCCCTCCCAAGCCTTTGCCACACTATTGTCTGTGTCCATGGGCTATGCATAGCCTATATAATAAAAGCCTAATATGCTAAGTCTCTGATCGTCAGGTCAGCCATTCAACCAATCAAAGCATAATATGCTAATGAATGCTAAGGCCACTCAACTGCTCACTATGACATGCACTGACCACCAGGGGGCAGATGCTCCTACCCGTAGGTTAGCTTGTTGCTGGGGTCTGGCTAAGCAGGACTGAGCGAGACAGGCCAGACAGGCCCTGGAAGCCTCCTGTGGTCCCTCCTCAGCTGGCCAACCTCCCGTGTCCCTCCCTGGCCCTGATCGATCATGCACCAGTGGGGTTCCTCGGCCTGACCTATGCCCTTTTGCAATCTGAGACCTCTCAGGAGATGTCAGAGAGCTGGTTTTGGCCCGATTCCGCAGGCCAGGCCAAGGGACCCCACTGGTGCACGAATTCATGCACCAGGCCTCTAGTATGCATATAAATTCCCCAGTTTATATCTCCCCCCCACCCCTCTCACCTCCACCTTCCCTCTGAAATTCATCTGTCTGTTAGTGAACCAGCAACCTTTTGGTGTACCAGACAACACCCAACCAACTGAGCCACACTGGCCAGGGCATTAAAATACTGTTTTTTTAAGCTCCTGATTCTGTGGGATCATTTGGGCTGAGGTGAGCCGGGCAGTTCTTCTCTTAGTCTCATCTGGGCTCACTCCCATGAAGGATCAGGTGCAGTCAACTAGTGGGGTGACTGGGGGATGGTTGTTCTAGGGTGGCCATCCTCACATTTATGGATAGATGGCAATTGGTATAGATGGCTGGGATGATGGTTTTGACGGGACCATGTGTCTACAGCAGGCCAGCACAAGCTTATTCACATGGTGGTGCTTGGGGTTCTCAAGACCCGCAAGAGAGGACAAGTATCAAAGTGAACAAGCAATTTTAAGTCTCTGCTTTTATCACATTTGCTATTGTCCAGTTTGTCAAAACAAGTCAATGGCTAGGGCTAGGATTAATGTGTGCAAATGAGAGGAGAATTATGGAGGCCATTTTAACAAGCAATCTAACATGGGATCTAGGATGATACAAAGATGCCAGCAGTCCCCAACAGAAGTAGTAAAACACCTCTATTTGAGAGTGTTCTACAGTTGTGATCTCCACAAATGGCCTTTGTTTCCAGCATGAAGCCAGATGGGAGACAGTTAATGCTAACAGCATCCTAGACCTTGGGCCATTCCTCCAGTAACTAAAAAGCTGTCCTATGAATAGGTGTCTTTTTTCAAATTTCAGATATCACAGAAAATTAAGGAGATAGTGCTTTAACTAAATTCATACTTCAAAACCCAAGTAAGAGACATTAAAGACATGAAGAATCCCTGATATGCCTCTTAGATGCCTTCTCAGATGCCACGGGCAGTGGAATGGAAAGAAATAAAATAGAAAAGGTTAATGGTTAAGAAAACGGTCTGTTTGGAGTTCTACTTTAGTACGTTGGACACATAGTTAAAGGAAGGTCCCTAGTGTTCAAGTGCTTTTTGCTGTACAAAAAGAATACTTAAGATCAAATTGCCAAGGATTTCCCATATCACCATTTATTTTCAACACCATACTGGAAGTCTTAGCTTATGCAATAAGAGAATAAAAGGAAATAAAAGGTATACAGATAGAAAAGAAAGAAATAAAACTCTCTTTGCTCATAGGTGACATGATTGTCTATTTAGAAAATCCAAAAGAATCAATTAAAAAAAAACCTTCTGGGACTAATAAGCAATTATAACAAGGTTGGATAGAAGGTTAATATACAACAGATCAAATTACAAGTCCAAGTGTTGTATCTTTTGATCATATCACTGCCTAATAATGAAGTCAAGTATATTTACTATGTTTCCCCTTCTCAAGAAAATTTCATCCTAATAGCTTTCATTACTAGAATGTGTTCAAGGAGAAAAATAATTTTTTCTAAAATTGAGGGACTATTGATGAAATAAAGAAAGAAGAATGTTGGTAACTGTAGCAACTGTGTGATAGTTACATAGGGATTCATTTAACCATCCTCTGAATAAAATAAACACCTCCTTCTGTGACTTTGCATGGCTCCTAGAAGAATACCAGCAATCCTGAGCGTGACCTACTAGGCCACATCCTGCCAACCACCCCCAGCCTCACTCTCCCCTGCTTCCCCTTGCTTTACTCTCTCTGCTCCATCAACATCGAACTTCCAGGCCATGCTCCCTTCTGCCCCAGAGCTCTAGAACCTACTTTTCTACTGCCTGGAAGACTCTCTCCAATCCCTCGTCTAATTAGTGAATATTCATCTTTCAGATCTCAATGACAGCATTACTTCCTCCAGGAAGTCATCCTTAAAAACCTTGACCAGATCTATCTTGTGGTTTATTTCCATGCAGCACTTAGTGCAGTTTTACTTGCAATTAATAAAAATAGCCAACATTTAATTAGCAAGTATTCTGTGCTGGAGCTGTTCTAAGAACTTCCTGGGTGTCTACTCATTTGATTTTCTCAAGGCACAGAAAGTGAAAGTTGCTCAAGGTTACACAGCTGGTAAGTGGTACAGGTTGGACCCAAACCCTGTCAGAGCTGACATCTTAATCATTCTGCTCTTCTCCCTCCCTCTGAAGTAATAATATGAATTTCCCCTACCAGGCAGTGATCCCTCAATGGCAGATATTCACTGTTATGAATTGTGACCCCCTCCACCACCAATTCATATGTTGAAGTTCTAACCTTCAATGTGAATGCATTTGGAGATAGGGCCTTTAAGAAGGAAATCAAGGTTGAAGTGAAGTCATAAGGGTAGGGTCCTAATCCAATAGAAATGGTGTCCTTATGTCTTAGCCCTTCTGGGGTGCTATATAGAACACCACAGGCTGGGTACTTATAAACAACAGAATTTTATTGCACACAGTTCTGGAAACTGAGAAGTCCAAGATAAAGGCTCTAGCATATTTGGGATTTGATGAGGATCTGCTTTCTGGTTCATAGAAGGCTGTCTTCTCACTGTAACATATGGTATAAGTGGCTTCTTTTATAAGGGCACTAATCCATTTAAGAAGACTCCACCCTTGTGACCTAATCACCTCCCAAAGGTTCCATTTCCTAATACTAGCACATTGGGCATTAGGATTTTAACATATGAATTTGGGGGAGAGGCAAACACTCATTCTCTAGCACCTTATAGGAAGAGGAAGAGACACCAGGAGTGTGTGTGCACAGAGGAAAGGCCATGTGAGGACAAAGTGAGAAGGCAGCCATCTGCAAGCCAAAGAGAGAGGCCTCAGGAGAAAACAACCCTGCCAGCACCTTGATCTTGGACTTCCAGCCTCCAGAACTGTGAAAAATTAATTTCTGTTGTTTAAGCCACCCAGTCTGTGGTATTTTTGTTATGTCAGCCATAGCAGACTAATACATTATCTCTTCTTGCTTGCCATTATATATTTTGTACTAAGCACCATGTCTAGCATATAGTAAGCACTCCAAAAATATATACTCAGGTGTCACCACCTTTTCTGAAAAGTCTTCCCTCACCCTTCTCCCACTCCTTCCCCTGGCTTAAGTGCCCCTTCTGGGTTTCAGTTGCTATATTTTTCATTTGGTTCTGGAAGGATAATTTCTTTCTAAAAGGTAATCTTTGGCCCTGGCCAGGTACCTCATTTGGTTAGGGCATCATTCCTATATGCCAAGGTTGTAGGTTCGATCCCCAGTCAGGGTATTACAGGAGTCAGCCAATGAATGCATAAATAAGTGGAACAACAAATTGATTTTTTTCACTTTCTCCCTCTCCCCCTTCCTCTCTCTTTAAAATCAATAAGAATTTTTTTAAAAGTTTAGGTAGCCCAGCTGGTGTTGCTCAGTGGTTGATCATTGACCCACAAACCAGGAGGTCACCAGTTCAATTCCCAGCCAGGGCACATGCCCAGGTTGTGGACTGGATCCCCAATAGCGGGCATGCAGAAGGCAGCCAATCCATGTTTCTCTCTCATTGATATTTCTATCTCTCCCTTCCCTTCCTCTCTCTCTCTCTCTCTCTCAAGTCAATAAAAACATATTTTTAAAAAAAGGTTTTCTCTTTGAATTTAAAGATTTCAAATGGGCTAGTCTTCTCCAGGGCTCAGCATAGATGGCAAGTGCTGACAGAGCTTAATATTTGAGTGAATGCAAGTCTGCTGACCCTTACACATGAGTGCTGGGTAGGGAGTAAGAAGACTTGAGTTCTAAGCTTTATGAGCCTCAAAAGTAATTATGGCCTTGGGTTTATCCGGAAATCAAAGCTTGGAGAAAGTTCTTTATGTTCCAAAAAGCACAGGGTCATTTTTGTGTCTGTTAGGAATACTTGTGCAGTTGAGCTGAACTCCTGAGCCTTAGTCATCTGCCTGGCTCCAGTCAGACTTCTTGCTGTACCTCAAACATACTAAGTTCACTCCTGTCTCAGGGCCTTTGCACTTGCTACCTCTTCTAGGAGCACACTTCCTCCAGACTTTTCTATGGCAAATATATGGCCTTAATTTTCGGTGTCTACACCAGAGTCAAATCAGGTGATGGTGACTGTGAGGAAGCAACTCAGTTTCAGGGCATTGGGGAAGAGATGTTACAGTTCTATTAGTTCATTTAATCTTCTCAGTAGCCTTGGTAGGTATTTACTATCATTATCCCCATTTTACAGATAAGAAAATTGAGGCCAAGAGAGGTTAAGTAACTTGCCAAAGGTCTCACAACTATATTTTAGAAAATATTTTTAGTGATTTCAAAGAGGAAGAGAGAGGAAGAGAAATAGAAACATCAATAATGAGAATCATTGATTGGCTGCCTCTTGTACGTCCCCCACTGGGGATTAAGCCCACAACCCAGGCATGTGCCCTGACCAGAAATCAAACCCTGACCTCCTGGTTCCTAGGTCGATACTCAACCACTGAGCAACACTAGCCAGGCAGGTCTCACAACTATTAAGTAGCAGGAATAGGATAATAATCCAGGAAGTTTTGGATCTAGTGTACAGCTTCTTCTTTTTTCTTTAAATATATATTTTATTGATTTTTTTACAGAGAGGAAGGGAAAGGGATAGTGAGAGAAACATCAATCATCTGCCTCCTTCACACCCCCTACTGCGGATGTGCCCACAGCCAAAGTACATGCCCTTGACTGGAATGAAACCCATGACCCTTCAGTCTGCAGGCCGATGCTCTATCCACTGAGCCAAACCAGTTAGGGCTAGTGTACAGCTTCTTAACTACAAGGCTCTCCACTTCTCGATGTATATTAAAACTTATTTAGCCCTAGATGGTTTGGCTTGGTGGATAGAGCACTGGCCTGTGGACTGAAGGGTCCGGGTTTTGATTCCAGTCAAGGGCACAGGTCCGGGTTGCAGGCTCAATCCCCAGTAGGAATTGTACAGGAGGCAGCCGGTCAATGATTCTCTCTCATCATTGATGTTTCTATCTCTCTCTCCCTCTCCCTTCTTCCCTGAAATCAATAAAAAAAATTTTTTTAATTTAAACTTATTTAACATAGGGTCTGGCACAGGGTAGTTACACAGTAAGCAATAGTTATTTCTCTGCTGTTTTCAAACATTTGACTCTCCTTATCTTACAATCCAACCCTCAGAATGAAGTCAACAGCCCTTCCTACTCCACCTTGCCAGAGCCCAGGGTCCCTCACTTCACCTTCTCATGCGTGCACATCCTGGGTAGCTGGATTTCAGGACTTTAGAGTAAGGCTCTCTAGGTTCTCACCCACAGTTTCTACCATTCACTAGCTCTGTAAACAAAGAAATGTTATATCCCTCCCTGGGTCATAGTATCCGCACTTGTAAAATGCAAATGCTTTCTACCTTGTCTGGCCCATAGGAAGTGGTAGCAATTATGAGTAGGGCTTCACAATGAGAAGCTCCCAATGGTCCTAAGGCTGTAAAATACACTCCCAACCACCTGGGTCAAAGTTGGGACCAGATGAACTCATTGTTTGCAGACAAGGCTGGCTGCGTGAACATCCCTCTCACCTGATGCAACCCAGGATCTATCTACCAGACAAGTACTTCCTGGAGGCAGTGTGGTTCGGGGCACAATCTCTTGGGTCTGATAGACCCATGTCTGAATTTCAGTTTTGATTTTTCTGAGAGACTCATCATCATCATCTGTCAAGTGGGAAAGGAGTAGTGCAAGGAGTGATTAAGAATGTGGGTTTGAATTCAGAAGATTATATATCATTCTATCCCTTGCTCTGCCAAGGACCAGCTATAGAAGCTGAGTGTCTTCACCTCCTTGCACCTTGGTTGTCTGTTTCAATGGGTTTTGTCATCATTCCTCTTCCTAGGCTGATTGAGGATTGCCCAGAACCATGTGTGCCCGCACTGTGGACACTGTAGCTGTTAGGATGGTATGCATAACAGTGGTTAGGAGCTTAGGCTCTGAGTCAGAGTGCAACAGACCTAGTTCAAATTCCAGCTCTGGCAATTACTTCTGGTGAGAACTTAGGGAAATTAATTTTTTTCTTCTCAGCCTCAATTTGCTTATCTGTAAAGTGAGAAATATAACAGTAAATATCTGATAGAGCTTGTTATGAGGATTCAATCAAGTGATCCATGTAAAGCATTTAAAACTGGCCTGGTTCCTTGTAAGTGGCAAATAAGTGGCAAACATATTATGAGGTTGATTTTTAAAGTTTCCTTTTCTAGAATACAAATGCATTTGTCCAACTGTTTGAGGAGTTGCAAATATGCGCCGAGTGCTGGGGACTTCAGGATCAGATTCAAGTCCAAAACGTAGTGATAGCAGCTTCCGCTTACTGAGCCCTTGACTTGTATCACGCGTTCTGTGGCATCTCATTGACTCCTAAATAACCGGATTGCTATGCCAGGTTAACCTCTTTGTCAGAAGCAGTTACTTGTCCCACGGCGAGTATGGGCATTGCTGAGACTCCGACCTTGTTCTGGTGAGAGTCCAGCATTCAAGGTATACTATGATTAAGTAGAGTTGATCTTGCAGATGTGGGATGGGGTCTGATGTGGTCACAATTGGCCCTGGTTTACCTCATCTATAAATGAGGGTATTTTTGGTTTTTTATTTACAAAGACTGTCTTTCCCCTACTTTTTGAGGGGTTTGCTCCCGCGGAGCCCCAGAGCTGAGCCAAAGCACTGGGACAACCGCAACCGCCTGAAACTGCTGGGCTGGGCTCCTGCCTCCCGGCCCTCTAATTGACTAAAAGCGAAGGAGCAACTCTCGGGACCAATCAGAAGTGAAAGCGGTTGAGCACTGCTCGCCTCCTCAAAGCGCCCTTGTACCTCATTGGATGAGTCAGAACGTGAATCCAAGGCTAAGTCGCTTAGAAGGGAGCAGGGCCAACCAATCAGCGATGCAACCGATGCAACCGCAGAAATGCTGGTGGGAGAAAGGAGGCGGTTGGCCCTCGCAGACTGTCGCGTCGCGAGCTTGCAGTCCGTCAGCACCAAAACCCTGCCTAGACAGAAAGTCCGCTGGTCGGGCGCTAAGACCAGGCCAACTAATGGCAGGGCAGTGCCATGGGACATTTTCTCTACAGTGCGGTGGGGTCTGGTACACGAAGTACGCAGGTAATCCTGACTCAGCTGACAGTCGAGGTGTCCCTGAGCATTTGAAGAGTGAGTATCTAGGCCCAGGCCATTCACGGGTCAAGGCGCTGCCTCCTCTTGTGTCTTCCTTGTCCCCGCATACTTCCTGTTGAGGCAGGGCGCGATCTGCAGCCAGTCAGTGATGGGACAGGGCAGGAGGCGGGAAAGGGGAGCCGCCCACAGGCACCTGAAGTCTGGCTGGCTCTTGAGGGCCTCCCAGCCAATCACACACACACACACACACACACACACACACACACACACCTCCATAGATTGTAAGGAGTTGAGAAAGAGGTGAAAGGGTTTGCAACTAGAGCTACTCAGCTTGGCAAGACAGAAGCAGGAAAGCGGCGGTATCCCTGAACTCCTGCGAAGGCAGCCTCCAAGGTGAAGGAGGTTCAGGTCCCAGTCTCCTTATAGAAAGGGTGGGAGAGGGCAAATTCCGCAGTCAATCAAAACTGGGCACAGGCTGGCAGTTTAGATCTCACCCTTAGAGGCCTGAAGCATCAATCCGCAGACCAATCAGACTCAAGACCCTACGGTCCTCAGAGCCTTAGCGAGCGAGCTCGAGACCCACAGCCAATCAGCGGCGGGTGCGAGGCAGGCTGGAGATTCTGGAGCTGCCTAGGTGCCTCCCAGGCTACTAGGCAGCTCATTAGGTGGGAGCCAGGAAAGAGGGTGCAGCCAGCCTGCAACCAATCAGCATCTGCCTCGGGATCCAGGTGCGAAGAGCTCGCGCTACAGTCTCCCATTCCCGGCCTAGCAACGATCACCACTTTCTAACGGCCACCCAGGCTTACGCCGCGCAGAATGCATGTGAGGCCGAGTGGTAAGAGGAACACGGTCTGAGCTGGTAAGTGCCATGTTTTTTTCTTACTCTTCTTTGAGCTTGGGCCCGGCCCAGGCACAACTGAGATATGGGTGATTGAATGGTTACCGTGAGGGTCAGGAAGTGAGGGCTGAGGACTTTAGGCCATTGGAACTCCCTCTGCCTTGGAGAGGCTGGAAATGGGGCCTCCTGGGCACCTTGGGGCCCTGGCCGGGTAGAGGCCAGGCCAGCACGCCCTATGAGTTGGTCCATGGTTCCTGGTGCCAGCCTGATTTGGAAGTGGGTTGTGGGGCAGTTGGAGGCCCTTGGAGCCCTGTGTGGCATCATTGGCCATGAGGTATGGCCTCTGAACTGTGAGGTTTTCTGGGGTCTCTGGACTGAGTCTGGATCTGGTGACTGGAGGAAGAGGCCTGTGACTCTCCATAGATTATTGGGATTCACTGGCCAAGAGATGAAACTAGTATGCACTTGAGGGGTTTCCTGGGTCTTTGGATCCAGCCTGGGTTGAAGAATGAGCATTGATGCAGTCAAAAGCCCAATGGAAGTTGCCAAGAGTCACTGCATCCAGGCTATGCAGGCTTTTAGAGGTCTCTGGATTTGGGGTTGAGGTGCTCTTGGCAGATTTTACAGTATTGGGTCCAGGTTGGACAATGTGGCTAGGAGGTTAGGCCCATAGTCTTATGGAGGTTCTGGGGAGGGAGGGAGGTGTCTCCAAACCCCAGCCAAGTTGTTTGCCCTCCATGAAGTATCATTGACTTGTGGTGACTCGAGACAAAACCCAGATTGGGTCATGTCTGGGGCATTTTAGTCCCTGTCCCTATCTCTTTCCCAAACCCTTTCTGGTCACTCCCAGAAGATATCAGGCTGTAAGCATGGGGCAGGTGCATGGGAAAGATGGATGTTGTACTGGGGCACAGGAGGTGGTCTGTGAAATATCCTGCAGTTCAGGAAAACAGCCAGGTTGTCTTTACTGAAGATTTTTTATAGTTATGGAACAGGGTGTTGAAATATACTTTCACTCAGCTTTTCCAGCATTACTTGGTATTGAAGCTTTTCAGAGTGCTTTCATGTACACCCAGAGTTCTCTTTTTCTTTTTAAATATGTTTTTAAAAGAAGGGAGAGAGATAGAAACATCATCGATCGGCTGCCTCCTGCATGCCCCCTTCATGCCCCCTTCTGGGGATTGAGCCCACAACCCAGGCATGTGCCCTGACCAGGAATTGAACCAGTGACCTCTTGGTTCCTAGGTTGATGTTCAACCACTGAGCCACGCCGGCCGGATACACCCAGAGTTCTTAAACCAAGGGTGGGGGATACAAGGGAGTGGTAGTCTATGAGTGGATTTCAAGAGTCTGTGAACTCTTGGAAATCATAAGAAAAACTATGCATGTTGGATTTTTGGGAGAGAGGGGGCAAAAGTGGTCACAGGGATAAGTGAGGAGTAATTGACCTGTTCAAGAATGGGCTTTATGCCCTGACCGGTTTGGCTCAGTGGATAGAGCGTCAGCCTGCGGACTCAAGGGTCCCAGGTTCGATTCCAGTCAAGGGCATGTACCTTGGTTGCGGGCACGTCCCCAGTGGGGAGTGTGCAGGAGGCAGCTGATCGATGTTTCTCTCTTATCGATGTTTCTAACTCTCTATCCCTCTCCCTTCCTCTCTGTAAAAAATCAATAAAATATATTTTTTTAAAAAAGAATGGGCTTTAGCCCTAACCGGTTTGGCTCAGTAGATAGAGTGTCGGCCTTCGGACTCAAGGGTCCCAGGTTCGATTCCAGTCAAGGGCATGTGCCTTGGTTGCGGGCATATCCCCAGTGGGGAGTGTGCAGGAGGCGGCTGATTGATGTTTCTCTTGCATTGATGTTTCTGGCTCTCTGTCCCTCTCCCTTCCTCTCTGTAAAAATTCAATAAAATATTTTTTTTAAAAAAAAGAATGAGCTTTAGAGCAGACTGTGAATTCCTTATCATTCATATGCAAAATGATATGAGACTACAATTTTCTGATGTAAAGAGTTGATTCCATAGTTTATATTTTCAAAGGAATGGTGACTGCCCTAAGAGGTTAAGAACTATTGGATTAAAACAGGCTTCCATATTGTTTATGGGGCCTAGAAATGACTAGAAATGAAGATTCCCTCAGACCTGTTGTTGGCATACATGTCAAGGTATCTCACATACTAGCCTGCATGTCCAAGCTCAGGCTACCTGCCTCTCACAAACAGGGTCTAAGGTTACATCAGTCCTGAAGTTCACTCTCATGAGTATAGATCTGGGGTTGAGGCACATGTAGGCCCTGGAATTGGGCCATTTGGGCTAGGAGGTCCAGGGTTCTGAGTTCCCAGAGCAGGTCTAGAATTGGGGGGTGGGCACAGGTTCCAGGTGGGCACTTCTAGATTCCCTTGGACGTCTCAGCCCATGGAAAGGGACACAGCCAGAGGATGTCAGAGTGGGGCCCTCTCCCTGGGTTTAGGCAATACTGGTATTCAGTACTGTTCTTGAAAACAGTCCCTGTGAGGAAGTTGAGGGTCTTGGAAGACTTAGGGTCTTGAAGAAAAAGGATGTGAGGATGCTGTGAAACCTAAGTTTTTGTATTTTGTTTTATGTCTAGTCTAGTTCTTTTTCCACTTAATTCTCAAAAGGTGTGCTATGAGTCCTAGCCAGTTTGTCTCAGTGGATAGAGTGTTGGCCTTCGGACTGAAGAGTCCTAGGTTCAATTCTGGTCAAGGACACGTACCTTGGTTGCAGGCAGGATCCCTGGCCTTGGTGCAGGAGTCAACCAGTTGATGTGTGTCTCTCACATTGATGTTTCTCTCTGTCTCTTCCCCTTCCTTCCACTCTCTTTAAAAATCAATGGAAAAATATCCTTGAGGGAGAATTAACAACAACAACAAAAATAATAATTAAGGTGTGCTATGATAGGTTCTCTATGACCTAGATTTAGCTCACCTGGCTATGCCTATATCTAGCTCTTGGGTTATGTAGACTATAGATTTAAGGGAAGAAAAAGGAATTTACTCTGTGTTGTCTCTTCTCTGGTATGTGTTGAATGTATTTAACCAGAATGATTGAACATTTAAATGTTTATGTAAGATTTGGATAATTGGTCTTAATCTATAAAAAATACTGTGTGTGCCTAAGCCAGTTTGACTCAGTGGATAGAGCATCGGCCAGAGGACTGAAGGGTCCCGGTTTGATTCCAGTCAAGGACACATACCTGTTTTGCAGACTTGATCCCTAGCCCTGGGCAGGGTGCAAGCAGGAGGCAACCAATCCATGTGTCTCTCTCACATCAATGTTTCTCTCTCTATCTCTCCTTCTCCCTTCCACTCTCTCTGAAAAAAAAAAAATCAATGGAAAAATATCCTCGGGTGAGAATTAACAACAAAAAAAGCTGTGTGTATGGGGTGGGGGGGGGGGTGTTAACCACCTTAATTTGGGTAAAGAAATGTGTTCCTGGGAAGAGTTGAAAGTTCATAGAATTTTCCTGAATAGAATTTTGTTAAAACTTAGCTTTGGAGTTACTCAATATTTAAAATAAGTGAGATAAAGGAAGAATGTTTTTCATAAAATAACCATCCCTCTATTCTGATTAATTTTAATTATAATATAAGGTGTCCCAAAAATGTATACACACTTTGAGTAATTATTAATTCCAATGAGTTAAACCTGAAAAGAATGAAACAAACTGAGCTATCAACTTCTAGTAGTGTATACATTTTTTTTCAGGGGGTGGGGAGTGGGGAAACACCCTGTATTTATATCAAGATGGGTTGTGCCTGAAGGGGCTCTTGGTTAAGCTTATCAGTGAGAACAAAAAATACCAGATTTCAAACTTTCCTTAGTAATATGAGTATTATAAAAGGCTGAAAGGCAAAAATCATACCTCCTTTCCCACATACTTCTCTTCCAATTATGTCCTCCTAATCTCTCCTACCTACTATACCCTCTCCCAGGGTCCAAGCTTGTGTCCTCATAACCTGTGGTTCTCAGGGAGAAAACTGCAGGTGATTCCTAGAGTCAGCTTGGAAAGTGGAAGGTGAACAAGGCTTCTGAGACTGGGGAGGAGAGATCTTTCAAAAATAAAAAGGGCAGTGTCGCTGTCCTTTCATTGCTTCTGGTGTCACTGCTCACTTTATGCAAGATGGCTTGGGCTGTGCAGTAAAAAATGTAAAGAGAGAGCCTTGGCCAATGTTGCTCAATTGGTTGGGCATGTGCACAAAAAAGATTGCTGGTTTGATTCCCAGTCAGGGCATATGCCCAGATTGTGGGCTCAATCCCTGGCAGGGGTGTGCAGGAGGCAGTCAGTCAAATGTTTTGCTATCACATCAATGTTTCTCTCTCTCCCTTCCTCTCTCTCTCAAAATCAACTTAAAAACCATATATATGGAGAGAGAGGGGGGAGAGGGAGGGAGGGAGGGAGGGAGAGAGGGAGAGAGAGAGAGAGAGAGAGGCCTAGAGCAGGGGTGGGGAACGTCTGACCCCCCTCAGGCCATTTAAAACCCATGAAATAATTTGATCTGGACCTGCCAAAGCATTGGGGCTGGGTTAATTAAATGTTTGACCAAATATAGTAGGCTAATTTTTAAGTTGATAATTTTGTATGGCCAACAAATGATGTTATAAATATCCAAATGGCCCTCAACCGAAAAAAGGTTCCCAACCCCTGGCCTAGAGTGTTACTAGCCTAAGGGCTGAGGTGTAGAGGGCTCTAGAGATACCTCTAAGGGAAAGGAAGTCTTTAAAGGGATATCCTGCCCTAACCGGTTTGGCTCAGTGGATAGAGCGTCAGCCTGCGGGACTCAAGGGTCCCAGGTTCGATTCCGGCCAAGGGCATGTACCTTGGTTGCGGGCACATCCCCAGTAGGGGGTGTGCAGGAGGCAGCTGATTGATGTTTCTCTCTCATGGATGTTTCTAACTCTCTATCCCTCTCCCTTCCTCTCTCTAAAAAATCAATAAAATATATTTTAAAGGGATATCCTTAGATGGAGTAGACACCAAGTGGGAGGCAAAATGTTTCCCATTCTTGGGGGCTTTTATTCACTGAATGGGGAGATCCCTTGCCTCTTCTGCTCCCTTTTAGACCTAAAAAGCCTGTTGACTACTCCCTGCCAACTACATTTGGCAGCTTTCAGAGGACACTGCCTTTTGAGCTGTCTCCAACTCTCTTGATCATCAATGGGCAAATCATACCAGTGGGGATGTTGAGTCACAGACACATGATATAGGGCTGGGAGGTGAGGGGGACCACACACCACTGGGTGGTGATATAATCTTCCAGACCACTATAGCTTTCCTTATACACTTAGAGTTTCTCCCTCGTGGCTTTCCCCACTTATTCCATATCTTCAGGGATTGTGTATTCCTCTGTATACACAATCTGTATAAATATCAGGCATTGATGCTTTTATGTGTCTAGGCCTAGTGTCTTTTATATGATGTATAATGAGTCCCTGGGTGTGGTGGTGTGAGGAGTTAGAAAGCTCAGAAATGAAAAACATTTAATGTTCAGAGTAGCAAATGAATACAGCTTACCCATTTGCATTTTCCCTTTCACTCTGACTCATCTTCCCCTCTCCCCACCCTATTATTGCCCCTCTACCAGCCCCACCCAATGGCACACCCTGTCTGATGTAGGAAGGGTTAACATCTGCCTGCACCCAAGCTAGAACAAGAGGTAGAGGGAAGACATATTAAGTCTGGAGGGAGAAAGTAGAAGGCTGGTCTGAATATTTTGGGGTCCTGGGGCCAAAGGGAGAAACAGGAGTTTAGAGACATAATATTTGAGTCTAGGAGAGGACCCAGAATCTAAGGAAAAAGCCTGGAGAGTGGGGGGAAACCAGAGAAGCCTTCCAATGCCTGACTTGTTTATCTTTGTTATTGGGCATATATGATACGCCAGGCTCATATAAGTGATTTATCAAATCAATAAAAATTTGTCATAGGATGAGGGATCATGGAATAATATGAAAAAGAAATTTGAGTTTCTCAGACGTCATCCTTTTCCCAAGTTAACAAGTGCTAAAGTGAAAAGACGGGAAATCTCCGAGGACCTTGACTCTGGGCAGGAAGTGAAAGAAACCCCGGAGTTCTGATTTCAGAGAAATTAATTTGTCATCAATCCAAGAAAAGGAGTTTTTCTCTTCAAAGACCACCACAGACCCTTTCTGGGGTTACCCCCTTCAGAGTTTGATGGGAGGATCTGAGTCACTCACACACCCAGTCCTCAGTGATGGCTCAAATGACAGAGGTCATTTCCACAAAGCAGTCAAGGCTTCCTAGTATCAAGTCAGGCATGCTTTGGGCTCTCCTTCCCTCTCTCCTTGGAATCCAGATATTCCAGTCCTTTTCGCCTCTGAGATAGTAGAAACCGCGTTCATCTGCTGGAGCTCTGCTGACACCTCTAAGAAACAGAATTAATACTATTTGAGTGATACTATGTACTGACAAACCTCTTTCACATTCATCATTTCATCTTCACCCCCACCTCCAAATAAGATAAGCAGAGGTTTACCCTATTTCATGAATGAGGTAAGTAAGGGAGGCTCAGAGAGATGATTTGCCCAAGGTGACTCAACTAGTAAATGGCAGAGATGAGACTCAAATGCAGATCTGATTAGTTCAGAGTTTTTTGTTGCCTCAGATACACTTCTTTGACTCTAGAAGTTCACAAATGAAATAAGGAGACAGGTTAGGAGGCAGGATGCCTGGATTCTAGACTAGAAGGGGTGGTCTCTCCTGGAGGGGTGAATCAGAGCCAGGGGTAAAAAACCACACCCTGTGGGGGAACTGTAGCAGACTGATACTTGGGACACCCAATGGAAGATTGTGAGGTCAGGGGCGGAGTTATTGGGGTAGAGGGTGGGCAGGAGCCCAACAGAAGTTCAGAACATGCGGTGTTCAGGAGGAAGCTACAACTGGTGAGTGGTTTCTTCTCCCCAGCTGAGACTTTCTTCCCATTATACCCCTCTTCCTGTCCACTTCCTGCCAACCTATAGCCCTCTCCCTGAGGTGACCAAGTAATAATCCTCCCTCCCACAAGAGTCCTCACCACATCTAGGAATATGCCTGCTGGGTCTGCCTCTTTGTATCTGAGTTCCCAGTTCTCTTCTTAAAAGCCAATGTGGTGATTTTGATGTGTGAGAAATTCCTGTCTTGTTGGGTTCTTTTTATTCTTCACTTTTGGCGTATGAAAAACAAAATTAAACCATCTTCTTATCTTAACCTTCAGAGGAAATAGCCTCTCCTCTGTAGTTCTCATTTCCCTTTCTCTCACTTCCTCAGGGGTCAAAGTCTTCTCCCAAACCTCTCTCTATCCTTGGATCAAGAGCCTTCTCTCCTGTGACTTCTACACCTGCTCTTAACTCACTAGACAGGCATCTTTGGTCTCTTCCAGTTCCTTCTCTGCGGATGTGTTCTAGATGCTTCAGCCTCAAGGAGATGATCGATGCCTTGGAACCTGCCCTCCTGCAACTATGACCCCATGTATTGCTGATTTTCTGCTTCTCAGGACCCTCAGCTCCACGTGATGGACTTGTGTGGGGACACACTAGCTCTCTAAACTCTCCCATGAGCCGTGTCTTGCTCGATCCCTAACTGACAGGGATGACTGAGTCTGGAGGTGATCTCTTTGTCTCGAATGAAGGGAGCCTGGCCTGCTCAGAGGGGCTCCGAGAAGCAGAAGTATCAGTATGTGCTATCATTTAAGTCAGAGATTGCTAATTGGCAGAATCCATCTACTAGTCTTAAGCCCACTACTTAATGTAGTTGTTAACTACCTGATCCTTGCTTTTTAAGTCCTCACTGTAATCTAATTTCTGTTCTCTTGCCACCAAACTCTAGGCCCCTGTTATGGTTCTGGATAAGCTCAAGTCCTCTCTTGGGTTACTTTATTTGCTCCATTCAGGATAGAGAGCTCTGATCCAGAACAAACAACTCATTCTTTCTCCCCTCACCTCCACAGGCTTGAGAATATGCTGTTCCTTCCTCCCCTTTCCACCATGGACCTCGAACTGTGGCCTTTGTCTCAGGACCTCTGAGACTGGTACCCAGGCAAGGCAAAATGCCCCTGTCCCCAACAAGACTGCCTAGCCCCTATGGCTCTGATCGGCTGGTACGGCTAGCAGCCAGGCTCAGGCCAGCACTATGTGATACCATGATCACCGTGGGGAGCCAGGAGTTCCCTGCACACAGCCTGGTGCTGGCAGGTGTGAGCCAGCAACTAGGCCGCAGGGGTCACTGGACTCTGGTGAAAGGAATTAGCCCTTCCACTTTTGAGCAGCTTCTGTACTTTGTTTACGGAGAGAGTGTTGAGCTGCAACCTGGGGAACTGGGGCCCCTTGAGGAGGCTGCCAGGGCCTTGGGGGTGCAGTCCCTGGAAGAGGCATGCAGGAAGGCTCGAAGAGACAGGGCTAGAGCAGAGTTTAGTCAAGGGCTGAAGGAACATCAGAAGCCAGAGAAACCCACAAGGGATTCTGAGAGTGGAGTGGGGGACCTTGGAGAGCAGAGACCAGAGAAGTTTATTAGAGCTGGTGGGAGAGAACAGGAGATGGTGCAGGAGCACAGGCCACTGAGAGAGAGCTCTGAGATAGCAGAGGCAATGCCGGAGGATCAGAGGGAGCATATGAGATCAGAGGAGAAACTCGACCAATCCCTTTTTGGCCACGGGGGAGTAGGTAGGAAACAAGAAGTGATCATGTGGGTGAAGGAGAGTCCAGGGGGCTCTGAGGAAAGTTTAGGGAAGTTGCCTGGCCCCCCACCCCCACCAGGTTCCCTCCAAACCAGCAGCATCACCTCTAGGCCCTGGTGGGCTGAGGCCCCTTGGTTGAGGGAGAGCCAGCCTGCCCTGTGGAGCCTCCTGCTATTGCCGCCCAGATATGGCACTCCTTTCTCCCATAGTACTTCCATCAGTGCAGCCTGGCAAGAGGTCTGGCCTCAGGATCAGAGGTGAGTGAAGGGCCCAATGGAAGCCTATCTGGGAGGGAGTAGCTCAGGTGAGGCAATGGTGATTGGTGAAAGGGCACCACATCTTTTATCTCTATTGTACATTTCCTGAACTGGAGATAGGACAAAAAGCTCCCACCACAGGGGAAACCAAAGCCCAGCACCTGAGAATATACATCACCTTCCTCTCCAGGATGGGGTCGGTCAGGATCCCAGGTTTTGCCAACTCTGTTACTCTTCTCCACCCCACCCCTAGGATTCCACTGTCCCTGAACCTCCACAAAGGGCTCAGGAGCCAGAATCAGTTGGCCTTCTCTAGCTCTACCTCAGGTAAGCCCTTCACTGTCCTGCATGAACCCTGTAATATGGTCTCTCTGCTGGGGCTGGGGCTGCAGGAGTCCAGCCTGAGTAGGGCCCCTACTTCACTCTGTTCTCTCCAGGTTCCCTCCCCCAGGGCCCCGCAAAGCTCAGCCCTGGGGAGATGGAAGAGTCTGATCAGAGGCACACAGGTGAGTAGGGTGAGGATACTTTTGCTTCAGTCCCATTGTAGTCCCTGATATCTTGCCTGGGTATTCCAGTGATCCGACTCTGGGATTCCCAGCTCTGCCCTCCTTTACCTTCTTTGTCCCCACAGGTGCACTTGCAACCTGTGTGGGTCATGTGGGCAAAGCAGGCTGCCCATCTCGCCAACAGCCTTTCAGGCCTCCTCCTGCTCGGTCCAGGCCCTATTCTTGTTCTGTCTGTGGAAAGAGGTTTTCACTCAAGCATCAGATGGAGACACACTACCGAGTCCACACAGGTATGGGCACCCTGCCCAAGCACTGACTTGCCTGCCCCTAAGTCCCTCTCTGCTGCCTAGCTTCCACACAACTCCCTTGTCCAGTTGCACCCGATCTACCCCTAGGCTGCCTTCTTTTCTTTTTCTTTTTAATTAATATATTTTTATTGATTTCAGAGAGGGAGAGGGATAGAGGGATAGAAACATCACTGATGAGAGAGAATCATTGATCGGCTGCCCCCTACTGGGGATCAAGCCCGCAACCCAGGCATGTGCCCTTGGCCAGAATGGAACCTGGGACCCTTCAGTCCGCAGGCCGATGCCCTACCCAGAGCCAAACCGGCTAGGGCTTCGCCCCCTTCTTATCTTCACCCCCTTTCCCCTCCACCCGCCCTAGGAGAGAAGCCCTTTTCCTGTGGCCTCTGTCCCCAGCGCTCCCGGGACTTCTCGGCCATGACCAAGCACCTGCGGACACACGGGGCTGCACCCTACCGCTGCTCTCTGTGCGGAGCCGGCTGCCCCAGCCTGGCCTCCATGCAGGCACACATGCGGGGCCACTCGCCCAGCCAGCTCCCGCCGGGATGGACCATTCGCTCCACCTTCCTCTACTCCTCCTCCGCCTCTACCTCCTCGAGGCCATCCTGGGACTCCACCTCCAAGTAGGTCCCCTGCCTCCTCCACCTGACGGGATGGCAATAGCTTCTTTGGCTGCAGCTAAAGAATGAAAGATATAAAGACAGGCCGGCGGGCTGGCTAGGCTTCTGACCCGGCACCCCGGCTTTGGCAGCCTAGCGAATTCGGCTAAGAAGCATCGCGGGAAGGGCCCCGAGAGCCCTCTCCCGGTGACCAAGGACCGCAGAAGCCTGGACTGGCGATCCCGTGTGGGGCGAGGGCAGTGAGGTTTGCACAAGTGAATCTTAACTGTGTGGGGACTGTTGATTTCATTACTAAAATAAAGCGTTGTCTGTGCCTTCCTCTCAGGACAAGAAAGCTGAGTCCAGAATTTAGTCTGCGCGGGTCGGGGGTGCGCGCAGCCTCGCCCCTGGTCCTGTAGCGGCCCCTCGTGGCCGCACGTCCGCTGTTCGGCACGGCGGCCCCCTCCTCGGTCTCCCCGGCCTCCCGGGAGGCAGCGGGTCGGGAGGGCTCCATGTTCGGGCTGACTTAGCAGCCAGCCCTGCGGGGGAAAGCTGTAAGAACCCCAGGTCCTGCCCTTCCCACGGCAAGCCAAGGCGCACGCAGTCGGAGTCGGGGGGTCCCTGGCCCGGGCTGGAGGAGCCGCGTACTCCACTCTGCTTTCAACCACCCGCCTCCTCTCCTGAGGACGAGGGCCGCGGCTTCTGCGGCATCTCTGCTCCACGCTGCGTGCAACGGCGGCCGGGTCGACCCTGGAACTGAGACTAACTAACCCTTGGCCGCCGCCCCCTCCCCAGCCCCAGCTCCCGCAGTCGCGAACTTCGCTTCGCGGTGTCCTCGGGCTCCCAGGGAAAGAAGCCCCTGCACCCTGGGAGTGGTAGTTCCCGCCGGCCGCCGGCCGCACCAGGACGATGGGAGGAGTCCGGGGCGAACACCACGCCTCCCGGCGGCTCGGGAGCGATCTTTCTTTCTGGGTCGGGTCGGGACCCCTCCAGACCCAGCTCTCGCGGCCCCAGCGCCCGGCGGAAGAAGCGCGACGCCTGGACTACATTTCCCGGAGGCCCCTGCGCCTCACCCCTCTCTGGCCGCGACGCGGGGTCTCCGCTCCTCAGGCGCGGTCTCAGGTGACGGCCCGCCGGCCGCGGACTCCCGCTCCCGTGGTGCCCCGCGCGTGGCCGGCCCAGCCCCCGGCTCCCGCCAGACCCGCGGCGCGCCGGAAGTTGTCGTGAGCGAAGCGCG
>NW_005871292.1:1221678-1247591 GCF_000147115.1 Myotis lucifugus | reverse complement strand
ACGGCCCTGCTCCGTTTGCTGGGGCTCCGCCGGGGCCTGCGCCGGCTCCGCCGCCTGTGGGCCGGCCCGCGCGTTCAGCGGGGCCGGGGCCGGGGCCGGGGCTGGGGTCCGAGCCGGGACTGCATGCCGGAGGAGGAGAGCAGTGACGGGGAGTCGGACGATGAGGTGAGGCGGTCGGAGGCGTCCCCGGCGCCGGGCGGGGCGGAGGCCGGGGCTTCCAGAGGTCCGGGGAGCCCGGAGGAGTGACGTGGGGAAGCGGGGTCCTCGGGGCGCCTGCGGAGAGAAAGGGCCCTGGCAGTAGGCACGGGAGGAGGTCGGCGGCACGGAGCTGTCGGCGAAAGGGGCCTTTCCAAGTGCCGGGGAAGCCGAGCTGCCTGGGCACCGGCCCCCGGCGGGTCTCCCTGGAGCGCCCTGGGCTGGCCCTTGGTGGTCGGCAACGCTAGGGAGCAGCGGTGTACACGGGCGAGGGGCCGGCGGAGCGCAGGCCGGCTCGGGGTGGTGACAGCAGCAGCCCGGCTTCGGGGGACCAGCTGGCTCCGGGCTCCCCGCTGCAGGCTGCCCCGCCCAGCCCCAACCTCTGACACAGCCCTGGTGTCCACTAGTGCCCCTCTTCCCTCCGACCTAAGTGGAGAGAGGCTCGAATGGTGGAGGGCTTCCTCCTGGGGCCCAGGTTGAGAAAGGGAACGAAAGCCGCGACTGGGCACTCGAGCAGGTCTGAGCTCAGCTCCCGGTGTACCCCCAGCCTCGCAGCACAGGCAGGAAGGTGTGGGGATCCCACTGTGGTAGCCCGTGTGGCAGACACACACACCAGCTCGGTGGCCCTGTTCCCACCTTCGCAGCAGGAGGTGGCATCTTTGATGCCCAAGAGGGTGTACACAGAGGCCCCCCTTTTTTCTGTGTTGGAGTCTCAGGGAGTCAGGGTAGTGCCTGCTGCCTGGCCCGAGAGGCCCTGCTTTGTTTTCTGTGCTGGGATGGTCAGGCCTAGGAGGTGGAGGTTCAAAATACCCCGTGTCTTCCTGCCTAAGGAGAGACCGTTTTTTACTCTCCTCATCTTCTAGTCTTTTTAGTCCTTTTGTAAGTAGGCAGGGGTCCCTTAAGGGGGAAGCTGGGCATATTCCTCAATACCGGAGTCTCAGGTGGAACAAGGGCTTTGGCACTGACTGCTGTTTCTCCCCTCCACCCCTGGTCCCCTAAATCAGGAATTTCAGGGTTTTCATTCAGATGACGATGTGGCCCCCAGTTCCCTGCGCTCTGCGCTCCGGTCACAACGAGGTGAGTGATGGGGAAACTGTACTTCTATAGTTTTAAAGGAATGTTACTCCTCACTCTTTGTGTCAGCTTTTCCCTGTTCAACTACAGTCTCCATCAGTTACCAGATGTGTTCTGTGTTCAAAACCCAAGCTAGGCTGGGCTGTGGGGGAAACAGACAAATAAGACTAGTTCTGGACCTCCTGCAGCACCTTCCTTAGTCCAAAGGGCTAGCTTGACCCATCTCCCCACACCTATTCTCCTTTTAGGTCGAGTCCCTCGAGGTCGCGGCCACAAGCATAAGACGATCCCCCTTCTGCCTCCTCGCCTAGCAGATGTGACTCCTACCCCCCCAAAGACTCCTGCCCGGAAACGGGGTGAGGAGGGTACAGAGCGGATGGTGCAAGCACTGACTGAACTTCTCCGGCGGGCCCAGGCACCCCCAGCCCCCCGGAACCGGGCATGTGAGCCCTCCACCCCCCGTCGGTCTCGGGGGCGGCCCCCAGGACGGCCTGCAGGCCCGTGCAGGAAGAAGCAACAAGCAGTAATGGTGGCAGAAGCAGCTGTGACAATCCCTAAATCTGAGCCCCCACCTCCTATGGTTCCAGTAAAACATCGCACTGGGAGCTGGAAGTGCAAGGAGGGGCCTGGCCCAGGTCCTGGGACCCCCAAGTGTGGAGGACAGTCTGGGCGAGGAGGCCGTGGAGGCAGGGGCCGAGGCCGAGGTGGACTCCCCCTCGTGATCAAGTTTGTTTCAAAGGCCAAAAGAGTGAAGATGGGACGATTGTCCTTGGGACTTGAATCAGGTCAGGGTCAGGATCAACATGAGGAAAGCTGGCAGGATGCTTCCCAAGGAAGAGTTGAATCTGGACAGGGAGAGGGCCCTTGCTGGAGCAAGGAGCAGAAGTCGGAGGAGGAGAAAGATAAGGAAGAAGGGGAAAAGAAGGAAGAGAGAGCTTTAACTGAGGAGGAGATGATGATAGCTGAGGAAAAGGAAGAGGCAAAGCTGCCCTCACCACCCCTGACTCCTCCAGTCCCCCCACCTCTTCCATCTCCCTCAACATCTCCTCCATCCCCACTTTGCCCTTCACCACCCTCAGTAACCCCACCATCCCCTCCACCACCTCCTGCCCCAGAGGAGCAGGAAGAATCCCCTCCCGTGGTCCTAGCTACATGCTCCAGGAAGAGGGGCCGGCCTCCCCTGACTCCCAGCCAACGGGCAGAGCGGGAAGCTGCTCGGGCAGGACCAGAGGGCACCTCTCCTACCACTCCAACCCCTGGCACCGTCACAGGAGGCCCTCTGGAAGACAGCCCCACTGTGGCCCCCAAAAGCACCACCTTCCTGAAGAATATCCGGCAGTTTATTATGCCTGTGGTGAGTGCCCGGTCCTCCCGAGTCATCAAGACACCCCGGCGATTTATGGATGAAGATCCCCCCAAGCCCCCAAAGGTGGAAGTCTCACCTCTGCGGCCTCCTGTTGCTATCTCCCCACTCGCCCCCCAGGAACCAGCGCCAGCCCCCTCTCCACCATGTGCCCCAACTCCCCTATCTATCCCAGTCCCACTCCCTGAAAAGAGAAGGTCCATCCTAAGGGAACCCACATTTCGCTGGACCTCACTGACCCGGGAACTGCCCCCTCCTCCCCCGGCTCCTCCGCCAGCTCCACCCCCACCTCCTGCGCCTGTCAATCCATCCCGGAGGCCCCTGCTCCTTCGGGCCCCTCAGTTTACCCCAAGTGAAGCCCACTTGAAGATCTATGAATCGGTGCTTACTACTGCTCCACTTGGGGCCCCTGAAGCCCCTGAGCCAGAGCCGCCTCCTGTTGATGAATCTCCAGCTGAGCCTGAGCCACGGGCAGTGGGCCGCACCAACCATCTCAGCCTGCCTCGATTTGCCCCTGTGGTCACCACCCCTGTTAAGGTGGAGGTGCCCCCATCTGGGAGTCCACCTCTGAGCAATGGGCAGCAGCCTCAGGCTCAGCTACAGGCCTTGCAAACTCAGCTGCTGCCCCAGGCACTACCACCACTGCAGCCACAGTTACAACTGCAGCCACCAGCACTGGAAAAGGCCCGGATTGCAGGCCTTGGTTCCTTGCCACTGTCTGGTGTAGAGGAGAAAATGTTCAGCCTCCTCAAGAGAGCCAAGGTGCAGCTATTCAAGATTGACCAGCAGCAGCAGCAGCAGCAGCAGCAGAAGGTGGCATCTTTGATGCCGGTAAGCATGGTGCTTTGGCCAGGCCCCTGCACCCAGTCATCCAGCCTCAATCCCTGCAATCCCTTAGCCTCCGGTCTCCCTCCAACATTGCAGGCAACCTTCTGAGCCAGTCCATTCCCTGTCCCATAATTTCCTATATTCCTTTTGTGATGCTGTTTTTGCTCACTTTTCAGCCTCTAACCCTGCTTATTATTTCCCCACCAGCCAAGCCCTGGAGGGCAGATGGAGGAGGTCGTGGGCACAGTCAAGCAAATCTCAGATAGAGGTCCTGTCAGGTCTGAAGACGAATCGATGGAAACTAAGAGAGAGAGACCATCGGTATGGAGTGGGTGGAGGGCCCTCTGAAGGAGGGTGGTTGCAGGAATGCAAGTAGCAACTGCCCACATGTATTCCTGGTGTCTCCTCTCCCAGGGCCCCGAGTCCCCTGTGCAAGGCCCCCGCATCAAACACGTCTGCCGTCACGCTGCTGTGGCCCTGGGTCAGGCCCGGGCCATGGTGCCTGAAGACGTCCCCCGCCTCAGTGCTCTCCCTCTCCGCGATCGGCAGGACCTTGCCACAGAGGGTAGGGATGGGTGTCTTGTGGGAAATTGGACAACCTTGTCAAGTCTGGGAGCGAGCTAATGCACCAAGAGCCTGGGAGAGTGGAATTGAGTTGGGTGCTTAAGGCTAGGTGGCAAGGGGGTTGGAGCACATGCTAGGTCTTAGACAAAGCGGGTTTGGGGACATGTGGGACCTGAGCACTGCAAAAGTAGCCTGAGGGCCAGTTGAATGAGGTTTAAGGGAGGTGAAGTAGAAGGCCTGGTGGCTTTGTAGCTCCATCTCCTCTCCACTTTTCTAGATACATCATCAGCATCTGAGACTGAGAGTGTCCCATCGCGCTCACAGCAGGGAAAGGTGGATTCAGCAGGGCCGGGGGGGGACTCAGAGCCTGCAGGGTCAGGAGGACCCTTGGCCCATACACCTCAGCGCTCACTGCCCTCCCATCATGGCAAGAAGATGCGGATGGCACGGTGTGGACACTGTCGGGGTTGCCTGCGTGTGCAGGACTGTGGCTCCTGTGTCAACTGCCTGGACAAGCCCAAATTTGGTGGCCCTAACACCAAGAAGCAGTGCTGTGTGTGAGTAGCTGGGATTCAGCCTCCATTCCCACCCATGGTTGTGTATCACCAAGGCCCCCTGCCCCACCAGAGCAGTGGGATTGGCATCCTTGTGGAGAGCTTCCTCTCTTCCCCCCAGACCACCAGTCCCCTACCCTGGTGACGTGCTGCTCCCCTCCCCAGATACCGGAAGTGCGACAAGATAGAGGCTCGGAAGATGGAGCGGCTGGCTAAGAAAGGTAACAAGTTTTGAGCATTTCTTTACACAACCTTATTTAGACTTGTTGTATGGAGGAAACCATGTTTTCTTTGCTCTTCTCCCCTTATCTTTGCAGTCCACCACCTTTGTCTTTTTTTCCATCATGTGCTTTTGTACCTCTCCTGTACTTGTTCGCTTCTGCCCCACTTGTTTCTGGCTTTTCTCATCCAAATGTCCCATGTTCCTGGCTGAAGTCAGATCCTACTAAGTCCCCTGTTCCCACAGGCCGGACGATAGTGAAGACGCTGTTGCCCTGGGATTCCGATGAATCTCCTGAGGCCTCCCCTGGTCCTCCAGGCCCACGCCGGGGGGCGGGAGCTGGGGGGCCCCGGGAGGAGGTGGTGGCCCCGCCAGGGCCCGAGGAGCAGGACTCCCTCCTACTGCAGCGCAAGTCAGCCAGGCGCTGCGTCAAACAGCGACCCTCCTATGATATCTTCGAGGACTCGGATGACTCAGAGCCCGGGGGTCCCCCTGCTCCCCGGCGTCGGACTCCCCGAGAGAATGGTGCGAATTGTTTGTTGCTTCCTCTATTGGTCAGTCCTATGTCTTTTTCATGGAAGTGATGGGGCTCTGACTCCAGGGTTCTATCTGTGTGATAGAAGAGCTGAGTGCAGAGAAGGAGGTAGTCTTAGGTGGATGGGGAACTGGCATGTTAAGTGTTTAGTAGCTTATTGAGCAAGGCTTAAGGATCATCCTAACATACCTTGGTGGTTTAAAGAAGGCCCTGGGGATCCAGGTTACATTTGGGGGTTGTAAAAGAAGGACAGTGCGGCAGGCAAGAGAGGGAAGCTCACTGCTCATCTGTCCTGCCTAGAGCTACCAGTGCCAGAACCTGAGGAGCAGAGCCGGCCCCGCAAACCCACCCTGCAGCCTGTGTTGCAGCTCAAGGCCCGAAGGCGCCTAGACAAGGTTAGCACGGAACCCTGAGCCCCGTGGAAGGCATGGCTCCCTCCTTTCAGGAGTTTCCTGGCAAGTCAGGGTAACGGGCTCACCTTAGTGCCGTGGTGTGTCCACACTGGAAAACAGGCCCTGATGGATGAGACAGCCTGTCCTGGAAAGCAGAGGATGTGGGCAAAAGACAGGGTCTGAAAGGCTGGGAGAGAGGGCAGCAAGGAGAGAAGCTTGTAAAGATTGGGTGGGCTGCCTTCTGACCATCACCATCCCTCCCTAGGATGCTTTGGCCCCTGGTCCCTTTGCTTCTTTTCCCAATGGCTGGACTGGAAAACAGAAATCTCCTGACGGTGTGCACCGGGTCCGTGTGGATTTTAAGGTATGGCTTTGAGGGGACGATGGCAAGGACTGTGGTTGGAAGAAAGTTATTGATTGTGTCTGAGAAGCCTGTGCTTTAAGATGGATAGATCTGACTTACGTTCCTGACTGCTCTCTGATCCTGTGTCCTCTCTTCCCTCAGGAGGATTGTGACCTGGAGAATGTGTGGCTGATGGGAGGACTGAGTGTGCTTACCTCCGTGCCAGGAGGGCCACCTATGGTGTGCTTGCTGTGTGCCAGCAAAGGCCTGCATGAGGTTGGTTCCTCACCTTTTTTCACAACCCCTCACGTCTCCATTAGCCCTTATTGTCTGATTTTTTTCTTGGCCTCTCTCAGCAGGGTCTCATGCCCTTACCTCACTGTGCTCATCGTTCACTCTTCACTCTCCCACCCCCAGCTGGTGTTCTGCCAAGTCTGCTGTGACCCTTTCCACCCATTCTGCCTGGAGGAAGCTGAGCGGCCCCTGCCCCAACATCATGACACCTGGTGCTGCCGCCGCTGCAAGTTCTGCCACGTCTGTGGGCGCAAAGGCCGGGGATCCAA
Source organism: Myotis lucifugus (assembly GCF_000147115.1). Taxonomy (NCBI): domain Eukaryota; kingdom Metazoa; phylum Chordata; class Mammalia; order Chiroptera; family Vespertilionidae; genus Myotis; species Myotis lucifugus. The sequence continues at coordinate 1,240,960 of NW_005871292.1, read as the reverse complement.
GGTTTAGGCACTGGAGCCATGGGGGGATGGAGGAATGGAGGAGAGGGGTATCCCTATGCCAGTAGGTCCTGCCATTGCTGTCTCTCCAATATCCAACAGCACCTCCTGGAGTGTGAGCGCTGCCGCCATGCTTACCACCCAGCCTGCCTAGGGCCCAGCTACCCAACCCGGGCCACACGCAAAAGGCGCCACTGGGTGAGAGAGGAGGCCCACACCCCTTGCTTTGGCGTTCTAATTAATGCTCCCCCGCCCCCGCCACTGCAGGCCAGGACTCTTGAGGAGGGGAAGGTTGGAGGTTTTTTTGAGAGTTTGATAAACATAACATTTCTTCAGGAATTTCACATAGACAAGAAATTAGATGTACTATTTTTCAAGGGTTCATGGATTCCACAATCCCAGGCTCAGAATCTCCTGCTCTAGCCTAACCTCCACTCCTTCCAGTTTCCCCCTCACCAGTCTCCCTGCTTCATTTCTCTCCTGTTCTCCTTCTCTTACCCTTCCTTCCTTCCTTATCTATCTCCTGCCTACCGTCCACTTCTCTTTGCTCATCCTCACCTTGCACTGCTCTAAGCCAGGTATCTGGCTCTGCCCCTAATATTGCCCTGCTTCTCCAGATCTGCTCAGCCTGTGTGCGCTGTAAAAGCTGTGGGGCAACTCCAGGCAAGAACTGGGACGTCGAGTGGTCTGGAGATTACAGCCTCTGCCCCAGGTGCACCCAGCTCTATGAGAAAGGTGGGGACTTGGCAGGGGTCCTGGGCCCTGGGTCCTGGGGGTCCACCGGGGAGTGGGCCAGGCTCCTGCATAGGCAGTTAGAACAGATGCTCCTTTCTAGTTGCTTTCCACCCTCTTTTCGCCATGGACTCTTTCCTTCTGTTTAGGATACTCTTCAATAGAGGCTCTTCCAGTACATATAACAGGGACATAGCCTCTCTGAGGTCAATGGAAGTGGAGGGCCTGGGAACCAACCCTCATGGTGGTCCCTGAGATGCTTCCCAGAACCTCAAGTTTCCACTGAGCACTTTGAAAACCTGCGCATTCCTCATTTATTCAGGCATCATGTTTAGCAAGGCCCTATTCCTTATGAAGCATTGGGGCTACAGGGCTAGAAGAGAGGTTTTATCCCCAGCCAAGATGGAGCATAATGGAGGCAGCCCATGTAGTAGTCTAGGGATGATGCTCCCACCCCCGTGGCAGAAGCTCTGACTTGCCCTCTTCCCTCTGCCTTCAGGAAACTACTGCCCAATCTGCACACGCTGCTATGAAGACAACGACTACGAGAGCAAGATGATGCAGTGTGCACAGTGTGACCACTGGGTGCATGCTAAGTGTGAGGGGCTCTCAGGTGAGTTGAGGGAGTACCAGGGGTGTGACCTCAACCCTGTGGGGATCCCTGTCCTGTCTTCACCACAGGCCCTCGGAGGAGAGGTGGGCTAAATGTCTTTAGTGAACTAGGGGCTGCTAAGAGCCCCAAAACATTTTCTCTTTCTCACCCGGGCTGTTCTAGATGAAGACTATGAGATCCTTTCGGGGCTGCCAGACTCAGTGTTGTACACCTGTGGACCGTGTGCTGGGGCCACGCACCCCCGCTGGCGAGAGGCCCTGAGTGGAGCCTTGCAGGGTGGCTTGCGACAGGTGCTCCAGGGCCTATTGAGCTCCAAGATGGCAGTCCCACTGCTGCTGTGCACCCAGGTCTGGAGGGCTCAGGTGGCTGGACTGGGTGGGGCCAGGCCTGGCACCAGCCCTGCCGACATCCCCTCTTTGCAGTGTGGGCAAGATGGGAAGCAGCTGCACCCTGGGCCCTGCAATCTGCAAGCTGTGAGTCAGCGCTTTGAGGAAGGCCACTACAAGTCTGTGGTGAGTGGGACACTGAGAGGAACAAGTGGATGCCAGGAGGAGAGAGGGCTGGGGGTGGGCAGGGGCTTGGATCCTGACAAGCCCCCTTACAGCACAGCTTCATGGAGGATGTGGTGAGCATCCTGATGGGGCACTCAGAAGAAGGAGAGCCCTCAGAGCATCGGGCTGGAGGCCAGATGAAGGGGCTCCTATTGAAGGTGAGCTCTGGGGGGATCTTTATAGGGTGGCTTCAGTGGTAGTGGGGAGGAGAGAGTGGGTCCTTCACAGATCCTTACCCTGCCGACTCTCCTGGGGAAGCCAGTTCTTCTCATCCTGTTACCCACTCCCCAGCTGCTAGAGTCTACGTTCGGCTGGTTCGACGCCCACGACCCCAAGTACTGGCGACGGAGTACCCGGCTGCCAAAGTGAGCAAGGCTGGGTGGCAGGAGGGGAATCAGGGAGTGAGTGCAAAGGCCAAGGGCACCTGAGGGGATAAGGAGCAGAGTTCGGATCTGGAGGATGGTAGGACTAGAATGACAGTCCCTAGTGGTTGTAGACTAGCAAAGATTCAGACTGTGGAGTTGGCTTGCGGTTTCTACTCTGTGCAAGGCACTGTTGGGGACAGCAGTGGGTGAACTGTGTTTGGGGGGGTGGGTAGGCACTGATGACCTAGACAGTCTAGGATCCTGATGAGGAAGCCCAAGGGAGGTGCCTACTGGAGCCTAGGGCCTAAGACTTCCTAGAAGTGATGACATCTGAGCTGAGATGTGAAGGAAGAGTATTCCAGGCATGAGGAACAACAAGCATTTCATGTGCCAAAGGTGGCATGAGAGGGCCTAGCTTGTTTGGGAGACTGAGAGAAATGCTACATGGAGAGAGGACAAAGGGTGTCATGGCATGTTTAGGCTGAGATTTTGGGTGGGTCTAGTCCAGCCATCCTTGTTAGACATGTCAGATGCTGACCCAGCCTATCCACAGTGGAGTCCTTCCCAATGCTGTGTTGCCCCCATCCTTGGACCATGTCTACGCTCAGTGGAGGCAGCAGGAACCAGAGATGCCAGAATCAGGGCAGCCTCCAGGGGACCCCTCAGCAGGTACTGGGAAGTGGGAGCTGGAAACTAGAGCCCCTGAGTTGGTAATCTGGGTCCTGATTCTTAGACCTCCCTTCCCACACTCCTTCCAGGTTTCCAGGGCAAGGATCCAGTTGCCTTTTCGCACCTGGAGGACCCTCGTCAGTGTGCACTCTGCCTCAAGTATGGTGATGCGGATTCTAAGGTGAGGGCTACTGCGTGAAGCCCCAGGCTGTGGGGCCTGGTCCCTGGGGCCTCCCCTCACATCACTCCTTTGCCCTCAGGAGGCGGGGCGGCTCCTGTACATCGGGCAGAATGAATGGACACACGTTAACTGTGCCATTTGGTCAGCTGAAGTATTTGAGGAAAATGATGGTTCCCTCAAGAATGTGCACGCTGCTGTGGCTCGAGGGAGGCAGATGGTGAGGGCACGGGCCTGGAGAGGTGGGCAGCCTTTGGGGTCTTGGGGGCCCCTCTGTCAATGGAGACAGCTCTTGTTCCACAGTCTACCACAGTATGTCCTTTCACTGCTGGTCCTACATACCTTTTTTTTGTTGTCCCAGGACTCTGGTGCAGGAGACATAGTGGCTTTTCCCCCTCTTTTTGAGCCCTCTGGCCTGGGAGACTAAAGGTTAAAAGACCTCCATTTGGTCCTGTCCTGGATGCTTTCCATACAGTTTGGCACTTACCTCTTACTACATCCCTGTGAAGTGAGGTGTTGCCTTTGTTAGAATCTCCCTCACCAGTGTGGGACCTGTGGAATGCTCAAGTTCACTGTCAGAAAATGGGATGATAGAGGTACCTACTACAGGGGGCAGGTTGAGGATTAAGTGAAGTAATACAGGTTCTACATTAGAGTCATGTGAGAAAGATTGTAAGTGCCACTCAGCAAGTATTAGCTGCTGTTATTTTTCTTTCCACTGTAACACTGTGCTTCAAAAAAGTCTGAAGTAGCTTGATATGAACTTGACCCTGGATGCCACTAGGTGAGAGGTTATGTTTGGTGAGTGCCCTTTGTGAAGTGCTAGGCTAGACAACCCAAGCAGAATCTCAAGGACAGTGATGCTGAGTGTCAGGCCCTGGCCCAGGTCACTGGCTTCTCCCCTCAGCAGCCCCTTCCACCTGCAGCGCTGTGAGCTCTGCCTAAAGCCTGGAGCAACGGTGGGCTGCTGCCTTTCCTCCTGCCTCAGCAACTTTCACTTCATGTGTGCTCGGGCCAGCTACTGCATCTTCCAGGATGACAAGAAAGTTTTCTGTCAGAAACACACAGATCTCCTAGATGGCAAGGTGGGCCATTACTATGGGGGAGATAGCTCCCACTGCTCTCTTTCCCCCTTCCACTTAGGGATCCCCATAGCCTCTTAGGCTTGGCCCTGCTGCCTCAGTGTCTCCTTGTTCTCCTGAGCCCTTAAGCCAAGCCACCTGCCCACAAGTCCCTACCCACAGAGCCTTTCCTTCCATCCCTCTCATACCCTACCCATCCAGCAATCCCCTTTGCCACCCACTTCCCAGGAGATCGTAACCCCCGATGGGTTTGATGTTCTTCGCCGAGTCTATGTAGACTTTGAGGGCATCAACTTCAAGCGAAAGTTCTTGACAGGGCTCGAGCCTGATGCCATCAATGTACTCATTGGTAAGCCGCTTGCTGTCTACCGTGTTCTTCCTGACCCTGCCTAGGCCCACCCTCCTGAACTCTCCTCTGCCCTTAGGCTCCATTCGAATTGACTCCTTGGGTACTCTGTCTGATCTCTCGGACTGCGAGGGACGTCTCTTCCCCATTGGCTACCAGTGAGCAGCCCGGGGGAATTGGTGGGGTTTGGGACTCCAGGACTAGATCTTATTTCCCAAGTTGTCCTGACCTTATGTCCCACATGCCCACCCAACAGATGCTCCCGTCTGTATTGGAGCACAGTGGATGCTCGGCGGCGCTGCTGGTATCGGTGCCGAATTCTTGAGTATCGGCCATGGGGGCCGAGGGAAGAGCCAGTTCATCTGGAGGCAGCGGAGGAGAACCAGACCATTGTGCACAGCCCCGCCCCTTCCATCGGTATGGCCTTAGAATGACTTCATTTTCTTCCCTGAATGCCACCCTCTCAGTTCTTACTTTCCTCTTCCCTAAAGAAACTCCAGGATGCTTACATTCTTTCCTTCCTTGTAATGGCAGTAACATAACTTAATGGCTGTGCATTATGTGACAGGGCTATATTAAACATTGCACAGATTTCACAGAAAGTGAGGGGATAGCACTGTGCTACCTGCTTTGGGCGACGGGGGCCGGGGGCGGGGGGGGAGGTGGTCACAACTACTGTACAAATGTAGGGAGCGTTTAGGGCCACCTGACTCAGGGCTCTATGCTTATGTAATGCTCCCCACAGCTCTGAGGAAGGTACAAGCTCCACTGTACTGCAACTCGAAAGGGTAGTCGTTCTCCACAGTAACATAGTGATGGAGCCAGGATTCTAACCTGATCCGCTTAGTTCCCAATGTGGCACCTTCACAGTCATGTTGGCACTGAGGGATGTAGCTGAGGACTGGATGGCACAGAGCAAAGAATGGGCTTGGAGATTGGTGAAGTGAGAGGCCATTGGGGGCTGAGTGGGAGTAGAAAGATTGGGATTGTGTTTGCAGGTAAGGACTTTGTTCCAGGTTAGAGTCTGACATGAAATGGAGAGGGGAGGAGTGTGCAGCTGTCTGGATGGAAATAAGGGAATGTTGGGAGGAGGCGGCAGAGATCAGCTGGCACAGGTTGGGTGGAGCCAAGTATTGGGGAGCCAAAAGCACCAGGATGGGGCAATGTGTTTGATGTGGCAGGGATGCACAGAGCAGGTAAGAAAGTGGTAGGACTGGCCTTGCTGGAGAGAGGGCAGTGTCCCTCAGGGCATATAGGGCCTGAATCAAAGCAGTAGGTGGCCAGGAAGTGGGGAGATGGCAAAGGATGGCTGAGGAAGGGTCACAAAACACCCCCAGGTGTGTGTGGAGGTTTTGCAGAAGCCATGCAGGGGTTTGGGGCCTGGCTGATGACTGGGACCAGTGCCCATTGTGACTGGGTCAGGGGCAAGGGCGGAGAAGATGCATTTGGCTTAAAAGAAGGGAGGGCACATGAAAAAAGGCTTTGATAAAGAGCCCTAGCCACCCCTGATGCCATTTTATTGCCTCTTTAGAGCCCCCAGATCATGTCAACCCCCCACCAAATACAGATGTCCTTATCCCTGGAGCTCCTGAGCACCACTCACCTATTCAGAACCTGGACCCCACTCTGCGGCCAGATCCAAGCAGCGCCCCTCCTCCAGCTCCCCGCTCTTTTTCTGGGGCTCGTATCAAAGTGCCCAACTATTCACCATCCCGGAGGCCCTTGGGGGGTGTCTCCTTTGGACCCCTACCCTCCCCTGGTGAGTACTTGGGAGTATTCAGGGGAGGGAAGGGGCAGGTGAGGCAGGAGCACCTGGCTGACAATGACCCTTCCCCCCACAGGAAGTCCATCTTCTCTGGCCCACCACATCCCTACAGTGGGAGACCTGGACTTTCCAGCTCCCCCCAGACGCTCCCGTCGTCCCAGCCCCCTGGCCCCCAGGCTACCACTGTCACGGAGGGCCTCCCCCCCTCTCAGAACCTCTCCTCAGCTCAGGGTGCCCCCTCCTACCTCATCCCTTAGAACCTGTACACCTACCTCAGGGGAGCTGGCTCCCCCTGGCCCGGCCACATCCCCACTTCCCCCTGAAGACCTGGGCCCAGACTTTGAGGACATGGAGGTGGTGTCAGGACTGAGTGCTGCTGACCTGGACTTTGCTGAGAGCCTGCTGGGGACCGAGCCCTTTCAGGAAGAGATTGTGGCTGCAGGGGCAGTGGGGAGCAGCCATGGGGGCGCAGGAGACAGCTCAGAGGAGGAGGCCAGCCCTATCCCCCATTACATCCACTTCCCTGTGACTGTTGTGTCTGGCCCTCCCTTGCCCCCTGGCACTCTCTCTGGAGCCCCTCGCATCGAACAGCTGGACGGAGTGGATGATGGCACAGACAGCGAGGCTGAGGCAGTCCAGCAGCCTCGGGGCCATGAGACTCCTTCAGGGCCAGGAGCAGGCCGGGCTGGGGTTATTGGGGCTGCAGGGGACAGGGTCCGACCTCCTGAGGACTTGCCATCAGAAATTGTGGATTTTGTGTTGAAGAACTTAGGGGGGCCTGGGGAGGGGGTTACTGGGCCCAGAGAGGAGCCACTCCCCCCAGCACCTCCACTGGCCAATGGTAGCCAACCCCCCCAGGGCCTGCCCCCTAGCCCTGCTGATACCACTCGGACGTTTGCCTGGCTCCCTGGGGCTCCAGGGGTTCGAGTATTGAGCCTGGGCCCTGCCCCAGAGCCCCCCAAACCTGCCACATCCAAAATCATCCTTGTCAACAAGTTGGGGCAAGTGTTTGTGAAGATGGCTGGGGAGGGTGAACCTGTCTCCCCTGCAGTGAAGCAGCTGCCTCTTCCCCCTCCCATTACCCCCACAGCCCCCACTTCCTGGACTCTGCCCTCAGGACCTCTGCTGGGTGTGTTGCCAGTGGTTGGGGTGGTCCGCCCTACCCCTCCCCCACCACCCCCTCCACTGACATTGGTGTTGAGCAGTGGGCCCTCCAGCCCGCCCCGCCAGGCCATCCGTGTCAAAAGGGTGTCCACCTTCTCTGGCCGTTCCCCACCAGCACCTCCCCCGAGCAAGACTCCCCGGATGGAGGAAGATGGAGAGGCCTTGGAGGACTCCCCCCAGGGTCCAGGGCTTAGTGGCAGCGGGTGAGTGAGTATACCGAGGCTGTGGAGGCGGGCAAGGGAGTTGGGCAAGAGAAGGCCGCTCAGGCTTCTTGTGGTCCCCCCCACTCCCTACCAGGTTTAGCCGAGTGAGGATGAAAACGCCCACTGTGCGTGGAGTTCTCAACCTGGATGATCCTGGGGAGGAAAGTCTGAGGTGAGTGGCCAGATCCTTTTCCCTAGAAGCTCTGGGATCTCTGTCCCTTCCCTCTTCTGACAGGTCTCTCCTCACAGGCCCCTCCAGGACCAGTCCCCTCTGCTACCACTTGCAGAAGGTGGTACTCCCCAAGTTCCCGATGGTCTCCCTGACCTTGAATCCCAGTGGCACCACTACTCAGGTAGGGCCAACCTTTTCTTCTCACTGCCTTCTTCCCTGTACTTGCTCAGCTGAATGACTGACAGGTACAGTGACGAATTGGTACCCTTCAAAAAACATGTGGGAACACATTGTCCACGCACCTGGGAACAGGGCTGAGGCTGGGCGTTACAATTATAGAGATACCCTCAAGGAGCTTATGGCCTGTGACAGAAACAGACAGAGATAGGAAGTTTCAGCTTGATGTGAAAGGGTCTCTGAAAGCGTCCAGCATGTCCAAGAGCCCCAGGGAAGGCTTCAGAGCCTAGTCTGCCAGAGTCAGAGGGTTAGTTACCTGGTAAAACCAAAGATGAAGTTCTATGGATTATCCAGAGAAGATGGATCCCACCTAGGACCCAGAGAAGGGGCAAGAACCATAGGAAGAAGATCAAAGGAGTGTGGAGTCCCACAGGCCAGGGAAGGGAGTAGTCAGCAGTCCCAACTGCCACAGAGGACCCTAGGGTTGCAGGGTCTAGGATTGGTATGTACTGTGTGGGCCAGAGTCCAGAATCAAAGACGATGGTTAATGAAGTCAAAACAACACCCAGATGCTTTACCGAAAAGCTTAGCTAAGAGTCTGGGAGGAGGAGGTGGGCCAACAGCTTATGGGGGTTTGTTGTGAGGGCTGAACAGCAAAGCCAAGGATGAAGGCAGAGGTGAGAGGAGGCATGTTGGTCAGGTAGAATAGGAGACCCCTGAGATGGAAGAAAGGTGAAGTTAGGTGTATCTGCAGAGACATCAGTATACAGGATGAGGACACTTGGAATCATTTGGCTGATAATCTCAGTGAAGCCAGAAGAGAAGTATTCTATAGGTCACGGAGGGCAGAGAGAGCTGTGGGAACCATGAAAGCTGGTAATTAGCAGCCCGAGGTTTGGAATTTCTAGTGGCCCCAGTCCTGTTCTGATCTGTGGATTTTGTCATTGTGTAGAACACAGCTGCTGAGCATGGAAGTGGGGTGAGGTAGACTGAAACTGCTTAACTGAAAGGCTGCTTATGGGGTCAGAGAGGGCACGAGGATATGGCAGTGACCATGACAAGACAGTCTCGACTGCCCTTAGGGAACATACCACATTTTGGTAGAGGAAGCAGACCTGTACATATTAGTGCACAGCAGCTTAGAATGAGCACTGTGAGAAAGAAGGCAGTGAGTTGTGTTCAAAGAACAGAGTGGAGTGAGGATGGGAGAGGGCCAAGAAGAGGTAGAAGAAGTTGTCAGAGGTGGACCCAGGAGCACTGAGGCCTAGAGATGATGTGAGTCACACAACAACAAGGTTTAGAGTCTTGCGTAGGGCTGGGAGGTCATGTGGGCATGTTGGCCCAGAGAAGTGATGTGGAGAAAAGAGAAACCATGTGTGTCCTGCCTCTCTTAAAGTGCGCTCACTCAAACTCTACCCCCACTCCAACCAAATACAGTGGTCAGTCCTCAGTCCACATCCTGCTTCAACCAAGAGCATTCAGTGTGCTGATCCCTCCCCTCTGTGAAGCACTCTCTTTCCTGGCTTCCAGAATCCCATCCTTCTCCTCACCTCCAGTTGTGCCTCCTCATTGCCCCAGCCTGTCAACCTTGGCACATCCAGGGTGCTCTCATCTAATTTCATGGCCCTAAATCCCATTTCTAATTCTGATAGTCCCCAAGTTGCTATCCACTCCTTGTACCTGCTTGCCATCTCCACCAGCAAGTTGCCAGGAATGTTTTTCTAAGAGGAATCTCAGACTCAACATGTTCCAAACTGAGCTCTCAACCTTTACCAAAATGTGTTTCTCCTCCAGCCTCACTATCACTATCCTTTCAGTTGCTCAGGCTCCAAACCTCAGAGTTTTCCTTGACCCCCCCCCACCACCACCACCACCTCTTTCTCTTACATCTACATCTCCTACGTCAGTAAGTCCTGTCTGCTCTGTCTTTAAAATCTTTAGCCCATGAGAAATCCCTTAAGTAGCTCATAATGTACATGTATTTGATTCTGTATGGTCCTATAAAATAATATGTGTAATATTTATAGCAATATGCTGTATATAAAAATATACTTGTGCAAAATTTAATTCTCCAGTATTTTTAATTTTATGTGAGACAAAAGAATGAGGGGTGGGTGTTTATGGTAGATTGGGTTTGAGTAAGCCACAGTATATCCTGCAGAGCCAAAACACTCCAAACTTCCGTGGAACTGCTCATGTAACCAAGAAGTCCTGCAGAAAAGGAACCGCAGACCCTTTAGAAAAAACGTTTGGTCTGTAGGGTTCACTAGGCATTTAGACCCAGAGTCTGTGCTTGTGCCCAGGGAGTGAGGGAGGGCAGTGGGAAGGTTTTGACTCCATGAGGGGTGATCCTTACCTACTCTGACCTGCTACCTGGGACCAGGTGAGGCTTCAAGCTCTGAGGAAGAGCCTCCATTTCCAGAGGATAAAGAAAACCAGGCCCCAAAACGGGCTGGTCCACATCTGCGCTTCGAGATCAGCAGTGAGGATGGGTTCAGCGTGGAGGCGGAGAGCTTGGAGGGTGAGTTAGGATTAATGGTGACAGGGAGGGAGAATGTGCCATAGAATACCATCCTGACTCTGCTGTGGCTCTGCCCTCTCCTCAGGGGCGTGGAGAACTCTGATTGAGAAGGTGCAAGAGGCCCGAGGGCATGCCCGGCTAAGACATCTCTCCTTTAGTGGTAAGTGGGGCATCCACAGGGATGCTGGGGGCTGGGATCACGTCCTGAGAGCAAGATGGGTCACTGACATGACTTGTGCATCCTCACCTTTGACTTCCCTCAGGAATGAGTGGAGCAAGGCTCCTTGGCATCCATCATGATGCTGTCATCTTCCTGGCAGAGCAGCTGCCTGGGGCCCAGCACTGCCAGCACTATAAGTTCCGCTACCACCAGCAGGGAGAAGGCCAGGAGGAGCCACCCCTGAATCCCCATGGGGCAGCCCGCGCCGAGGTCTATCTTCGGTGAGAGGTCTGGGGTGTGATGCCTGGGTCGGGGGAACCCTATGGGCAGTCTTGAGGGTGGGAATTAAGTCTGTACAGATTGGAAACTGAGGCCTGGGAGAAGACACTAGGCCATTCCAGGAATTATTTCTAGGGGTCATATCAGAATGAACCTCATTCATTCCCCTTTTGCTTTGTCTTCAGTAGTAGTTGTATTACTCTTAACTCTGCCAGCAGCAGGTCCAGGCCAAGAATAGGAGGGTAGCATCTCGAAGGAATGGATCTGTACCTCCGTCCATTTTTCTCTTTTACCTACAGGAAATGCACCTTTGACATGTTCAACTTCCTGGCCTCTCAGCACAGGGTGCTCCCTGAGGGAGCCACCTGTGATGAGGAAGAGGATGAGGTACAGCTCAGGTCAACCAGGTATGGAGGACAGGCCAGGGAGCTGGGGTAGTTTGGAAGGGTCTGACAGAGGGTGACCAGGGGCAAAAGAGATCATTTCGCCCTAACCGGTTTGCCTCAGTGGATAGAGCGTCGGCCTGTGGACTGAAGGGTCCCAGGTTCGATTCTGGTCAACGGCATGTACCTTGGTTCGGGCACATCCCCAGTGTGCAGGAGGGAGTGTGCAGGAGGCAGCTGATCGATGTTTCTCTCTCATCGATGTTTCTAACTCTCTATCCCTCTCCCTTCCTCTCTGTAAAAAATCAATAAAATATATTTAAAAAATAAAGAGATCATTTCTGGGTACTAGCCTTTGTGATACTATTGTCCCCACCAGACGTGCCACCAGCCTGGAGCTGCCCATGGCCATGCGCTTTCGCCACCTCAAAAAGACATCCAAAGAGGCTGTAGGTGTCTACAGGTTAGTGGGGTTGGGGGGAGGATGCCCCTTGGGAGGATGACAGGTGCCCTGGTGTGGGGCTGCCCTGGTTTTATTCCCCTGCCCCCTGAGCTCCCCTTGCCCATCCTACCCTGCAGGTCTGCCATTCATGGGCGGGGCCTGTTCTGTAAGCGCAACATCGATGCTGGCGAGATGGTCATTGAGTACTCTGGTATTGTCATTCGCTCTGTGCTGACTGACAAGCGGGAGAAGTTCTACGATGGGAAGGTGGGCTCTGCCAGGTCATGGGAATGAGGTGGGAGAAGCAGGGCCTACTCTGGGAACAGAGCATCTAACTGCCCCTCCCTTGTCCCTGTAGGGTATTGGGTGCTACATGTTCCGCATGGATGACTTTGATGTGGTGGATGCCACAATGCATGGCAATGCCGCCCGCTTCATCAACCACTCCTGTGAGCCCAACTGCTTCTCTCGAGTCATCCACGTGGAGGGCCAGAAGCACATCGTCATCTTTGCCCTGCGCCGCATCCTGCGTGGTGAGGAGCTCACCTATGACTACAAGTTCCCCATTGAGGATGCCAGCAACAAGCTGCCCTGCAACTGTGGCGCCAAGCGCTGCCGTCGGTTCCTTAACTGAAGCTGTGGTTGCCCACACCTCCCGCTGCCATCTTGCCCCTGGTCTGGGGGCTCCCTAGTCCCCCCAGAGCATCTCACCCCCACCCTCATGTCCAGGGTGAATGTGGGCATGCAGGTGGCAAGGGCCCTGCCCCTACCCCTCCAGCCCACTCAGCAATTGCCCCCTTCTTGCCCTGGGGGCCCAGAATGTAGATATTGTACAAAGGTTTCTAAATCCCTTCTTTTCTATGCACTTTTTTATTTAAGAGGTGGGATCCCAGGTGGGAACCTCCCCAATAAAGTCTGTCAATGTTTGGAGAGGTGGTCTTACAGTTTATATGGTGCTGGAGGCATGTAGGAGCTCCCATTTCTCCATGCCCCACACCTATTCTGAACCAAGGAAGCCCATCAGCCTCAACAGGCAGATGAGAGGCCACTGTTCAGAATTAGAAGTACATTGTGGGGTCTGTCAAGGCTTCAGAGCAACAAATCTTTTATATACTGTAAGTTAGAACCCAGCTGGATGCCTGTGGATCCCTCTTGGGTAGTGGGAGTTTTCCTCAAGAGGGGACCCTGATTGTCCAGAAGCACTGAGACCTGCTCTCCCACACTTGGTCTTCTGTGATAGAATGGGCCCTATTCTGGGTGGGGGATGAGAATGTCTGCTGGGTCTTGGCCCAATTAAGACTATTTCAAGAGGGCTCCTAATGAGTCCAGGACACAGCAGGCACTTATTTTCAAGGAAACTTTATTGAGTACTAGGCCGGGCAAGCCCCAGATCAGGCAAGTTTAGACAGCACCTGCAGGGCATCTGCCCGCCCTAGCTGGGCCAGGTGTGTGCCAAGCTGGCCCAGAGAAGCAGAGGGCTCCCTTGCCACCACCATCTCAATGAGGGCACGCAGAGGCGAGTGACTGGGTCGCAGTGAGTAGGCAAAGGTGGACCAGGAAGCAGGCAGTCCATATTTTGCAGCCAGGTGTCGAGTAGTACCACAGGCCAAAGCCCCACCTGGCCCAGGCTCAGGGTCCAGCAGCACAATCAGCTCCTCCAGCACCTCCAACTCATCCAGAAGGCGAGACAGGGGCTGTGATGCCAGATTTGGCAGCTCTGGGAAACAGGGAGGGATGAGGGGGAGGAAGGTTGGGCTTCCAGTTCATACTCCCCTCAGCATGTCTGGGACTAACCCCCCGCCAGGAGTGGGAGCAGAGAAACCCATGAGTCACCTGCTTCCGATGTCACCAGAGAGCCTCCAGAGGTGTTGGAGCCAGGGTAGGGGAGGTAGGGACTGTGCCTTTTCAGGGCGAACAAGAGGATGGCTGCTGAGGTCACGAGCAGAACCAGCACCAGGGGCAGGGCAAAAGTCAGCAAGGCCTGCCAAGGGACGGTGTGTTCAGATGTTCCAGAGGGGCTGGAAATGGCTGGTGAGCTGGTCTCCTGTGAGCTTAGGACGCTGGGTGTTTCAGGCTTCAGGGGACAGGGCTCCTTGGTAGGGGCAGGCTTCTGAGAATAGGAGTAGAGCTGGAGGCAAACCCCACTCCTTCCCCCTCAGCCCAAATTTTTCATCCTTATAAGCCACATCCTCGCCTGATCTAGACGCACCCCACCCCCCCCCCGTACTACTTTAACCCTAGCTGGTCACCCCCAGATACAAATGTCCCCACCCCTATCCTCTTCAGTGGGGCTAGCCACACCACCACCTCTGATCCAGACCCTGCCCACCCAATCCCAATCCCAAACCATGCCCTCTACACCCCACCCCACTTCTGGCAGGCTACACCTTTGCCCATGCAGTCTGAGCCAGACCAGCACCTCTCCACAGCGCTGCCGGCTTCCCTCGGGAGTAGGGGCCCTGGTTCCGCTGCCACAGAAGCTACATAGCTCTGCGAGGTCCGGATTGCACTGCCCACGAGGACACTCTTTGAAGGGGTGCATTACGTGATCACCAAAGTCATTGAGCCCGCAGTTTTCTGAAAACTCATAGTCTAGTGGGAGACAAGGCCTGTAAGTGGCTTCCAAGCCCCACCTCTAAAAGGTCCTTTCCCTTTTGTCCTATCCTAGCGGGCCTCGCCCCTTGGACTTTATTCACCCATCAACAGACATGCTCACCCCTCCATTCTCCCTTCCCCACACTAGCCCTGCTAGTCTCAAAAGGCTCCACAGGCTCCTTACCCTTCATGCCCCTCCTGCTTCCACACCAAGCTCTGCCCATGCTGGGATTGATCTGTATAGCTCACCCCTTTCTGCCTGGATCCTGCTTCCAGCCTTTCTCACAGGCTTAGCCCCCCTACCTGCCTTACTGATTAAAGCCCACTGCCCCTACCTAGAAGCAAGGCCCCAAACCTTGTTCCTTCACGGGATCTCTATCACCCTCAATCAGCCCGAACATATGCACAGGTATATATAGGTATACGCCCAGTCTCTGCTCCTCACCGGGGCACGGGGGAGGCCCAAAGCGCTGTAGGCAGCTGCCACAGCAGAGGTTGTCAGGGTTCCAGTACTCAAGGCGGCTGCAGTGTTGGGAGGCTTCATGTGGCACCGCCTGGGCCAGGAACAGCGCAGCAGACAAGAGGTGCTGGGGCCTCATCCCAGTGGTGCGTGCAGCCTGGGGGCCCGAGACTTGTAGGACTTCCGGCCACAGCGCCTTTGCCAATTTCCCAGGAAATCAGGGAGAAGAAGGAAACAGTGGATGTGGGGACATAGGACGGGAATCTACCTACACCCAGCTCCCAGTCCTCAGTCCAGCTCCTGACCCATTATCAGAAGCCATAGGCCTCAAGATTGCTAGAGCAAGGGCTCTGAAGCCAGACTGTGGATTCATATCCCATATCTGCCATGTTCCATCTGTATAGTAGGCTAATACCACCTGTCTCATAGGGGTATTGTGGAGAACTAAAACTTACTAGAGTCAACTATAATTGAAAAATAAAAAGTGATTAAAAAAAAAACCCCTTATTAGAAGTAAAGCTCTTAGGGCAGCACCTGGTATATGGTAAGCTTAAGTATTAGGTATTATTGACTCCCATTTCAGGGAATCAGGGATGGAGGACCCAGCCCTCATTTACTGAAGACTCCAACTCAACTCTAAGTGACCTTACCTTAGATCCTAACCCCAAACTCCTCTGGGTTGGGAATCCTCCAATCTGCCACAACTAGGCGTCTTCCCTTTGAAAAGCCTCAGATGGATATGAAGTTTCCAGCAAGAAGGCACTCCACCAGTCCCACTTGAGGGTTTCTAGGGCGTTGAGCTCTGAGTCCAATAATTTTCCACCTGTTTGAAGTTCTTCAACTGCAGTTGTGGCTAGAGCCCAACCTACTTCCCCTTTTCGTCGGATGTGGGGGTGGAAGGAAACTCCAGCCCGCAGCTAGACTCAAGCTCAAAATACAGAACTTTATTCGGGGAGGGGTGGCAGACTAGAGGCTGGGGAAGATGGCCCTGGGGAGTTAAGGGAGCTTTGAGGAGGGGTCCTGGGGGTGGAGGGCAAGAGGGTCAAGATCTTAGAAGTGACCCTGCTGGTGGCCTGGGGAATGTCATCAGTTTCTTTCTTTGGGACAGTGGCAGGTATGGGACCTTGGGGGTGACCTGGGGACAGCAGTGGGGAGAAGGGTTAGAGGCATGGGGCAGAGCAGGTGATGAAGTAACTAGAGTTCCTGGGGGTGGTCTAGGATAGGTGCTCAGGAGCTGATCTCAGGAATAGAGATCCAAGCTGGTCTTCAGTTTGGGATTCAGAATGGTTTGGGGGCTGGGACTTAGGTGTTGGTCTTGGAATGGGCTCAGTACTAGTCCTAGGATACCAAAGGCTTGAGATATTGTTTTTTTGTGTTTTTTTAAAAATTATTTTTTATTTTTATTTGTTTTTATTGCTTAAAGTATTACAAAGGGTATTACATATGTGTCCTTTTTTTTCTTCGAGATATTGTTATTGAGACATAGGATCAGGTTCATCTCAGGTTATAGGAGCTCTAGAGTTTGAGAAGTCTTGGCAGGCTGGTCCTGATACCTGAGCCTGGGTTCCAACCAATAGAACTGCTGCCAGAAGTTCCGGGAGGTGGGTCACAGGTGCATGAAGTTGCAAAAGCTACCACGAGTACATTCTCTGGGTTGAGGATGGATGCGTGGAAGAGGACACTGTCATTGACAACCCCACCAATACACACACAGGAGTCTGGAACTCCAGGTGCCCACCCCACCCCCTTACTGCCATACCCCATCTCATACTGCCGACAGCATGACTCCCGGAAGTCGGTGACAGGAGACAGATCAGCATGCAGAGCCTGCCCACTGAACCAGCGGTTACTGAGTTCAGCTACTGCCCGCTCAGCATCCTCTTCGTGCCGGAAGTAGGTCAAGTTTGGTAGTCAAACTCAGAAACCTTCAGGGGATTTGTAAGCAGCTCTGGGGCTGGCCTGGATTTAGTGATGGACCTCAAACTATGAGGCTTAAGTGGTGACCTTTAGGCACTGAAATGCCTCCACCTCTGGTCTCTAATGGGGGGAAAGCAGGCACATTGACATAGACATTGCCCATGAGGTGGTCCCCCAAGTTGTCACACACATTCATCTCTTCATTCTCCCTGTACTTCTCCTGCAGTTCCATGATCACCTCCTGTGGAGACCAGGAGGTGTTCAGCTGAACTCCTGCCCACAACTCAACCCATCTCTGCCAGTCCTCACCTCAAATACGTTATCATAGTGTTCCTGTACCTCTACCTCACGCAGGTGACCTGGAGGCGGTAGGGTGAAATCAGGAAGTGGCCTGCAGAGGGCAGTCCGTCCTGCCCCCAAGAAATGGTCCCTCCAGTGCGATCGTCTGCGGTTTGGGCGGTGTTCTGTGGACTCCGGTACAGGTTGAGCAGCACTATTGTCTGAATAGAATTAAGAGGGGCAGGGTCCTGAGCAGAGAGAGCAGGGCTATGTGCAAAGGTGTTGGGAAGAAGCCTAAGCATCTTGAGTGCATCAGCGATGCATGTCCCTAAGGAAACCAGCAGAGAGAGGACCTAGAAGTGAGAGAGAACCGAGGGGTGTAGGTTGAGGGAGGAATAGCAGAAGTCCGACAAGAAAAAAGCCGGGCAGTAGGGTGGGCCTAAGACATCCGGAAAAGGCGGGACCTCGGGATGATGGACAGCGGAAGGGGAACAGCCGGGAGGCTTTAACCCTACAGGCTCCGTGCCAAGTCTCACCAGCCTGAAAGTTTGTTTCGGGGAGCCGGGAGCATTGGTCCCCATGCCGGAAGGCCCCGATCTTAAAGTAAAAGGAGCAGTTAACCCTGGAAGGGGTGCAAAGACAGAGGTGAGCTGAGGGCCGGATACCCCAGAAATACTGTCCCACGCCGCCCAGCAACCCCGATAGGATATTGCCTGCGCCCGTTTCCACTTGTCCTCAGTCCCGAATATCGAAGAATTCAGCCATTTTTACCCGAACTCTCCAACTTGATTGGCTCGAAGTCACTTCCGTTGCTTCAGAACATTGGGAAGTGTAGTTCTTCGCTGCTTCGTCTTGCTTAGCACGCTCAGAAACTCCTTAATGCGCTTGCGTGTTGGAAGCCTGCGCCCTCTCCATAGAATCACCGACAGAAATTCCCTGAGAGCGCATGCGTGCAGCGCTGCCTAAAAAAAAAAAAAAAGACTACAAACGCCAGAGATCCTTGCGGCATCACGCGCATCACGCGCAAACGTCCGTAAGTTGAAAGTGGCAAAGGCATCTATCCGGAGGAAGTAAACTCCACTGGTGAGATGGGGGTCGTTTTACGCACCCCAGTAAACATCAAGAGCGTCTCAACCCAATCAACTTGCTGGTGGGGGCGGGGGCCGCCCCGCTTTCAGCAAACCCACCCTTGAATTTATCTTTGTTTTGTCGTAAAAGGGGCGTGGATTTTCGCGATCCTTGCATCTCAGTGTCTTGCCCCTCAGACCCACGGAACGACCTAGCCCTAGCGCCACTATGAACTTGGAGCGGGTGTCCAACGAAGAGAAGTTGAACCTGTGCCGCAAGTACTACCTGGGTAAGGGCCAGTCTCCTAGGGTCCCAGGAGAAGAGAGGGGACGGAATAAGGTCTGTAGGGCCGGATGCTTGGGTCTAAGGGATGAAGCGGCTGGGAGCGCGAGCTCTGAGAGAAGGAACTGGGTCCTGAAGAGGGAGAGGCTGGGCCTCAAGAGCTTATTGGTCCCAAGAGGGGAGTTGGGGGCTGGACTACTGGGTCCTGACAAAGAGATGGCTGAGGAATCAGATTCCTGGATCCCAGGGAGGAGCCTTGATATCAGAGTCCTTAATAGCAGAGATCTCAGTTGAACTTGGGTGTGGGAGAAGGACTTTCCAAATAAGTCATCTAAGTGGGCGTTGGGGAGGATACTCATTGTCTTATGTCCTAGTTTGGCTTTTTTCTCTTTAGGTGGGTTTGCTTTCCTGCCTTTTCTCTGGTTGGTCAACATCTTCTGGTTCTTCCGAGAGGCCTTCCTTGTCCCTGCATACACAGAGCAGAGCCAAATCAAAGGCTGTGAGTCCAGGGTACAGTTGAAAGAAGGCCATTGGGGAGGTGGGGAGGTGGAGTTCTGGTGGGATGGGATGAAAGAAGTTCCAGATTTCTAGGGCTCCGTGGAAGAAAAGAGAGAACTTGTCTGGAGGTGACCAGAGAGCAGGTGGAAGCCAACCTTACCCACTCCTGTTACCTTTTACAGATGTCTGGCGCTCTGCTGTGGGCTTCCTTTTTTGGGTGATTATACTCACCACCTGGATCACCATCTTCCAGATCTACCGGCCCCGTTGGGGCGCCCTTGGGGACTACCTCTCCTTCACCATACCTCTGGGTACTCCCTGACAAATTCTTCAGCACAGGCCTAGGGCCTGATCATTCTCCCAGGATGGGCTCCTGTACTCCCG
>NW_005871292.1:1214238-1221561 GCF_000147115.1 Myotis lucifugus | reverse complement strand
TTCTCTGTTGACATACTCCATTAAATGTCCTGATTCTTTATGTTGACTTCCTGGGATCTTTGAACATGAAACAGAAAATGATTATTATTCAGAAACATTCATTAAATGCTTACTTTGTTCCAGGGTTAGTGCTTCACACATTATGTGCATCTTTTCACTGAATACTACTCATAACCCTCTGAAATAGGAACTCTCCTGCTCCAGAAACCTATTTTACAGATGCAGAACCAAGAAGGGAATATTCTATTACTAGTGGCTGCTATCCTGTACTGGTATTATGTGAGTTTGAAAACATTACTTTTCCATTTGGACTTAGTATTCTCATCTAAAGTGTGGACCACAATGCTACCTCTTGGAATGAATCTGGGTCAAGGCATATGTAGTAAAATGAAGTTCTCCATTTTCTGAAGGAGATGTCTGGTTTATTAGAGAAAGCTTCCTTAACAAACCTATTTAAAATTTCAGTGTTTTACTTGTTTATTGTGTGCCCCCATCCTCAAAATATAAGCTCTATTAGGAAAGATATTTTTGTTTGTTTTGTATTCTGCTTGTCCCCAGTGCCTAGAAGAGTGACTCGCACAGTAATAATATTTGCTAAGTGAATAAAGTTGTGCCTGAAAGAGATTAATAGGTAGCTGGCACTAATGAGTACTCAGAGTGAAAAAGCCTAACTCCAGACTTGTCTTCCAATTAGGGGCAAGAAGGACACGGTTAAATAATTACTGTTAATACCTAAATGGCTTTTATTAAAAGCTACTAACACTTTAAGTTCCAAAAAGCCTCGCGATGCCCTGGTCCTTTATCTCCCACCGTGCCTCGCGCGGCGCAGGCGCTGTTACTACGGCTGAGTCTCGGGAGCCAGAACTACACCTCCCAGAAAGCGTGCCGGGATGTCGTTGGTTTGTTTCCGGAAATGGGTCCCTAGCAAGGTGGGACTTAGGGCTGAGAGCTGTCAATTGGTCAAGGTACGAGATCGACGGTTATACTGACTAATGGGAACAAGCGACTGCCGATGGGGCCCCACCAAAGGGGAGCAAGAGGTGCTGGCGGCGGCGGCAGTCGTAGACCGACGCTGCTCAGGGCAGAAGACCTCCCGCGTACGAAGCTTATCTTTGACGGTCTCCGTCTGCCTCTGCCCTTGACTTGTGACGCTAGGCCCTTTTGGGCTCCTCTGACTCAACTAGCCAGACTCCAGACCCAAACCATGTTCCCGGTGAAGGTGAAAGTGGAGAAATCAGGTGAGGTTTCGAGGTCGGGGGCCTGTAGAGGGAGGAGCACGGGACTGATCTGGGTATGCGAGTCCCGATAGACAGGGTTATCGCGATAAGGTAGACTGAGACTTCTCCCTGCAGCCCTTCTGCCTATCGCTGTCAGGCATTGAGCGATTCCTGCCGCCTGCATACCTTACCAGTCTGCTCGAGATTGCTTTGAGATTGAGTGGTGGTGGCTCAGGCAGTGTGGTGCCGCAAGGCATGGGGATTCCCAGCCCCATGACCGCGAGAAAGACTACTTGGCTGTGTCTCAGTTTTTCCATTTCCAGCAATAGTTATGAATCAAGCATTGTACTGAGTGCCTGAAGTACAAGGTGGTTTTTAATCCTTGAAGTCACTGTATCCCAATAATCCTAGAAGTCAGAAATGTGGTAGATGGGAAAACAAGCTGAGAGAGAAGGATTCATTTTGGGTTGGGACCGAGTTTATGGGAACCCAGGACTGGTAGGTTAAGGGAGGTGGGAGAGGCACAGAATCCAGACAAAATATAATAGTAAAATGATGTACGATGTTAGATGGCATACGTGGAATAAAATGAAACAGGAGAGCAAATGTGAGATCAGGAGTGAGGTAAGGTTAGGGAGAGAGCCATGAGGATATGTGAGCCAACAGCGAATAAGACGAAGGACATAGCTTTGAAAAAGCCTTGTCTGGCCTGTTCAAGGACCAGCCGGGAGGCCAGTGTGGTTGGAACAGACTGAGGTAGAGAGTGTGAGGAGATGGATGCAAAGTGGGGAGGAGAGAGGGACCAATCTTGTGGACCCAGGTTAGGACTTAGGTTTTGCTGTGAGGGAAATGGAGAACCAAGGGAGGGTTTTGAATTGAGGAGTGAGTTAATAAAGATGCCTTTCAATGCCAAAAAAAATTGTGGATGGAAAAGTGTAGGGGGCCTGACCACAATGATGATGTGGGCACTGCAGAGTTGTGCAGGGTTCTAAGGGGGAGTATCGGGGTCAGGATTGATTTTAGGAAGATCTCTCTGGCCACCTTGTGGAGGGTGGATCAGAAGGTGAGACTGAGGTTGGGAACCCAAGGGAAGGAACGAAAAGGACCAGGGTGGGCAGGGTAGGGTTGGGATAGGTGGTAGAAAAGGAGGCCAAGTGGACAAGAGTTGGTGGTTTGGAATGGAGGGGAGAGAGAGGTGTCCATGTTGAGGCCCAGGGAGGGGTTGGGGGACAGCAGAGCTATCCTTAAGATGGGGGCCCAGGAAAGAGGGTAAGTTTAGAGAAACACTGAGGCCAATGATAATGTGGGAGCCAATAGGTAGAAGAACCAGGGGGGGGGTGTCCAGGAGTCCATGGGATCCCAAGATCTGAGGTTCAGAAGAGAAGTGGGGGCTAGGGAAAAAGATGTGGGCATGATCCATACCTTGTCTCCTGAATAAGGCTTTTTGCTAGAATCTCAGCTGCCCCAATCCACACCCCTACCCTGTCTCTGAGTGATGTCAGGAATCCGTGCATCTTCTGGTCTCCTCAGGAAGTCCCAGGGCTGGCCAAAGCATATCCCCAAGTGTCCTTCCAGGCTCTGAGCACTGTGCCAAAGCACCTACTAGCTGGAAGAGGAGAGCAAACACCTCACAGGGTGAGAAGAGAATATTTATAATATCATTACCTCCTTAAGTTCTATGATGAACAGAGGCAAAGACACAGGCTGCAGGGCCAGGCAGGGCCTGGTGATATGCAGGAAGGTGGGCCCAGATCTCATTTCCTGTGTGTGTGTGTTGGAGGGGGGGGGGGGGGGGGGGGCAAAAATGGGTCTCTTGGGTGAAATCTCCCAAATAAATGTGAGTTCATTCAGATTTAATATAACTCCACTGCCTTATCCAAACAAAGCTTATCTGGGCACTAGATACCGCACCCCGTTTGAGTCCCTGCCATATAATTTCAGCTGTGGAGCCAGATGGCCTGCATGCAAATCCTTATTCCCTAGCTGTGTGACTTTGGGGAACTACCTAACATCTATGTGCCTCAGTTTCATGATCTGTAAAATGGGTAAAAATCATATGTACCTACCAGGGTTATTGTGAGAATTCAACGGGTTAATATGTGTGATATGCTTGAAACAGTGCTTGGCACATAATAAGCACTCTGTACATGTTACTTATTATTGCATTCTGCTAAGAGATTCATATACAACATAGGTCAATTTAAGTCTCAGAACAGTCCTAACAAATAGGTATCATTTGGAGACCTATTTTCAAGAGGAAACAGGCTCAGTGAGGTAAGATGACTTGTCTTAGGTGGGACAGCCCAGGAGCCCAGAGCTCTTACTCATCATTTCAGTAGTCTGCCCTCACATCCTCTCAGCACACCTGAGCCTCGCCATAGGTTTGACTATGCATGCCCTTCCCCAGCCCAGTTGGCTTCCCACCTGCCTTGGGCCTGGGAACTGACTCTTGCTTGGTACCCTCTTCCCCAGAGTTGGAGATGGCCAAGGCCCGGAACCAACTGGATGCCGTTCTACAGTGTCTGCTGGAGAAGAGTCACATGGACAGGTTGGGACCTGGGCCAGCCTGAGGTCAGAGGGGGTTGGGCCCTCTAGTCCTGGGTGGGTCTAGGTGGGACCCCAGAACCTGGCTTAGGGAGGAAGGGGCCCAATGGAGAGGCCACTCATTGCCTTGCCACTCTGGGCCCTTGGAACCCTGAGTCCACAGTTATCTTCTGCTACCAGGGAGCGTCTGGATGAGGAAGCCAGGAAGACCCCCTCAGACACCCACAGCAAGTAAGTTTTACTGGTGGGATCTGTATCGGAGGGTTTGTGGTGAATTACTTCCCTCACCCAAGCCCTGACCACTCTGTCCCCTGCTTCCTCTACCACAGTTTGAACCACTCTATGTGCACAAAGACCCTGGGGCAGCAGAAGCTTAGGTCCCGTCATACTTGGCAACTAGAGCCCCAGGGGCTTGGGTGGGACACAACGCCTACAGAGTTAGTGGGGTACATGTGGGCATCTCAGGCTTGATCTCAGGATCCATAGGGTGTCTTTTGGGAGATTTTGAGCAGGCATTTGTTCAAGGGTGAGCTTGCTCATGCCCTGTCTCTTCCCACAGGGATTGCTCCATTGTGGCCACTGGCAAACGGTAAGGTGGCGGGGGTTTCAGCCAAGTGAAAAGAAGTCCTCAGCGCTGGTCCTGATGTTCTCTCAACTCACGCAGGCCATCTGCCCGCTTCCCCCACCAGCGGAGGAAGAAGAGAAGGGAGATGGATGATGGGCTGGCCGAAGGAGGGCCACAACGGTCTAGTGAGTAGGTGGTAGCCCTAGAGGGCGGTCAGTGATAGGGGACTATATAAGCATGTTCACATACCTCCCGCTCCCACTTTCCTAGACACGTATGTGATTAAGCTGTTTGACCGGAGTGTGGACTTAGCTCAGTTCAGCGAGAACACACCGCTGTACCCAATCTGCCGGGCCTGGATGCGCAACAGCCCCACAGTGCGTGAGCACGAACGCTCACCCAGCTCACCGTTGCCCCCACTGCCCGAGGATGAGGAGGTAGGATGGGTGGTAGGCCCCTGCCCAACAGCCAGGGAGGGAGTGGGTAGATGGTCACAAGGTACCCTCCTCAAAGCTATTTGGGATAGACAGGCAGTTTTCTGTGTCCCTTAAATGTCTCCTGGATCCATTGAGGCACACAGATATGAACCCTTATACTAGGAGTATGAATGGAGCTCTCCAGAGCAGACACACATGGCTACCTGTACTGGGAGAAAGAGGGGACAGGGTTCACCTGGGCAGATATGTGTGACCTCTAAGATTGGGATCCCCAAGAGCTGGGGGGTGGAAAGGGGTCCTTAGTGTAAACAGGTATAGCCACGTGATCTAAAGGAGCAGATGGGGATGCCCTAGGGCCGTGGTCGGCAAACTGCGGCTTGCTAGCCACATGCGGCTCTTTGGCCCCTTGAGTGTGGCTCTTCCGCAAAATACCACGTGCGGGCGCGCGTACAGTGTGATTGAAACTTCATGGCCCATGCGCAGAAATCGGTTTTTGGCCTGGGCGAGTCTATTTTGAAGAAGTACTGTTGATATTTTGACTCTGTCGACTAATGAGTTTGCCGACCACTGCCCTAGGGTATGCAGGCATAGATGGCAATCTCTCAACTGGTCGGGTAAGGTCCCCATTCTTCAGACATGACTCCCAAGTACAGGTCCCAGAGGAGACCCTCATGTTTGTTGTCACTGGAAAAGGAAGGAGGGGTAAAATGTGTACCCCTGGCCCTCATCTCTGACTCTTGGACCTGTTATGGGGCTCCTGTGTCTCCAGGGTTCAGAGGTCACCACCAGCAAGAGTCGTGATGTGTACAAGTTGCCTCCTCCCACAGCCCCTGGGCCACCTGGAGATGCCTGCAGATCCCGAATTCCATCCCCACTGCAGCCTGAGACACAGGGTACCCCTGAGGATGAGGTGGGTCTGCAAAGTTTGCCTGGGGCTATGGGACATATGTTGTGGGGCTTGGGCATGGCCACCGAGCCTGGCTTCTCTGTCCACACAGGCCTCTGAGCCCTCACCCTCACCTTCCACACTCATCTACCGCAACATGCAGCGCTGGAAACGCATCCGCCAGAGGTAAGCATCCCCAACCTGCTTGCTCCTCTATGGCTTCTGCCCCAACTGCTGAGCCCTCCCTCTGCTTTCCCTCTCCCACTGCAGGTGGAAGGAGGCATCTCATCGGAACCAGCTTCGTTACTCAGAAAGCATGAAGATCCTACGGGAGATGTATGAGCGACAGTGATGTTCCCCTGACCTCAATAAACATTTCCCCTCTTTACACTGGCCTCTGATTGCTCCAGCCTATCCTTCCAGGCCCAGACATAAAGCAGATGGCACAGTTCTAGCACATTTATTGAGGAGTGAGGGGATAGGGCAGCAGGGAATTTAGGGAGGGAGAAAAATTGTGGGGAATCAAAATCTAAGAAAGTGGCTTTAGGCTGGGTCTTGGAGAATAAGGGGTAGAGTCTGGAAGGTGGATTGATTGCCTGTGATTAGAGACTTAGGGGTCAAGACAAAGTGACTGGGGTGTCCTTGGTGAAGTTGGAGGAGGGTTAGGACATTCTGCAGAGCCTGGGGAAATGAGCAGGATATCTACATTTTGAGGGTCCTGGTTGGTCTAGAATGGGTTTTCCAAGGGCGGGGGTCTGAAAAGGGATTCAAGAGTCTGAAGGTGGCTGGCTGAGGTTTCATGTCAGAAGATGAGAAGAGGGGTGGGGGTGGACTGTCTGGTTAGAATGAGGGGAAGACCAGGCTTGGGTGATCTGGTGTGGGAAGTCTGCAGAGTCTGGGGCTTTGTGGGGCGGGGCGGGGCGGGGGGGAGGGGAGGGTTATGCTTAATTGGCCTATGGTGGGAACAGGGCTGTCTATATCATAATCAGGTGTCAGAGCGATTATTTTCATAATAAGAAGGAAATAGGTTTTGAGTGGGTTTACAAGCCAAGAAATGGGTTAGTGGGGATGGGCTTGTAGGGTCTGGAAGCTAGGAAGGTGTTGGGGTTTGAAAACGAGGGTGTGTGAGAGTGAGATCAGGGCTGAGTCTAGGTTGGAAGGATTCGGGCTGGACCCCAGATGGGGTGTAGCGGTGGTGGTCTTGGCGAGCTCGGTACATCTGGCTGGGCGGAGTCAGGTCGGCTTTAAAAGAGGTGGCCTGCGGCGGTCCCCAGGCTTCAGGTGTGCCCAGACCCCAACTTGGCAGCAGCCTGTGGTTGCGGCAGTGGGGCCTGGGCCAGCACGGGCGCGGCCTGGATGGACAGAACGCCCTCAGGGGACAACGCTGATGTCACGGCGGCAGGGTCCACACCAGGCGGCAAACGGTAGCGGCGGTGGAACTCTCGAGCCACGTATCCGTGCTCATCCTGGAAACGGAGAGGCTTGAGAGGCCCACCCTCCCCTGTGGCTGCCCCGCTCCCCTAGGCCTGCCACCAGCGGGCTCACCGGGCGCTGCCCAACAGCGGGCTCACCGGGCGGCTCCTCATGGCGAGCGTGCACCTCACATGTTCACCAACTACCTTGACAGGAATTACCTCTGGGGAGGAGTGCTTCACATCAGCAGCACCGAAGAAA
>NW_005871292.1:1192600-1213064 GCF_000147115.1 Myotis lucifugus | reverse complement strand
ATTGCGGCCAGACCCGGCACTAACAGAGCCTTATTTAGAAAGCCAACAATAAATTGGCCATGTATTAAGCTCCTGCTGGATGCCAGAGAGGTATCAAGATTCTCCAGTTTCCCCGAAAGGGAAACTAAGGCTGAGGAGGCGGAGCCCTTGCCGGAATTTGGGACCAGGGCTTGAGAAGCCCTCTGCAGAGCTCCCAGTCCCGTTACTCCACCCCCGCCCCGCAGGCAGCTCTGGGGATGACGCAGATGGCAGTCTTAAGAGCAGAGTGGTGGGTACAGAGAATGCGGTGGACCAGCCAAACTGTCAGAAGGACACAGGACAGACTCTATTTCCATCAGCCCAGTCCCGGGCAAGCCGGGCCTAATTCTGTGCCTCTGACTCAGTCTCGGATGCAGAGTAGCGGGGTCTGCCAGGTGAGCAGCGGCCAGGGACCGTGGACAAGAGTCCAGGCTGGCCCCCGGGGGGGCGCGCGCCTGGCCCGAAATAGCTTGTTTTGATCCCGCCACCTGGCCAGGAGCCCAGGCCTGGCACTTGGCGCAACCAGCTGCTCCTGCAGCAAGATGGAAGCAGGTGACCGGGCCGGACGGTCCTGCAGGTCCGACTGATGGAGGGATGTCCGTTAGAGAGGGGACAGTCTCCCTGATTGCCCCTACCACGGGAAAAACGGTTGTTGGAACAGTCTGGACGAGATTCCCGCCGCAAGAAGGTTGTAAGACAAGGCTGCAGGGAAGCGCGGGTACTTTAGAACCCCTCCTAACCTTGAACACAGTTTTATATTCTCTCCATTGGTCCACAGGCTTGCCAATCACTGCTGCACGTTATGGTTCTCCAATCACACACGCTCTCTCAGCCAGGCTGACTTTACAGCCAGTTGTGAGACACCCGCCTTTGGCCACTTTCCAATTACTGTTCATCATTGGTCGCCTTGGAGGCGGCTGTAGTCCCGCGAGGGCACCCGGAGGGGGCGGGGCTGATAGGGCATTGCTAAGCGACCGAGAGGCGCTGGGTCGGTCCGTGAAGGGGAGTTGCAGGCGGAAGCGCGGAAGTAGCCACCGGATGAACCGCAGGTGAGGCCATCCCTCTTCCGGGGACCGCAGGATGCCCGGGGAAGACCAGGGTGAGAGAAGCACAGCCTGGGGTCGGATGGCTGGGGTCCGGAGTCTCTCCTCAGTCGCAGGGAACTAAAACCCGCAAGCTGTTCCACAGCTTTGGCTGCTCCAGTCTTGGACTTCACCGTCCCCGGGGGTCCCGTAGTGTCTTGCGTTCCGCTGTTAGTGACCCCAAGATGGTTTTTTTCCTTCTTCTAAGAGTGTCCAGGGGCATCTTGGGAATCAAGTTTCTTAATTTTGAAATTGCCCCCAGACTCCCATAGGTGTTGTTTTGTTTGTTTATCTTTCTTGCTTAGGAAGAGCCCATTGACGGATGGGAATTGTAGTGCATCTGCCCCTTTTTCCTTAGTGCCCCCAAGACTTATGGGAAATGTACTGCGATAGGGTTTAGCCATGGTTCTTAAACCCAAGCTCCACTCCAGAATTCTCCGGGGCGCTAGGAAAAAGATACAGATGCCTAACAACTGCTTCCAGATAATTCTTATTCTTTTAGTCTGGAGTGAGGACCACACATCTGTTGTTGTTGTTTTAAAGACAGCTCCTAGGCTGGATCCAGTGTTGAGAACCACCATTAGCAGTTCCTCGGTTCTTCTCTTTTGAGACTGCTCCAAGGGCTGGCGCCTCCAGTATCATTATCTTGAATGTGCAGTGGTGCTTTGTGGGAATTATGGTCCATCTCTTACAGGAATCCATGGGAATTGTAGTCTTTCTGCCCTCCTCTTCCCATCCTCCTGCCCTGATTCCTCCTGGGTTGCAGTGACCATGCTCTGCCTACCAACTTTACTCTCTCCTTGCAGCCTGCCAGTTTTCAACACTCAAGACAGCCCCTTTGGGGATGCTCCCCTGGGTCAAAGCTAGACCTGGGACCCCAAGGTGAGAACACCACACAGAGAGTGCTGTGTGCCAGCCTAGTAGCAAGGGAGTGAAGACCTGTGATAAGAGATGCGGGTGAGAGATTAAACACAGTCCCTCCTCCCCTCCCCCTGGCCCTTCCTTCATCTAGTCCTCTACCACCATCATAGCCGAATTTATTCTGAGTTGTTACCATTGTGAGATGTGTTTCCTCCCCTCTGGACTAAGACTTCATGTGTGTCTTTGTTTCAGGGATATCACTTTTTCTTCTCCCCACCTCCCCTATCTTAGACCCTGAGTCCATCCAGGTCCCCGAGATCCAGGATCCCAGAAACTCCCAAGGCTCTGGCCACAGATCCCAACTCCCCTGAGCTATTTGAGGAGTCCTGGCCATCCAGGTCAGGGACCCTTTCCCCACCCAGCACCACTGAGGAACAGATGGGTGCCTCCTCACCACCCACCCTGATTGACAGTGGTGACTCTGTGGTGGCCAAGTAAGTACCATCAGCCCTGAGGGCAAGAAAGATTGGGGGGCGGGGGGAAGGCATCCTGTTATTACCACAGCCAGTGCTGTTTATGTAGCACTTTCTGGACCACACTTCATGTGTGTTAAGAGCTCTGGAGTTAGGCTGCCTGGGTTCAAATCCCAGCTCTGTCACTTACTCTTTGTATGATCTTGGTCTAAGTTTTTTTGTCTGTAAATTGGGGATATGAATAACATATCCCCTAGGGCTTTTCAAGCTTTCAATGAGTTACTTACTGTCTGTAAAGCTTCTATAACAATGCTTGTCACATAGTGAGCACTTGGATTTGTAGGGTACAAGTTCAGCTGTTACAACAAAGAGCCCCAAATTAATTGTGGCTTAAACAAAATAGTATTTATTTCTCCCTCAACTAACAGTATAGGCAGAAGCAACCAGGGCCAATATGGCAGCCCCTAGTTGAGGTGTCAGAGACACAGTTTACTTCTATCTCATTCTCCCCCCCCCCCCCCTTCTCCCCTCCCCAGACTGTTGCTCTTTCCTTCATGGACCAAAATGGCTCCCAACAACATCCATTATTCAGAATCACATTCTCTTCACACCCTGTTAGTCAAGAACCCAGTTACATGGCCATAAAGTTACAAGGGCACCTGGTAAATGTATGTATAGAAGAGTGGGTATATGTCCACAGTATTGTATTACTATATAAGAAAAGAGAATGGATATTGAGGGACAACTACCAGGTGCTTCCATAATGCTCAATAAACATTGAGCATTATGGAAGTACCTGGTAGTTGTCCCTGGTAGTTGTGATTATTACTGTTATTATTATTTGGCTCTCCTTACCCCACCCTCCTCCCATTCTCTGATGCCCACAGGTTCATAAACCGGTTCCGCCAGGCTCAGCCCACAAGCCGAGAGGAACGCCAGCCTGCAGGCCCAACCCCAGCTGACTTTTGGTGGTTGCGGCCTGAATCTCCAGACTCTAGTAGTCAACTTGCAGCAGGTACTTGCTTCAGTCCCATCCACTCCTGGCCCAAAACCTTTTCTTTCTTTCTTTTTTTTAAAATTTATCTTTATTGTTGAAAGTATTACAAATGTCTTTTTTCCCTCCATCGACCCCCTCCACTCAACTCCTGTCCCCTCACCAGGCCTTTCCCTCACTATTGCCTGTCAATGGGCTATGCATATGTGCATATAAATTCATTGTTTAATCTCTTCCCCCCACTCCCTTCTCTCTGAAATACGTTAGTCTGTTGCATGCTTCAAGGTCTCTGGATCATTTTTGTTCATCAGTTTATTTTGTTCATTAGATTCCACATGTAAGTGAGATCATGTGGTACTTGTCTTTCTCTGACTGGTTTATTTCGCTTAGCATAGTACTCTCCAGGTCCTTCCATGCTTTTCCAGAATCTTTCTTGTACAGTGCTCTCAGCAGCCACTCCTCCTGGCCCTCCTAAATCAATTGGGGTTTCTCAGCAGGAGCCAATAAACCAGAAGGAAGACTCACCACGGAAGTCCCGACTCTTGCCAAGGTGGCCAGTGCATCACAGGCTAAGGCTATGGCCCCCCTTCAGGAAATAAAGCAGGTGACATCCCCATTTACTCCCCCCATGTTACCTGAACTGACAGCACCAGCCCTGGGATAGAATTAGAGTCAGTCCACAATTCAAGGAAGCATAAACAAACAAACAGAAAAAGGATTGGTTTGCTAATGCAATTAAAAAGTCCAAAAGTAGCTTCTTTCAGGCACGGCTGGATCCAGGTGTTTGAACACTATTGGGAAGAACTTGACTGGTTTGGCTTTCCGTTCTTCTTTGTTGGGCTCAGTCTCAGGCAGGCTTTCCTCTCAAAGTAGCTAAGATGGCCTCAGTAGTTCTAGCCTTTTAACTTATTTAATCCACAGGAAAGAGGAGCCTTTTCCGATAGCTCCATCCAAAGCCCCTGTTACTCTCATCAGCTCACAACCACTGTGAACCAGAGGACAGAATGTTGTGATTAGCCAGGCCTGGTCAGGAAGGCAGGGTCAACATTTCTCCTACAGCAGTAATTTCATTGAGGGGTGTGATCCACACAGGAAAACTGGGTCACTCTTCCCTGAAGAGGAAGAGCAGATTCTAAGCCAGCGTGTGAGGGTACCAGGTGGAGTGCAGATGTGCACTCCAGGCCCTCTGTCTGAGCAGCCTTTGGAATCTGGGCTGGCCTCTGACCATCTCATCTCACAGAGCCTCAGCACATGGAACTCATCTCTGCTGGACCTGGAGATGCTGAGCCTGCAAAGCAGAGCTGCCAGGCTGCTGAAACACAGGTGCTTTCCCTGCCCCCATCATCCTCTCCACTCCTTCAACTCCAGGCCCCACCCATTGCCTCTGAGACCCCTCTTGCCTCACTTCTGTATTCTTCCTACAGCAAGGCCTCCGTCTCCTCCTCCTGCAGCCCCAGCAATTCCAGCAATTCCTTATTCCCTGTCAGCTCTGATGGTCTTTCTCCTTCCTCTGTGGCCTTCACCCCTGACTCCAGCAAGGGTTCTGACCCCAAGGCACATGGTGAGTTCTGGAGAGCAAGGATTGAGGGCAGCCAGTGTGAGTCCCACAAATGCCACTAATCAGCTATGTGACCTTGGGCCTCTCTGTGCCTTTCTTGTTTCCCCAACTTTAAAATGGGGATAATAATTGTACTCTTCTACTGTGGGTGTGGTGAAGATTAAATTAGTTGATGAATATGGAGTACTTAGCACCAGTCAGTTAGCAGTAGCTATCATTAGTAGGACAGGTTCTCTCTCTGTATCCTGTTTGCCTCTCTAAACACAAAGCTCCAAAATCAGAAGACTTTTTGCAAATTTGGCACTACATTTGATTTGACAGCAAAATCTGACCTCAACAATGAGAAGGATATTTATTATCTATCTATCTGTCTATCTATCATTTAGGACAACTTCATACTTTTTGCTATGGATATATTACATTGAAACATATGAAATTTTTGCCTTTGTAAGTAAAAAATGGTTAAATATTGCCAATTGCATGTTGTTCAACCAAATACCAATGTGTTAGAGTCTGGTGTACTGCATCAGACCCCTGGTTACACTGTATATACCATACAACTTTGCTAAAACATGCAAGATTTCAGAAATGAGATTAAGGACCAGGGTTACTGTTGCTGCCATCATTGTGGTTACTTTTAGTCTGTGCCCAGGTCCTGGGATGCAGTGGAGCACAGGACAGGTGCTCTGTATATCTCATGGGGCTCCAT
Source organism: Myotis lucifugus (assembly GCF_000147115.1). Taxonomy (NCBI): domain Eukaryota; kingdom Metazoa; phylum Chordata; class Mammalia; order Chiroptera; family Vespertilionidae; genus Myotis; species Myotis lucifugus. The sequence continues at coordinate 1,207,369 of NW_005871292.1, read as the reverse complement.
GAGTGGGGACAGGCAAGCACAAATAACCAGAGAGGTTTTCATGCATGTGTGTGATCCTGCTCAAACTCACCTGTCTGATTCTTTCTTTCATCTAAGTTCCACCTTTTGTTCACCTTTCCTTTCTGAACCTCAATTTTCTCTTCTTTAAAATGGGAATAAAACTAGTACCTATTTCATGATTTTTTTTGCAGATCAAATTCATTCATTCATTCATTCATCTAACAAAAATTAAATTTCTGCTGTGTGTGAGGCCCTGAGAGTAGGATTAGAGATTCCACAGTGAACCAACCATAAATACTTTTATCCTCAGGGTTCTCACAGCATAGTGAGTGTAGAATAGAGTAGCTACATAACCCCACAAACAAATGTGAAATGTAAGCAGAAACGAGGGCTATTCAGGAGAGGACTGTGATGCTGAGAAGTCAGAGAAGGCCTTCCTAGAAGAGATGCTATCTAGGTGGAGACCTGAATGATGAAGGTGGGGACAAGCGCCTTCTAACATGTTCAGAGGACCTGAAGCATGGTGCAGACAATTAACTAGAAAAGGCAAGAGCCAGTGGTAAGAGTAGTATGTGATAAGGAGGGACAGATTGGCAGAGGTCAGATTACATTGGGCCATGTAGGCTTGGGGAGGCATTTGGTCATTATCTTAGTACCAGGGAGCCACGAGAGGGTTCTGAGGAGGGAGGGTACATGATTTTCCTCGAGTGTTAACAAACTCCCCCTGGCTGCTCTCGGTACCCAGTGAGAGATGCTGGTAGTTTGGCTTGGGCCAGAGCTTGAGGGGCAGAGTAGAGGGCAGTGGCCCGGTTTGGAAGTAGAATCACAGGATTCTCTCTACACATCTTTTTGGGGGATATAAAGAGTTGGGGAGGAGAGAGAGGTCTGAGATGATGCCCTCCCCCCCCCCCTCCCCCGTATAGCATCAGATGGTCAGGCTTCTGAGAGACAATGGTAGCGCTACTGATCATTGCTGTTGAAATGATGCTCTGAGTGGCCCTGTCCTGAGTCACTGTTGTACTGAGCCAGAACAGTGCCTGGCTCAATAGTAAGAGCTAAATATTTGTTAATGAAGGAAGAATTGAATGATGGCAAGTTGGGAAGTCCATGAGTCCTCTCTCCTCTGACTCTGCCCTTCTTCACTTCCCACTCTAGAGAGGAGTTGGGACATTATCTGGAGAGCATGTCTGAATATTGGTACAGTCGAATGTTGTGTGCGCTGGCCGTCATCAGGTTGCTCATCCCCAGAACCTCCTGTCTTACCCTTCTTCCCTCTACTTACCCTACAGCAACTCCCGCACCAGCCCCCATCCCTGCTCCAGCCTTGGTCTCCTCCCAGGCACCCCTGCGGCCAGAGGATGACATTCTGTACCAGTGGCGACAGCGGCGGAAGCTTGAACAAGCTCAAGGAGGTCAGGGTGACGGAACCTGGGTGCTGCCAGGGACCTCTGCCCTCACTACTCCGGTGAGATGGGGGAGGGAGGCACCTGAGAGGGATCCTAAGGGTAGTTGGAGGGAGGGAGGCCGGAGGCCTGAGTGGAACTGAGGACACCCTACCCTTTCTCTCCCCCTCAGGTCCCTGTCCCCGTCTGTCTGCATACCTCGCCTGCCCCTGCGGAGACCCTTAGTTCCCTGGGAACACAGCCTAACTGCATCCCACTTTGGGGCAGTGTGGCCGGGCCTGCTCCCCAGGAAGCCTATGTGGAGAGGCCTCCTATTCCCCCAGGGTTCTCTCCACACATCTTTCGGGGCCCCTACCCCCAAGGGTTTTTCTGGGCCCCACAGACTGGTTCCTGGGTATCTTTTGGGGGCGTCCCCCACACGCCCTGTGCCTCTACTCCTGGGCTCCCTATCACTCCCCAGGGCCCGCCCACCCCTGCGCCATGTAGCTCCGCCCAGCTCGAGAGGCAGGACCCCAAACCTCGGAAGGGTAGAGCCTGGCGCCCAGAATCTGCTGGGCGAGTCATGGTGGCTGACCAGGAGCCCAGCCCGCAGCTCCGCGGCCCTCTGGGCCAGGTAGTGACCGCTCGGCTCTTCCCCGACAGCCTGGAGGACACGCCCCCTCGACCCAAGGGCCTGCCTCCACCTCTGGCTGAATCTCAGAAAATGAAGACCGCACAACCCAAAACTAAGGTTATGCCCCGGTGCTCAGAAGTTACCTCCCCTCCATCGGATTCACGGTTTCCTCAGGCGACCCCACCTGGTCGGCCTAAGGCAGAGTCTCGAGATGCCAAAGCCACGCCTCCCGCAGAGGAGTGGGTGCTTTGCAAGAAAGTCAGGAATCCTCAGCCCAAGGCCCCGCCCCCTCCAGCTGAAGAGGCTTCCGCCGGGGTTGAGGCCCCGCCCCCTTTGGTCGAGGCGGGGTCTCTAGAGGCTGCGGTCACCTCCTCGCCCGCTGCTGACCACGCCCCCCCAGAGGACCTGCTCTCCCAGGCCGCGAGGCTTCTGCAGGCTGCTGAAGGTGAGCTGATGCGTGTGGCCGCTGGGATCTGCTGTCGAGCATGCTAGGAGTCCAGCCCCCTGGAGCTCGCTCTTTTTCCTCCAGATTCCGACAGCAGCGAGTTCCAGGAGGACCCTGTGCTGCAGGTGCTAAGGGTTCAGAGGGCCGAGCTGCGGCGGCAGAAAAGGTGACTATCTCCAGGCTTTATCTTCTGAGATTCCCGTCAAGTGTCCACCTCTCTTGAACCCCCTTCCCAGAACTATCCAGAGCCCCAGACCCCAATCCTGAGCACATACCTCAGCCTCTACTACCTGGCTTTTTTCCAGGAAAGTGGACGCCCAATTATCCCTCCTACTGGGTCGCACTGAAGACTCAGGGTCTTGGTCTCCTCCAGCCAGGTCGACCCCCAGGTCCCCAAGGATGCGGCTGAGGAGGGAAGGAGCCTCACTTGAGGCCAGAAGACTTTGAATTGTAGAAATTCTGTTTTTCCCAATGAAATGGTCTTTTCGGGTTACAGGTTGTCTCTGAGAAAAGAGTCTGGAAAGGCCAAGAGTCATGCTAATTTAGGGAAATACCCCCCCCCCCCCCTCCTGCCCACCCCTACCCCAGTTACTGACTGTGGTACGGAATCTCTTCTAGTTTTATCCTCTTTGAGGGCAAGGCAGGGGAGGGGTTCCAGGCAAAGCTTCAGGCAGGACTGGGACTCATCTTAACCCAGGAGTGGATTCTCCTGTCTCAGATGAGACAGAAGGAACTTCCCTCTTGGTATGAAGCTATCAGAGTGTTGGACAATGGTTGGTCCTCAGTCCACATCCTGCTTGAATCAGCACAGTATTTGGTTCATTGATCCCACCCTCCTTGAGGCTTTTCCTTCCCCTGCCTCTAGCATCACTAACATGTCACTTTGGTGTGTCCCAGGGCTCTGGTCTTAACTTCTCTATCTAAACTCATTCCCATGTGCTATTGTAGCTTCCTGGCTCTACATCCTATCTCTATTCTGATAGTCCCTAGATTTAAATCTTCAGTCTAGACCTGGCCACTAAACCTCAGGCTTCTATATCCTGCTACCTGCTCATCATCCTCACTCAGAGGTCTAAGAGATGTCCCATACTGCACAGGTCTTAAACTGAGCTCCCAATCTTCCCCCAAACCTGCTCCTCCCAAACTTTCCTCAGCTTTGTCCTTCCTGCTCAGTCCAAAAGCCTCATAGTCGTCCTTGACTCCTCTCTTTTCCTCATACCCACAGTCAGTTGACCAGCAAGTCCTGTCAGGTCTACCTTTAAAATCTATCCAGAATTTAACCCCTTCTTCCCCTTCCATGGCCCTCACCTTAGTCTAAGCTATCATTATCTGTTTGGACTATTAAAAACCTGTTTGTTTTGTCAGCAAGTTCTTTGAAACATTTCTTATAAAAAAGTAGAATCTAGATTTCTTCTCCTTGAAACTGGATAGAACTTTGTGACTGCCTCCATAAACAGACTGCAGAGGAAGTGATACTGCTTTAAATTTCTAAACTGGATTAAAAAGATGATATAATTTCCATGTGGCTCCTCTCGCTCTCTCTTTCTTGCTCTCTCGAGCCCCGGGCTACCATATAAAGAGTCCAGTTACCATGTTGGGTAGGGATTTGTGTTACACAGGTGTGTGCACTTGTCAACATACAGTGAAATTTTTGAATTTCATTGTATGTAAAGTTTACCTCAAGAAAAATAAATATTGAACTCTAGTTAAAGATATGCATGCTGAGTTATTTAGGGGACAGCATACCAATGTCTAATTTATTTTGAAATACATTAAAAATCAGATTAATGGCCCTAACCGGTCTGGCTCAGTGGATAGAGCATCGGCCTGCGGACTGAAGGGCATATACCTTGGTTGTGGGCACATCCCCAGTAGGGGGTGTGCAGGAGGCAGCTGATGGATGTTTCTCTGTCATCCATGTTTCTGACTCTCTATCCCTCTCCCTTTCTCTCTGTAAAAAAAATCAAAATATATTTTAAAAAATTTAGATTAATGGATGAATAGAGTAATAGGTGGATGTGAATAAAGCAAACAGTAAAATGTTAATGGTAAGATCTAAGTGGTGGATATATTGTAAATTGTTCAACTGTGCTGTATGTTAGAAACTTCATAATAAAACGTTGGAGAATATATAATCAGGATTATTTTGATATCCATTTTAAAACGGGAGGATGGAATAGATTTCTGTAAAAAGTTTCTGTATATCACAGACATGGTAAATATTTGTTTACAGCCTTTTTGAACAAACCATACATTTAAATTAAACCAACAGGAAGGAAATATGTTTAGATATAAAAAAATAAAAAATGTTTATAGTAGAAGAACCTGATCTAGTTGGAGGGTGAGTAAAGCCTAGAAGGATTCCTGAGAAGTTAGATTTAAGCTGTGACAGGTAGACATTAACTAGTTGACAGAGGGCTATTTTAATTACTATTGCTGGGTTACAAATCACCCCCAAAATTTAGTGGCATAAAACAACCTGGCACCAGGGCTCACATGATGAGCTGGAACTATAGACTATAGTAACTACACATGATTTTCATGTGGCTTGGGCTTCCTCAGAACATGACTACCTCAGCATAACCACGTTTCTCACATGCCTCAGCACATCTAGAGCTAGTCATTCCAGTAGACAAGGAGGAAGCTGCATTGCCTCTTACTACCTAACCTTGGAAGTCACATTATCTCTCTATTTTTATAATTTTTTAAAATCATTACCCAAGGAGTAAGAATTCCTCCCCCCCCCAACCCCCTGCATTAATTTTAGAGAGAGTGAAGGGAGGGTGTAGAGGGGGAGAGAGAGAAACATCCATGTGACAGACACATTGATTGGTTGCCTCCCACATGCACACGGACTGGGGGTGGGGATGGGACCTGCAATCCAGGTACGTGCCCTTGACCAGGAATTGAACCGGTGACCCTCGGGTAAGTGGGCTGATGCTCCAGGGGTCCTCAAACTACGGCCCGCGGGCCACATGCAAATACTAATATTGTATTTGTTCTCGTTTTGTTTTTTTACTTCAAAATAAGATATGTGCAGTAGGCATAGGAATTTGTTCATAGTTTTTTTTTTAAACTATAGTCCGGCCCTCCAACGGTCTGAGGGACAGTGAACTGGCCCCCTGTTTAAAAAGTTTGAGGACCCCTGCTCTAAGCATTGCTGGCCAGGGTGAAGTCACATTCGCTATTAGTTGAAGTTGTCACAAATCTGCCCAGATTCAAAGGGGAGGGGATGTACTTTCTACCTTTTCATGAGGGAAGTGTCAAAGGATTTGTAACCACCACAGAGGTTGAGTGGGAAAAGAGGATTACTCCAGGTAGAGGGAACATCACATGGGAGGTATCTGTGATAGGAGTGAGGTCTGCAAATTTAATAAATTGAAGTGAGTAACTGTAAATTGACCCTTCCTCCAGTACTCCCCCCAATCCCTGCTTAATTGAAAAAAATTTTTTTTATTGATTTCAGAGAGGAAGAGAGAGGGAAAGAGAGATAGAAACATCAATAATGAGAGCGAATCATTGATCGGCTGCCTCGTGTACGCCCCATACTGGGAATCACAACCCGGGCATGTGCCCTGGCCAGGAATTAAACCATGACCACTGAGACACACTAGCTGGGTCCTGCTTACTTTTTATCCATAGAACTTATCACCTTCTAATATTCTTTATTTTTAAATATTTATTTTGTTCACTGTTTTCTCCCACTAGTTTTTTAGTTCCATGTGGGCAGGGTACATTTTCCTGTTTTGTTTACTGATGTGTCCACAAATTAAGTAAGTGGTAGGAGTTTTGTTTTTTTTAAAATATATTTTACTGATTTTTTACAGAGAGGAAGGGAGAGAGATAGAGAGCCAGAAACATCGATGGGAGAGAAACATCGATCAGCCGCCTCCTGCACATCTCCCACTGGGGATGTGCCCGCAACCCAGGTACATGCCCTTGACCGGAATCGAACCTGGGACCCTTCAGTCCGCAGGCCGACGCTCTATCCACTGAGCCAAACCGGTTTCGGCGATAGGAGTTTTTTGAATGAATGAGTAGGTGGGTCAAGGATGAACCTTCTGAGGTGAAAGCCTTGTTGAAGGCATGACCAATGAGAGTTCTCTTGGAAAGGGTGTTAGTGTTTTCTGAATCTGGCTCGTCAGCAGCGGGAAAGATTGGGATTGGCTTTTTGGGAGGCATGGCCATGTTCTGGCATTTTGGGCTAAACTTATTCCTAGGAAAAAGGATTCAAGGCTGGAGGCTGACCTGTAATAAACAGTAGAGAAGGAAGGAAATATCCAGTGGGTAGAGCCAAGTCGCAGAGTGCCTAGAATTATGTCCCAGGCTGGGCATTTGAGTCCGTGGAAAATGCCCATCGGCGAATGTCCTCAGTATTCTGAAGACAGGGTTGGGGTCAGGACAGCCAAGGTGTGGCTTAGAGGATTGAAACTTTGAAAAGCTGCTTGCGGATGGAGAAAAGCCCTGAGCCCACGGGAGAATCCAGTTATGAGTGTCAGAGGAGCGGTCACTGAGAGTAGACTGAGGGGAGGCCCTTGCTCAGCGTTAGAAAAAGCAAAGCGTAAAGAACCTGGGGGGTGTCTCGGGGAAGTCGGCCAATGAAAGAGGTCCTGGGCGTGGCGCTGTCAAACTCTTCGGGGCGGGACCGAAGAGACCCAGCCGGGAATGGTGCTCAAGCCGAAGCCAATGAAAAGCCGCCAGGTGGGTGGGGCGTCCTAGGCCGAGGGTGGAGCCAATGAGAAGCGGCGCCGCGCCCCCGCTGTGCCCGCCCCCGTGGGGCCAGCGGCTGAGCGGCTAGAGGCGGAGACTACAGTCGCCCGCGCGCGGCTCGCGCCCTCCCCTTTGTGTCGCCATGGCGGCGGCTTCGGCGACGAGGACGACGATGGAGGGGTCTAGCGCGGCCAGCGCCTGAGGAGGCCACGCGACCATGGTGGTGAGGGGCCTACGCGGCCGTCAGACCATCCGCGTGGCAGTCTGTCCATGCACGGCCCGGCCCCGCGCGCCCCGCCCCCGGCCCCGCCCGAGCCCGGGGCCCGCGCCGCCCCTCACCCCTCGTCGCGGGTCCTCTGGTCCCCCAGCCCGGCTCGGTCCGAGCCCTCACCCGGCCCCGCCCTCTCAGCGTGCATCTCCTTCCGCGGCCCGGATGGGTGTTTGTGGCCGAGGGCTCGGACTTGGGAGGAGGAGGGGCTGGTCCCGGGAAGGATCCGGCGTCCCCCCAGCGGTCCCCGCGGGGGCCTGCGGAAGCCCCCCGGGCTCCTCACCAGCCCCCGTACCCGCGCCGCCTTCATTGTCCTCATCCCAACCTCCACCCGTCCGGGCCTCCCTCCCCCTCCGCCCACCAGCCACTTTTCCATTCTCGAGCCCCACCCCCACTCAGCTCCATCCTCAGCCTAACCCTTTTCTTCTCTTTCTCATCATTTTCACCCCATCCCAGGCCCACTCAACCAGACCTCCTCCGCTCCCATCAGCCTGAACCTTTACCTCATCCTTTGCAGCTGCTCCCCTCCTACTTACTCCACTCCAACCCCAGCCCGGTCCTTGGGTCCTCTCCATCTTGTCCTCATCCTCCCTCCCCTACCGGCTCCCTCTTCCACCCACTGCTCCTGCTCATTCATCCATTCCCTCATTCCCTCACTTAACAGATATTCACTGAGACCTCTGCAAGGCCATGCTCTAGACACAGAGAAAGTCAGGACCCATCCTGCCTTGGGGGGTTTCATGGGTTGGAGGGGGACAGATCCGAGGGGGAGACCCAAGGTTGAACTTGGGGTTGCAGGGAGATGAAGGAGAGAGAAGCTAGAGCCAGTCTGGGAAATCCCATCTGACAGCTGGTTAATTCATCAGATTTTATCCGGTCCCTGCTGGCAACTGGGCTGAAATTGGGCATGGGAACCAGCGAGGAATCAGGCACCAATTCTGTGCCCCCCTCTGCTGGGCAATGCTGGGGAGCTGGCTGGGAGGTCACAGTCCAAAGTGGGAGATGGACTTGTCGCCAGATAGTGACGTCTCAGAGTGCTCAGGGCTGTGATGGGAAAAACCCAGGCAGAGTCCTCAAGCTAGGATGGAGGAACTTCAGGGGATGGGAGAGCCTGAGAGGTGACTGATACAGGCTGAAGGGTCAGGGAGAACTGAGGAGGAAACATGAAGAGCTGAGATGTGAGAGATGGGGAAGAGTGAACCTAGTGAAAGAATGGGGAAGGGTGTTCCACTCAGAGGGGACAGCCTATGCAAAGGCCTAGAAGAAAATGAGAAGATGGTGCTCTTGTTGGGCTCACAGAAATTTGAGAGGTCTGAGAGTGGAGGCAATGGGAAGAGATAAGGGTGGAGAGGTAAACAGAGACCAGAGAATTATCTTGAAGACAACAGGGAGCCATTGAAGGTCCATGATCTATAGAGAGACAGAGGCAGATGTGTGTTGTGTGAAAATTATACTAGTGCTTGCTGTGGAGATGCTGGTAGGAGGGGAGAGGTTGGAAGCAGGAAGACTGATAAACTGGGAGCTGTGGTTGTCCAGACAGTGATGAGAGGTGTGGAGAGGCACAACTGGAAGATGACTATATTCTGCAGGGGCTACAGGAGGAGTTTAAATACAAAGAGATGGTACCAGCCTTCTTTCTTCCTGCCTCACCCTGGCCCCTCCTCTTCCAGCCCCCCACCCCAGACCACACAGGAAGATGAAGACCTATCCTCATCTGGTCTTCACCTCCCCCTGACCTCTGCTACTCCATGCTCAGGGCAGTGTATGGAGTGATTCAGGCCTCTAGGCTCAAGGTGGCAGATAACAATGCTCCTCTTGTCTCTGTTCCCATCTCTGGGGGCCTCTGATTCTTCTTTCTGCTCTACAGGCCCGCAGCACTGACAGCCTGGATGGCCCAGGGGAGGGCTCAGTGCAGCCCCTGCCCCCTACTGGGGGTCCCAGTGTGAAGGAGAAGCCTGGAAAGAGGTGAGAGGTGTGGGAGAGGCCCAGCTTAGGAGGGGGCCACGCACAGAAGCCACTAGTGATGTGTCCCCTGTCTTCCAGGCTCTCGGCTCCTCGCGGTCCCTTTCCCCGGCTGGCTGACTGTGCCCATTTCCACTATGAGAATGTTGACTTTGGCCACATTCAGGTATAAGGGTTTTCACCCAGGTGGGAAGATGAGATCCCACCCAACCATGAAGCAATGTTAGCCACCCTACCCCTGAGATCTGTCCCTGGGACTGGCTGCTCTACCCATCCGAGAAGTCAGTGGCAGGAGTTGCAGGGTGGGAAGGGAGAGCTGTTCCTCACTCATCATTTGTTCCTTTATTCATTCTGCAACAACTTTTTGTTAGGTGTGTGCTCTGTGCCAGGACCCTGTACTCTGATTGAGGCATCACTAGGCCCTGCCCTTGGGGAACACAGCCCCATCCCTAGATAGTACCAGCCTGGAGAGGTTAGGACAGGAACAAAAGTGGGCTTTTCTTTCCCTCTACAGCTCCTACTGTCTCCAGAGCGTGATGGCTCTAGCTTCTCTGGGGAGAATGAGCTGGTGTTTGGGGTGCAGGTGACCTGTCAGGTAAGGCCACCCTGCCTCTCATCTGGCCTGTCGGACTGGTTGCCATGGTCCTCAGCTCAGTGAAATGGGACCATTGCTCCTTTCTGTCCCTCACCCTCCCACAGGGCCGTTCGTGGCCAGTTCTCCGCAGTTACGATGACTTCCGTTCCCTGGATACCCACCTCCACCGGTGCATATTTGACCGGAGATTTTCCTGTCTCCCAGAGCTCCCCCCACCCCCAGAGGGTGCCAGGGCTGCCCAGGTAAACTGCTTGTTATCCCATCCCTGCCTCAGCCATGGTGTGTCCTCATCATCGATGTGTGAAACCATCAAGGCAGGAGGGATTGATAAATACTTAATCACAAGTATGGCCTGAGTCCCAACCAATCAGAATGGAGAGACCATAGGACTGCAGCAGGGTTCTGGAGGCCCTCTTTAGTTTTAGGATCATAAAGAGTTCCATGGGAGGATCAATATGGCCAGACCAATGGAAGCACACAGGAGCTTGACGTAGCCTGTTTACCAACTACCATGACAATATTTTAGTACCTAACAGTAGAGTGGCACCCATTCATTGAGGTTGAATTTCTGTCTTGCTTAGAGGCAAGCTAAGGCAGTATAGAAGGGCAATGGGCTCTCACGGGGGTCTTCTCACAAGAGCCCACCCTGACAATCTGACCACAGATGCTGGTGCCGCTGCTGCTGCAATACCTGGAGACCCTGTCAGGACTGGTGGACAGTAACCTCAACTGTGGGCCTGTGCTCACCTGGATGGAGGTGGGCCGGGCAACGGGGCTTGAACTTGGGAATGAGTGAGGCATGTCTGAAGAGTGAGAACCAGCCTGGGAGTGTGTGGGCACAGGAAGGAAATGAGCCAGACAGGAGGAGTCACTGGCATTTCAGTGTCTGTTTGGGTGTATGTCTGTTAGAATGAGTGTGTGTGTGTGTGTGTGTGTGTGTGTGTGTGTGTGTGTGTTAGCAGGTGTTGGGCTGTGGGGACATGAGAATTTCAAGGTATATCGAATAGGTTTGGCTGTAACTCACAGAAGAATGCCTGGCTAAGAGTGACTTAAACCAGCAGCTTTTAGAGAGCAGATGTGCAGTGTCTGCTATGGATGGTGAGGGTGCAGGGGTGTATGAGGAGGACTTCAGGGTAGAGGAATCCTGAGGCATGTGAGAGGAAGGAAGGGGCCTTGTTTTAGAAGGGGTATGAATTTAGGTGTTTGATCAATAGCTCTGAGTGATTGGTGCCCTTAGATGAGGAGCAAGTAGTGGCCTCCACTGGGCCTGGAAGAACCTTCTCTGCCTTAATTATTTATTACCTTCTGGCCTCTCCCTGCCACATTCACCCTCCACCTCAGTTGGACAACCATGGCAGGCGACTGCTCCTCAGTGAGGAGGCCTCCCTCAATATCCCCGCGGTGGCTGCTGCCCATGTGGTGAAACGGTACACAGCTCAGGCACCAGACGAGCTGTCCTTCGAGGTGAGGCTGTGGGGGGCGGGGCAGACTCCATCTGGACTCCCCTCTTCCGGCCACTTCTGACCTTTCCTCATCTCATCTGCCCACTCCTAGGTGGGAGACATTGTCTCCGTGATCGACATGCCACCCACAGAGGATCGGAGCTGGTGGCGGGGCAAGCGAGGCTTCCAGGTGAGCCTGGGTTGGGGTAGACTGGTGGCTAGGGCACTGTGCTAGCTAGGGTGGCCCAGGCACTGACCCTGAACCCTCCTCAGGTCGGTTTCTTCCCCAGCGAGTGTGTGGAGCTATTCACAGAGCGGCCCTGTCCAGGACTCAAGGGGGGTAAGTGCCAGCAGCAAAGTGGGGAATCCTTCCTGCATCCTTTGCCTGCTGTCCATCCTTCCCACCCATTGTTCACCCCACAGATGCCGATGGTCTCCTGTGTGGTGTTCCGGCTCCCCAGGGTGTCTCCTCTTTGACCTCAGGTAATGGAAATAAGAGGTTATGACCCTGCCTCCTTCATATCAGACTGGTAACTGCACTGACCCTGTGTGGCCTGCCTTACTCTCACAGCTGTGCCCCGGCCACGTGGGAAGCTGGCTGGCCTCCTTCGCACCTTCATGCGCTCCCGCCCTTCTCGGCAGCGGCTGCGACAACGGGGTATCCTACGGCAGAGGGTATTTGGCTGTGACCTTGGAGAGCACCTCAGTAACTCAGGCCAGGACGGTGAGGTCCGGGCCCATCTGCCTAGCCCACCCCTCTTACCCAGGATTTGACCTGCCCATCCCTGACCTCACTGCTTTCTCCCAGTGCCCCAGGTGCTTCGCTGTTGCTCTGAGTTTATTGAGGCCCATGGGGTGGTGGATGGAATCTACCGACTCTCAGGCGTGTCATCCAATATCCAGAGGCTGCGGTGAGGGCCCTCCACCAACCCCTTCCCTCCACAAACACTGAGCATCATCTCTAGTCTAGGCCCTGTGCCATGTGCTGGTGACAAGAGTTCTTGGGAGTTGGGAGGACATCTAATGGGGTTGGATCAGGGCTGTGGACAGGGAGGGCTTCTTTGAGGAAGTGACTCCAGCTGAGGCCTGAAAGGTGAGAGTAGAATGAGTGTTGGAAGTAGAGAGATAACCTTCATTGAGTACTTGCTACCTGCCAAACACTAGGCACTGGGGACACAATGATCAAGGAGATAATCAGAGATTCCCACCCTCACATGCTAGAGGTAGAGACAAACAAGGAAATGAGAGAGTTTACTAATAGGTGGCAAGTGCTATGGAGAACAAGAGATGGGGGTAAGGAGAGTCATAATAAATCTGGGAGGGATATTGCAGTGTTAAATAGGGTGGGCAGTGAAGGCCTCTTGGAGGGGAGCTCCTTTTGGAGGATGGGAGGGAGGGAGCGAGCCATGTGGATATTCTGGGAAAAGCATTCATGGTGGAGGGAACAGGCAGTCCAAAAGGCAAAGTAGCAGGAGATGATGTCTGAGAAGTAATTAGGGGCCGAGTGTGCAAGGCCTTTTTAACAACTGTTTGGATTTTGGCTTTTACACTGGAGGGTTCTGAACTGAGGAGACATGAGGTGGGAAGGAGTGAGGCACAAGTGTTGAGACTGACAGGAGGCCCTGAAGTGAGAGTATAGAGCCCAGAGGTGTGAGAGACGCAGCATGAGTTCATGTGCATTGAGCTTTTCCCCTCGAGCAGTGAGACAATACTGGGATTTCAGCCAGTTTTCCAGTGACCCTCTTGAAGTCAGGAGAATGGCATAAGGTGGTGGAAGTAGCAGTAGCAGGGTCGTGCTCTGGAATCCGATAGCCTTGGGTAGCTGCAGGAGGGACACCTCCCACCGGAGCGTCAGTGTCCCCTGTAAAAGAGCGCCCCTGTCTTTGGGGCAGAGGAAGTAAGTCTCTGTCTTTTGAGGAACACAGTGCAGGAAGAGGGTTGCATCCATCTGTGGACAGTGTGGGTATGGGGTGCACAGCCAGGCAGGCCAGCTCTGACACGAGTCTTTCTTTTCTTCGACCTGGTGGCCTCAGGCATGAGTTTGACAGTGAGAGGATCCCTGAACTGTCTGGCCCCACCTTCCTACAGGACATTCACAGCGTGTCTTCTCTCTGCAAGCTCTACTTCCGAGAGCTGCCCAACCCCCTGCTCACATATCAGCTCTACGGGAAGTTCAGTGTGAGTAAAGGAGATAGTGAGGTTGGAGGGTGCTGGGATGCATCGGGCCCAGTCCTCATCATGCCTGTGCACAATCTCAGGAGGCCATGTCAGTGCCTGGGGAGGACGAACGCCTGGTGCGTGTCCATGACGTCATCCAACAGCTGCCCCCGCCACACTATAGGTAAACCAGGAGGGGTAGGGAAAGGCTATGGTGGGCTCACAAGGGAGTTGAGGCTCAAGTGTCCCCCTCCACTCCCACCCCAGGACCCTGGAGTATCTGCTGAGGCACTTGGCCCGCATGGCAAGACACAGTGCCAATACCAGCATGCATGCCCGCAACCTGGCCATTGTCTGGGCGCCCAACCTGCTACGGTAAGCTGGCAGCTCACCAGCCTGTCACCCACAGTTCTCTCCCATGGGCTGAGCCCCAGTCTCCCCCTACTTCTATACCTACCCTAGGAATTCACCCAACTTTTGATTCTCTTGTTCATTTCATTCAACATGAATTTATTAAATATTTCCAGTGTGCCAGCCCCTGTTCTCAGCACTGGGGATGGAGTAGTGAGCAAGATCCTGTGCTCCTGGGGAGGTAGACAATGAACTAGTAACAAGAAAACACAGAGAATGGTCTGATAGTAGTGAGTGACAAGGATAAAGATTACAACGCAGGGAGGGGCATGCACAGGGTCATGGCATTTTGGGATGTGTAGAGTGGTAGGGAAGGCTTCAGTAAAAAGTCTTCAATAGCCAGCAGCACAGAAAGTCTCAAATTTGATGGTGACTGAGACAGGCAAGCTCTCTGTCCTAAATAAAATACGTGGTGGGTGTAAGAACTATGGGGGGAAAGAAACAAAGATAGACCTGGAATACAGAGAAAGTTTACAATTTTAAATAAGGTAGATGGGGAAGACTCCACTGAGAAGGTAACATTTGAGTCAAGAACTGTAGAAGGTGAGATATCTGGGGAAGAGCAAACCAGGCAGAAGGAACAATAAGTGCAGTGGTCCTGAGGCTGGGTCAGGAGGAACAGTAGGGAGGCCATTGTGTCTGGAACTGAGTGAGTGATTGAGTAAGGGACTGAGGGGGAGGAGATGATGAGGGCAGGTAGGTGATGGGGACCCAGATAGAGGAGGAGTGACTTATAGGTTGTGAGTCATGTGAGGACTTTGCT
>NW_005871292.1:1183873-1192220 GCF_000147115.1 Myotis lucifugus | reverse complement strand
CTGCATTGACTGAGATGGGAAGGTGGTGAGGGAGCAAGCTGGGGAAAAGTTGAGACCAAGTTGTAGATGTGATCAATTTGATAAATCAGAGCTGTTGAATGACAGTCTTTGCTTCTATTAGCTCCCTACCTAACCTCGTCACAACCCTCCCCCTCCTCCAGCTGTGGCACAAGGCACCTGACCCCCCTCTCCCTCTCCCATTCAGGTCCATGGAGCTGGAGTCAGTGGGGCTGGGTGGGGCAGCAGCCTTCCGTGAGGTGCGGGTGCAGTCAGTGGTGGTGGAATTCCTGCTCACCCATGTGGATGTCCTGTTCAGTGACACCTTCACCTCTGCTGGCCTCGACCCTGCAGGTATGCTTGTCCTACCTCCTGATGTCCTGGCTACTGCCTCCTCATTGTCAGGACTGCAGTGGGAGGGCAGGAGGGCTCCCAGCCCTGTCCCTACCCACTGAAGCTGTACCTCCTCCCTGGCTCCTTGAGGACCCCGCCCCGGCCTCTCCCTCCCCTCCCTACCCTTCTCATTTCAGCTCCTACGCTCAGGATCCCCACTTCTTGGCCTGGACATCGTTCTTCCTCCACCCCTTGTAGCTCCTGGGGGTGCTTGGGGCCAGAGGTCCACCTGGGAGGAGGTGGGAGGTCCCCAGACTTGACCCTGCCCAGGCCCCACCCAGACTCCCCACCCTGCCCGGGACCCCAGTCCAATCAGGATTCAGCACATCGGAGGGCCCTCTGGGCCGAGGTAACTGAAGCCAGAGCCACTGCCTTTGCTGGCTGCTGGGAGCTGCCTCATCAGCTGGTTCTGCCTCATTCCTGCTCACCTGCCTGCTGCCCACCCATTCCCACCTGATCCTCTCTGGTTCCCTGCCTTGCCAGCCGGGGTGGGGGTTATGCTTTGGGGCCAGAGCTTGGGCAGTAGCACTTAGCTTTATCTGTTACCTTGAATGTTCCCTGGGATGACAGCTGCCCACTTTACCAACTCCCCAGGCCGCTGCCTCCTTCCCAGGCCCAAGTCCCTTGTGGGCAGTGGCCCCTCCACTCGCCTGTTGACGCTGGAGGAAGCCCAGGCTCGAACCCAGGGCCGACTGGGGACACCCAATGAATCCACAGCTCCCAAGGCTTCAGACTCTCCTGTGGAAAGGTGAGTGGGATGCAGGGGAGAGGAGGGGTCAGCCTTGAGGTCCCAGCTCCTCAGACTGCTTCCTGGGTCTCACCCAAACTCCAGGAGGAAAGGGGAGAGAGGCCAGAAACAGCGGAAGCCGGGTGGTAGCAGCTGGAAGACTTTCTTTGCACTGGGCCGCGGCCCCAGCATTCCCAGGAAGAAGCCTCTTCCCTGGCTGGGGGGGATGCGTGCTCCACCACAGCCTTCAGGTCAGCGGTCGGGCAGTCAGCATGGTGCGGGGGAGGCACTCTGGAGTGCCTCTGTGACCCTTCTCATCTCCTTGCAGGCAACCGACCTGACACAGTCACACTCCGATCTGCCAAGAGTGAGGAGTCTCTGTCATCTCAGGCCAGCGGGGCTGGTGAGCTCAGGGTGGCCTGGCCTGTGGCGGGGTGGAGCCTCCAAATGCTGTACTTCAAATTTGGGGGTTTTGGTGGTTTATAGTTTTTAATTTGGACATTGGGTATGATGAATTGGATAAAGCATCACCCTTAGTTCATAACACACTGTGATCAATGGTCCATACAGAGTCCTTTCAAACAGTCTTATTCATTCCTTTTGAAAAAATATAAATAATATAATGAACACCCATGTACCCACTGGCCAGAACTAAAAGAACCCCCACTACCTTATCTTTAAGCTCCTCCCCTCTCCTACCTGCTGCCTATCCACCAGAGGCATCCTCTAGTTAGATGGTCATCATCCTCATTGATTTTTTTGTTTGTTTATTAATCCTCACTGGAGGATATTTTTTCCATTGATTTCTTTTTTTCTTTTAAGAGCAAGTAGAAGGGAGGAGGTTGGGTGAGAGAGAAAGGAGATAGAGAAACAGCTATGTGAGAGAGACACATCGATTGGTTGCCTCCTGCACGTGCCCTGACCAGGGCCGGGGATCAAACCTGCAACCCAGGTACGTGCCCTTGACGGGAAATTGAACCCAGAACTCTCTGGTGAGTGGGCTTAGCTCTAACCACTTAGCACACTGGCCAGGGCTGTCATCCTTGGTTTTAAGGTTTTATCACGTACAGATGTATACATAAACATTGAGCAGTTCTAGTCATTTTAAAATGTCAATTAAAGGTATCATAAGAAAGGGGGTTTAGTGCTGTATGTGGCACTTGACTTCATTCACCACTACATTACAGATACCATCGTGTTGCCAGGTATAGCTCAGGCTCACTCCTGCCTGCTGATCTTTAGTGTTCCATGTGGATATTTCATCGGGAGTTGCTTGTCCATCCCACTCCTGATGGATCTGGGGCTCTATGGGTGCTCCCTGCCATGCCCACACTCTTGAGAGAGCTCTACACATACTCTAGGGCAGTGGTTCTCAACCTTCCTAATGCCACGACCCTTTAATACAGTTCCTCATGTTGTGGTGACCCCAACCATAAAATTATTTTCGTTGCTACTTCATAACTGTAATTTTGCTACTGTTATGAATCGTAATGTAAATATCTGATATGTAGGATGTATTTTCATTGTTACAAATTGAACATAATTAAAGCATTGTGATTAATCACAAAAACAATATGTAATTATATATGTGTTTTCCGATGGTCTTAGGCGACCCCTGTGAAAGGGTCGTTCAACCCCCAAAGGGGTCACGACCCACAGGTTGAGAACCGCTGCTCTAGGGTATATGCATGTTCAACTGAACAAGAAAATGCCCAATTGTTTTCCAAACGTGGTCGCCCCAGTCTGTACTCCCATCAGCCTTGTTTGGGATCCTATTGGTCTCATGCTCATAGCTGTGGGGTTGTCAGACTTTATTCTGGCCCTTGGGTCTGGAATGGTTCTCCCCAGGGACTTGCCATTCACTTCCTTTGTCACTGTGAGTCTGAACAGCTCTCCCTGGGTTCACAGCCATTGTGGCCCTACCCAGGGAAGTGCCTCTGCATATTTCCCAGCCTCCTGGGTTGTGTGCCCTGTTCTCACTAATGTGTGGGTATGTAAACTTTTGAGCCCTGACCCCTAACTGCCCTTCCTCCCCGCCAGGCCTCCAGAGGCTGAGCAGGCTACGGCGACCCCACTCTAGCAGTGATGCTTTCCCTGTGGGTCCAGCACCGGCGGGCTCCTGTGAGAGCCTGTCCTCGTCCTCCTCTGCATCCTCTGAGTCCTCTGAGTCCTCCTCATCCTCAGCAGCTGGGCTCGGGGCACTTTCCGGTTCCCCCTCTCACCGAACCTCAGCCTGGCTAGATGATGGTGATGATCTGGACTTCAGCCCACCTCACTGCCTGGAGGGGCTCCGGGGGCTCGACTTTGATCCCCTTACCTTTCGCTGCAGCAGCCCTACCCCAGGGGACCCTGCACCTCCTGCCAGCCCGGCCCCCCCAGCCCCTGCTTCTGCCTTCCCACCCAGGGCAACTTCCCAGGCCCTTTTGCCCCATGGGCCCACCAGCCCTGCTTCGTCCACTGCCCTGGATATCTCAGAGCCCCTGTCTGTATCAGTGCCACCTGCTGTTCTGGAGCTGCTGGGGGCTGGGGGAACACCTGCCTCACTCACCCCAACACCAGCACTCAGCCCCAGCCCAGGCCTGTGCCCCCATGTCATCCCCCTGCTGCCACATGGAGCTGAAGCCCAGCTGAGTGACACCTGTCAACAGGAGGTCTGCAGCAACCTAGCACTACCTGGTCCCGGGGAAGCCCAACGACAGCATGGTGAGTCCTACTCAACCCATTCAACACCCTCACGGACCCTGAGGCTGCATCCAAGACCTGGTTGACGCCCCTTCCCGTTCCTCTTTGTATAGGACCTGTCATGGATTCACCACTGCCCCCACCCCTGTCCCTCCTGCGCCCTGGGGGGGCCCCACCTCCACCCCCCCAAGAACCCAGCACGCCTCATGGCCCTGGCCCTGGCTGAGCAGGCTCAGCAGGTGGCCCAGAGACAGAGCCAACAGGAGCATGGGAGTACCCCATCGGCTCCCCGCTCCCCTTTCTACTGCTCACTGTCCCTGAAGGTGGGTGGTGAGCCCCTCGGGACCTCAGGGAGTGGGCCACCCGCCCCCTCCCCTGATGCCTGGGCTCCAGGACCCTCACCCTCCCTACCACGGCAACAAAGTGTTGGGAGCCTGGTGAGGAGCCAGCGGCCCATGGGGATCTCAAGGAGGGGACACAGAAGCTCTGCCCAGGTCAGTGCCCAGCTCGGGAAGGGTGGGGGCTTCAGGGATGTGCCAGAGACATTGTCCCAGTTCCTATGTTCTGTCTCCTCCAGGTTGTTTCTTCTGTGAGAACCCCTGGCTGCTTCTCCTCAGCTCCCCAGGAGTGCCTGCCACCCTTTCTTGGGGTCCCCAAACCAGGCTTGTACCCCCTGGCCTCCTCATCCTTCCAGCCCAGTTCCCCAACCCCAGTCTGGAGGAGCCCTTTGGGTCCCCCTGCACCACTTGACAGGGGAGAGAACCTGTACTATGAGATTGAGGCGGGTGAGGGGTCTCCCTACCCTGGCACCACCCAGCCCTGGAGTCCCTTTCGCTCCATGCCACCAGATAGACTCAATGCCTCATATGGCATGCTTGACCAATCACCACCATTCCATAGGTCCCCTGACTTCCTACTCAGCTACCCACCACCCCCCTCCTGCTTTCCCCATAACCACCTGGGCTATTCAGCCCTTCAGCACCCTGCCAGGTGCCCCACTCGGCCTGAACCCCTCTATGTCAACCTAGCCCTAGGGCCCAGGGGTCCCTCATCCACCTCTTCCAGCTCCTCTTCCCCTCCTGCCCATCCTCATAGCCGTTCAGATTCAGGCCCCACAGCCCTCCACCTTCCCCAGAAAGAGAGGGCCCCCTGGGATCCTCACACCCCTCACAGGGTGCCTGGGGCCTGGGGCTCTCCTGAGCCTCTCCTGTACTACAGGGCAGCTCCACCAGCCTATGGGAGGCAGGGCAAGCACCACCGAGGGTCCTTGTACAGGAATGGGGGCCAAGGAAGGGAGGGAGTGAGTCCCCCACCCCCTTACCCCACTCCCAGCTGGTCCCTTCACTGTGAGGGCCAGACCCGAAGTTACTGCTGAACCAGAGCAGAGACCTTCCTTCCCTTCTCACTGATCTTGGCCCAACTCAATTCCTTGTTTTGTATTTTCTTGAGCTCCTGACCCCTACTCCAGGTTTCTAACTTTGTAACTTGCTTCTGATGTGGATCCCTAACCTGTATGGCTTCCCTACCCTGGACTAAGGGCACCCCCATTCCCCCACCAACCTCTATCATGGGGCTCTCACACAAATCTGAGGGCTAGGCTGACACACTGTCCATCCTCTTCCTCCAGGAGCCCCCAGCATGTCCTGACCTATGCACAGGGGTTGGGGGACAACTCCTGCCCATCTCCCACATGCCCTACTAAACCATCTGACAAAATTAATGAATAAAAATGGTGAAAATGTGGCTGCTAGTGTCATGCTGGGACTAGGCTCAGTGAACAAAGAGGCAATGGGCTGCTTTATCATTTTTGTTTAAATATGTATTTATTGATTTTAGAGAGAGAGGAAAGGAGGGGGATAGAGAGATAGAAACATCGATGAGAGAGAAGCATTATCAGTTGGCTGCCTCCTGCACATACCCTTCTGGGAATCGAACCTGCAACCTGGGCATATACCCCGACTGGGAATGGAACTGGTAATCTCTTGGTTCATGGATCAACGCTCAACCACCGAGCCAAACTGGCTGGGCTGCTTTATCATCTTATCACTTCAGCAGGTGCTGAGTGGGGAGTCACTCTTGAGAGACTCTTAGGGACGGTAACTGCAGAGGGGCCGTGGATATCCTAAGAATCGGTCAGGAGTGGGGTCCAGGCTGGGCCTGTCTCCGAGTTGGCATCCACCTTGCAGCTCTGCTATAATCTCCAGCAGATCCATCCTGGGGAGTAGTGGGGAAGGGATGGACTGAGGGTTACCTCAGGTATGAGGAAGGGGCCCCCAGACCCTCCTACCAGGGCCCATTTCTCACTTGTGCATGCTGAAGAAGGGACCTCCTCTCTGCTCAGGGCTGGCTGCCTGTAGGGGAAAAGGCTGGAGCTGCCACCAGTGGCCATGGGGCTCAGGATAGACCTGGCGGGGTGTGTGTGCGTGTGTGTGTGTGTGTGTGTGTGTGTGTCGGGGGGGGGGGTGGGGTCAGGGCATGATCTCAGGATCTTCTGCTTCACCTGCCCTGGTGACCTTCTCTGCCAGCAGCCTCCAGGGTATGGGAAGCCTCCCTGCAGAACTGGGATTTTGGCTGAGAGCTGCACCAGAGCCCTGGCTCCCTGGCAGGGAAGCTGAGTCCTGAAGGCTGGAGTGCAGTGCAGAGCCGTGGGGGAAGCAGGGTTTGTCAGGGCTCACAGGTCAGTGAGGGGACAGCTGGGAGTCCCAGGAAGTGGTTTCTGTATAGAGGAGAGGCAGCCAAAGAAACTGGTGACTACTGGGGGATGGGTCACAAGTTAGGGATTGAATGGTCACACAGACCTTTAGGATAGCCATACTGTTGAGCTGGGCTCCAGGCAGTGTGCAGGCTGACCCTGGTTGTGCGGCTGTGGCCTACCGCTTCAGGTCAGAGCTGGCACTGGGGCTGCTGCCAGAGTCCTAGACTGGGCCCCTCTGGACTCTTCTGTGGCCTGTGACCTCAGGAGTCTCCACGGCCAGCAGAGAGCTGGCATGGGTGGCCTAGGGGCCCCACAGCTCCCTTGATTCTCCACATCCCTGCCCTGGCTCCTACCTGGAATGGGGAGGGGCCTTGGGATGTCACGGGCCTGAGCGTAGTCTTGTCTCTGGGAGCCAGCTCATAGTACAGTGTCACTGGGGGTATAAACCAGTTGGTTGGAATTAGGGGGTACAGCCGAGCTGTGCTCAGCACCTGCCACCACCCCTCTTTGCTCTCTAAATTGGTGGGGAACCGTGGAGTGCAGGGCACAGTGTGGTCCAATTCACCAGAGAGCTCATCCCAGGAGCCAAATCCTGTTGAAAGGAGGCTGGATGTGGGAACATGAGCCCTGCAGAGGTTCCCCGGCCACTACCCGCCCCTGCCAACCTGTCCTATACCTGGGCCATGGCCTCCTATGGCAGGTATTGGGTATTCTGCAGGCTGCCCACCAGTCAGCAGGCTCTCAGTCCAGCCCAGCCCTAACCCAGGCCTGGTAGGGGGTTGGCACCAGGGGTTCCAAGGCCAGGCTCTGGACTGCCTCCAGGTTAGCCTTTACCTCAGGCCCTCTTTTCCAGTCCAGCTCTCTTGTGAGGAAGCATGATTGGAGGATCCAAACCGGCCGGGTACCTCAATAGGGCAGTGTGTAGAGTCACTTACTGACCAGTGAAGACCTCCTGGGCCAGGGTGCAGAAGCTGTAGAGGTCTGAGATGGCCACAGGCATATCACCGCACATGAGCTCAAGTGGCAGCCATGGGTACAGTTCGGGAGGTGGGGTAGCCTTGGGCCTGGGCCTCTCCAGAGGTAACCTTGCTGAGGCCTGTGGAGAATGAAGGGCCTGCTAAGCTACTGACCACTAGACAAGGACACTGGGCAGGCAGGTGAGACATGTACTCACCTGGGCTGCAGCCAGCACTGGTGTAGTGGGCGCCCATGCTCCAGGCTGCCCACTTTGGCCAGGCCTGGCCTCACCAGCTGCACAGATGCGAACTGAGGCTGCCACAGGCATGCCAGTGGGCCTGCAGAAACAACAGAGTCTCTTTGCCTGCAGTAGCAGTGGCTGGGCAGCAGGCCTGGCTTAGTGCGAGACTGCCCCTTGCCTGGTCCCTGCATGTGCAGAGCTACATGGGAGCCCAGCCACATGGGCTTGAAGAGAAAGTACAGTCCCAACAGGCCTGCTGTAGGGCTCAGTGCCATCAGCAGCAGCAGGTTGGGTGGTGCAGGGTGCTAGGTAGGAGAAAAGCAGGCCACTCACAAACAGGCCCCAGTCTTCATGGGGTGGAGGCTGCCCCTGGGCACAGATCACCATGTTCCAGGAGCTGCTGTTCTATACCAGCAACTGGACAGGAGAGCCAGCACCCAGTTTGTTCCCTGTTTGTAGTACACCTACCTCCTCTCTGCAGCCTATGAGACACAACACACAGAACTGGGTACCCACTATTCAGTGGGAGGAGGGTCACTTCAGTAGGAGGGCTTCATGCCAGGTACTGGTCCAGAAGTGAAGACTGTAACCATGGCCATTGCCATACTCCCTGATCTTTGGTTTATAAACACTTGAGTCAGGAGGACAGGCAGGA
>NW_005871292.1:1092681-1183321 GCF_000147115.1 Myotis lucifugus | reverse complement strand
ATGAAGAGGACAGTGGTGTTCCCTGCTCTGCCAACCTCTCCTGCTGACTGAACCCCGAGGCTGGATTTGGGGGGTTTCCTGATCTGCTCTGGCCTTAGTGCCCTGGGGTAAAGGGCCATCTGAAGGTAAGTCTGGGCAGCTGGGAGTGGTGGCTTCACAGTGTGGACAGTCGCCTGTCTGCACCAGCCGCAGCAAGGACAGGGAGCCGCACAGGGTATGTCCAGAGCCAGTCTGCAATTGGCCCAGTGATGCAGGGCATGCCAACTCACCGCCCTGCGCTACTGCTAATACGTGGGAATGACAGGACTGTAATATCTCAAGCTCCTGGGTGAGGGGCACGTGGGGTGAGATAGGGTGAAGGTGCTGGCCCTGATGCTCCCAGTCCACTTGGGCCACTGCTTACCTCCTGGCTCTGCTTGGCACCAAACTCCTCTGCCCAGTCCCAAGGAGTGCTCTTCATGCTGATGCAGGTCACCCCTCACCTGCAGCACATGCCATACCACCAGGCTGCAGCCCAAGAAGACATCTGTGTGCACAAGTGTGCTGCAATTGAGGCAGCAGCTGAACAATGAGGACATGAGTGGATTAGAAAAGGGACCAGAGACAAGAGGTGGCAGAATGGGAGCACTGAGGGATGAAAAGAGTCACTGTGAACATAGAAGGTGGGTATCAGGACAGGAGGGATAGCTTGGGGACACAGTGGGGTCTGAGAGGATGAGAGGATCACTATGAGCATGAGAGGCACCAGGAGAATGGGAATAATCATTGGAAGACAAGAAGGGGTTAATTGAAAGGTCAAGAGGGGTCACTGGGGACAAAAGGGGTCACTGGGGACAGGAGGGTCATCAAGGAGTGAGAGTCCTCTGGGAAAGAGAGCCCTGGCTCTCTGGGGCTCAGACTCCGGGCCCTGGGAGTATGGGGGCATCACCACCTGTCCACTCATTGGTTTGGGTTGGCACCAAGGGCCAGCAAGAGCTGCATGGTAGAGCTGTGGCCCAACAGCACTGAGAGGAAGAGCACTGTCTGCCAAGCAGAGTTCTCACCATCTACCTAGACAACTGAGGGGCAGCGAAGCTTAGGACTGTCCCTGCCCCTCACTCCAGGCAACACCTTTGCCAATTCCCAGTCCCTGACTGGGTTACCCTTGATCCCAGGTTCCATTCCTATTTCTTGGAACCCCTACCCTCCAGCCTCTGGGAACTCTGCATCAGGATCCATCTCAACCCAGTGCTCACCATTAAGTCCAGAGTGTTGGAACGAGGGATGACTTTACCTGCCATGCAGACATCTATCCCCCATCACAGAGCTGTCAAAATCACACAAAGGTACCCAGGGGCCAGGGAGACAGTGGAGTCTGTGGGGACATGAGCCTCATGCACTGAGCAGGGCAAGCAGCCTCCACCTAGCTCTAATTCAGTGTATGTGCAGGTCTTGCCAATTCTTCGAGGAAAGCAAACTCTCTGGATTTTATCAGAAAATCTCTCGTTTACTTTGAACACTACATGTAAGGCAGAATCTAGGTAGCAACCTCTTCAGCACCTCTGCCTCTATGCCCTTGCTAATCCCCTCCCCTATCATCCTGCTCAGATAACCCCTCCCAAGCCCTCATCTCTACTTACTGCATCTTTTTTTTTTTTTTAATATATTTTATTGATTTTTTACAGAGAGGAAGGGAGAGAGATAGTCAGCACACATGGCATACTTGTCCTTGAACTCCTATGTCCTTGGCAGACATGGCTAATGAACCATGCACTTGATCAAACCCAGCTTAGTCTCTGCCACAAAATCTCTCCAAATGAAATCCTCAGGAACCCCTGAACGTCAAACTTACTGCATCTTATTTGTTTCAGTAGCCCACCATCTTTTGCAATGGCATCCTAACTGGTTTTCTGCATTTGTCTTGAATGACCCCTGCAAAGAGATATTAAAACACAAAGCATTTTTCTTTTTTTATAGATGCCTTTTAAAAATAGAATTTATTGGGGTGACATTGGTAAATAAAATTATATAGGTTTCAGCTATACAATTCTACAATATATCATCTGTATATCGTATTGTGTGTTTACTCCAAGTCAAGTCTCCTCCCACCCCCATTTATCCCCCCTTTACCCTCTTTTACCTCCCCTCACTCCCCTATGCTCTGGCAATCACCATGCTGCTGTTTGTGTCCACTTTGTTAGTTTATTTTGTTCATTAAATTCCACATATAAGTGAAATCATATGATACTTATCTTCCTCTGACAGGCTTATTTCACTTAGCATAATATTCTCCAGGTCCATCTATGCTGTCGCAAAAGGTAAGTTTTCCTTGTTTTTTTTACGGTTGAGCAGTATTTTATTGTGTACTAAAAATGTACCACAGCTTTTTTATCCACTCATCTATTCATGGGCACTTGGGCTGTTTCCATATCTTGGCTATTGTAAATGCTGGTACGAACACGGGGGTGCATATATTCTTTTGAATTAGTGTTTTGAAATTCTTAAGATATATTCCCAGAAGTGGCATTGCTTGGGTCATAAAGCAGTTCCATTTTTAACTTTTTAAAAAACATATATTTTATTGATTTTTTACAGAGAGGAAGGGAGAGGGATAGAAAGTTAGAAACATCGATGAGAGAGAAACATCGATCAGCTGCCTCCTGCACATCTCCCTACTGGGAATGTGCCCGCAACCAAGGTACATGCCCTTGACTGGAATGGAACCTGGGACCCTTCAGTCCGCAGGCCGATGCTCTCTCCACTGAGCCAAACCAGTTAGGGCAATTTTTAACTTTTTGAGGCAACTCCATACTGTTTTCCATACTGGCTGCACCAGTCTGCATTCCCACCAAAAGTGCACAGGGTTTCCTTTTCTCCACGTCCTCACCAACATTTTGATTGCCACTCTAACAAGTGTGAAGTGATAACTCATTGTGGTTTTAATTTTCATTTCTCTGATGACTAGTGACATTGAACATCTTTTGTCTATTGGCCATCTGTATATACTCTTTGGAGAAGTGTCTATTTAGATCCTTTGCCCATTTCTTAATTAGATTGTTTGGGGGTTTTTTTGGTGTTGAGTTTTATAAGTTCCTTATAAATTTTGGATATTAAGCCCATATCAGATGTATCAGCAAATATGTTCTCTCATTCAGTGGATTGTCTTTTCATTTTGTTGATTGTTTCTTTTGCTGTGCAAAACTTTTTTAGCTTGATGTACTCCCATTTGTTTATTTTTTCCTCTTATTTCCCTTGCCTGAGGCAATATACCACAAAGCATTTCTTGATCTAGATAATTATTATAATGATAATAATTTCATTTTTTGTATAGATACTTACACAAGTTGTTCCAAAAACAGAAAAATAAAAAAAGAGGGCAAGATTCATTTTATGACACTAGTATGACCTTAATTCCAAAACCAGATGAGAGTTTCCTGAACCAGAAAATAAAATTACATATCAATTTTATTTGTGATCACATATACATAACCCCTAAGTAAAGAGCTAATCCATCAGTTTATTCCCAGAAAGCAAGGATAATTCCACAAAAGAAAATAAATCAATGTAATAAAACACATTCATGGATTAAAGGACTAAAATCATGTTTATTTCAGTAAATACAGAAAAGGCAATTGATAAAATTCAATGCCTACTTGTGATTAGGGGGAAAACACCTCAGAAAACTAAGAATAGATAAAACTTCCTTAGTTAATAAAAAATTATAAACCAAAAGCCAAGAGCAAGCATGATACTTAATGCAGAAACATAGACTTATTCCCTTAAATATCAAGAACAAAGAAAGAATTGCCTATTGACAACAAGGTAGGGAGTTTTGACCAACACCTTATGACAAAATAAATAAATTAGAGTTTAAAGATTGAAAGGCTGATGCCCGACTGGTGTGGCTCAGTGGTTGAGTGTCTGCCTATGAATCAGGAGGTCACATGCCCGGGTTGCGGGCTCGATATCCAGTGTGCGCATGCAAGAGGCAGCCAATCAGTGATTCTTTCTCATCATTGGTGTTTCTATCTCTCCCCCTCACCCTTCCTCTCTGAAAAAACAACAACAAAAAAGATTGACGGGCTGAGACCAAACCGCCACCATCTGCAGATAAGAAAAAGTAACAGAATCAACAATTACAACTATTAAGCAAGTTCACAAAGTGGTCAGATACACAATCAAATTACACAAATCAATGAAAAACAGAAATTGCAAACTGGGTAATATTAATTTCCTACCCATGACTCTTATGATGTCCCATCACACACAGAACAAAATCCATATATTCCTTTTGAGGCCCTTTCCTGTCTGTTCCTGCCGCCTCTTCAGCTGCAGTCCTCTCCTTGAGTACCCTTGCTCCCTGCCGCTACTTACACATACCCAGTTTGTTTTGACTTCAGGCCCTTTGCAATGGTTATTCCACCTTTCTGAAATGCATTTCCTCCAGCTTTTTGTATGATTGGCTCTTATACTGTGAGACTCAAGTACCACCCCACCCAAAAGCCCATCCTTTCCAGTGTGTCTACCTTATCCTCATCACTCTCTTAAATTCCCATAATAGATTTCACTCACAACGACCCAAAAGATCATGTTTTCCCCTAAATCCCCATCACAGACAATAGAGCTGGGTACATAGTAGGTGTCTGGAACAAAATTGTTGACTCGCCAAAAGTCGAATCTCCATATTGCCCCTGGATTTTGCCTCCACAGGTAGTTCCAGCAGCCAAACCCTCACATCTCAGGAGCTGGAAGAGGCCCCAGCCTGGACCGCCAGCAACAGCTAGATGATACAGATGGCCCACCAGGGTTTCTGGATCCCAGGTGGAGTTCAGCTCCACGGGGAAGTGAGAGCTCACTCAGGGAGGGCATCTGTGGGCTCTGGACTCAGTCAGCTCCTAGGCAGGGATCAACTGGGGGGTCTCATGAAGATGGGATGAAGAGATGAATGGGACCTCAGGGGGCAATAAAGACAGAGCTGGGCCCGGCCAGCGTGGCTCAGTGGTAGAGCGTCAACTTATGAACCAGGAGGTCATAGTTCGTTTGATTCCTGGTGGTGCACATGCCTGGGTTGCAGGCTCGATCCCTGGTAGGGGGTATGCAGGAGGCAGCTGATTAATGATTCTCTCTCATCATTGATGTTTCTATCTCTTCCTCTCCCTTCCTCTCTGAAATCAATAAAAATATATTTTTTTAAAAGTAAAAAAAAAAAAAAATACAGAGCTGGCTGGGAGTCCTGGGGGGAGGGCGGGGCAGTCTGAAAAGGAAGAAGATCAGGGGTCTGATTTGGAGGGAGGCGTCTGAATGAGAAAAGGGTTAGGTTCTGGGAGAGCTACATACCTGTAAGATCATAAAGATCAGGGATCTAAGGGAGTCTGAGAGCTGAAGGGGATGTAAGGAAATCTGAGAGAGGGTACAGACCTACAGGGATAGGATCTGGACCTGGAAAAGGAGTCTGGGGGCTTGGCAAGAGGGTCTGAAGATTACCTATGGGCTGGAGGAAGAGGGGCCTAAGAGGCGGTGGGGTCTATGGGCTGTGAGAGTAGGTCCAAGGGAAGAGGACGGTTGGAAGGTAGGTTCTGTGAGCTGGGGAAAGGGCCCTGGCCTGCGTGTAGTGGCTGGGGCTTGAGGGAGAAGAGAGGGCTCAAGTTCTGTGGGCTATGAGAGGGTCTGAGGGTTAGGGAGCAGGCTAAGGTTTAGGGAAGTATCAGTGTGCTGGGGTGGGGTCTACAGGTTAGGGGAAGGACCAATGGCAGAAAGGGGTCACTAGCATGTCAAACTCGTGGCTGGTGGGCCGCATTCGGCCTACTGGTGGCGAGTTTGACATGCTTGGCAAGGGTCTGCGAAATGGAGCCAGGCTATGATAAAGGAGTGGGGAAGAGGAGGACAGCCTGAGGGTGGGGTCAGCAGGGCAGGAGCAGGGTCTGGTGGAAAGCTGAGGACCCAGTAAGCTCTAAGAAGTTTCTGGGGCCCAGACCAAGGTAATGGGGCTTAGCACCTACCTTTGGGCTTCAACAGTGATCACTATGTGTCTGCCAGGTGATCCTGGAGCACTAGCTCTGGCAATTTGGGTGGGAATCCTAAGCACAGGTACATCAATGGCTTCCTGCCACATTTGCGTTTGCACAATAGGCTGCCTCCAGCGAGAGGCACCCTCCCCCTAGGGCTCTGAGGTGACCAGAGAAAACAGACACTGATGTCTGCCTGGAGCTGTCAGCTGCACCCAAAGTAGCCTTCCTACCCCGCCAGCTGGCCTTCCTATCCCTGTGCTTGGTGGTCTTGGTCGCATACTTCCCACCCACCACCAGGGGCTGTTTCATCTCTCTGTTCTGCCTCAGCTTCTCCTCTTTTCCCCAGACCTGGGGCCCCGCAATATCCTAGACATCTCCTCTTGGGACCTTCATACCCACTAGGTCCTACAGTGGCCTCAGTATCTCCCCAAAACTGCATTTCCTTCCTGATCCCTATCTCAGGATTTGCCCCACTGTCCCCACTTCAAGCCAGAGGCCTAGGCTCCTTCCCTTCCAGCCTATTAATCCCACATCCCACTCAATCTCCTGATTGCCCTCTCTCCCCTCCCCCACAGCCTAGCCCTGGGGGGTTTCCTACTCCAGATTCCCCTGGGCTCCCAGCCTGTCTCCCCACTCTGGTTCACCCACCACATGGCAGCCAGGGGGATCTTCTTAAAGCCAAACCTGACTGTCTCTCCCCTGCTTGAAATGCTCCTGACTCCCCAGTGACCTTGGGACCAGGTCAATGCTCTGTAGCCTGGCATCTAAAATTGCATCATCTGGCCCTGCCCATCCTCCATCCTTGTCTCCACACGCCCCAGTCTGTTTCCCAATTCTGTTTATGCACATGCCCTTGCCTTTGAATGCTCTTCTCCATGTTCACTTGGTTATTCTTATGAATACTTTGGGAAGCTCTCTTGATCACAGAGGTGTCTCCTCTGGCCTGATGCATGGGCTTTCCCCATCACAGCCTGACCATTCTGGACTATCACTGTCTGAAGATGGGTCTGTCTACCTCTACTGGACTAAGAACCCTGTGAGGCTGGGCCTGGGGTTGTCTTTGGCACTGTTGTGTCCCTAGCATTGTTCACCTCAGAGTCTAGCTCAGAAGGGGCCTCAGAAAATGTTACTAAATGAGAGTATTTTGCCTTTCCCCTCTGTCTCTCCCTGCAGGTGTGGCTGTAGCCCAGACTCTCGACTTCGGTGCCTCAGTATCTCCTCCTTATCTGGGCATCCACTGGAGTGAAGAAAGTTCCTGCTTCAGTCACTGACTGGCTGAAGAGAGCTGACCCCAGGCCCATCTTAGGATAGACTGCTTCAGGGTGGGGGAAGGTTTCGTTAGTCTTTGATCAATGCCCTTGCTATGCTCTAGGGCAGCGGTTCTCAACCTGTGGGTTGCGACCCCTTTGGGGGCCGAACGACCCTTTCACCTAAGACCATCGGAAAACAAATATATAACTACATATTGTTTTTGTGATTAATCACTATGCTTTAATTATGTTCAATTTGTAACAATGAAAATACATCCTGCATATGAGATATTTACATTATAATTCACAACAGTAGCAAAATTACAGTTATGAAGTAGCAACAAAAATAATTTTATGGTTGGGGGTCACCACAACATGAGGAACTGTATTAAAGGGTCGCGGCATTAGGAAGGTTGAGAACCACTGCTGTAGGGTTATCTAATGAGCTGCAGAGCACCCTCTTTGGCTGACTGGGGTCAAGATTATCCCCTCCCCAAGGAGGCAGCTTCAGTGCAGGGCAGCAGCCTGGGCAGTAGCTCAGGACCTTTATTGACCACATAACCCCTGGGGGAACTAAGAAGGTACCCTCAGGCCCCGCCCCAGCAGCCTCCGCCGAAGTTCTTGACTGAGCAGCTCCCATTCCCTGCGGGCACCCCGCAGCACACTCTGGTTCTCCTGGGCCCTCCGGATCAGGTAGGGGATCACCTCCTCCAGGGAGCCGTAGGGGATGGACTTATACACGGCATAGCCAGCCTGCCCTGCAGGGAGAGTGTAAGCAGGATGTGGGCTCATGTTTGGAGAGAGGCTCCCCTAGGCCCCATCTAGAACAGAGATTTCCAGTTCTGAGAACATGACAGACTAAATGAGTTAGACAACATTTCCTACTGGAAAACTAACAATTCTGGAGTTAACATTAAAAAAATCTTAAAGTTTAAAATGCTGCCAAGAGAATAAGGAATTTGCTAATCCAAGAATTAAGAGAAAGTGAGAACCAGAGAGGGAAAGGATGCACAGGAAGCACTTCTGTCCTGAAGGCAACATTGAGCTGCTGTTTGATGACTTCACAGAGCCCAAGGGATACAGAAAATGAGGCCAAAGTCTGACCAGGGTGTAGAGAACTCCCCCACATTCAGCTGGAACACAAAAAATGTACACCCTCAGAGTAAGAGTTCCCTCCACTCCAAGGGAATGGCCTTGACCATAAGTAGAGCAGGGAAGAAAGCAGAGAAATCCACCTCTGAGAGGTTGTGGCCAGGAGTAAATCCCCTTACATATGCAGCCTAAATTTGCATATCTGGGATATCTCAAGAAACCTGAAGCTATGAATTTAGGGTACAATGGCAGAGGAAAACATAATTCTTCTGGTCTCAGTCCCTGGGGAGCAAAGACAGCATGATCAAGAACCAGCTAAACACCAGACAGCAGGCACAGAGACAAAGGCCTGCAAGGCCTTAGACATTGGAGTAACAGATCTCTCTGGGAGGGTCTGGAGACTGGGCCATCTGAAGACTCTAGAGAGGAGGATGGCCAGGCAATGGTTGGGAATGTGAGAGGGGACTGGCTGAGAAGGAGTGAGGCCTGGGGCTGGGTGAGGCGTGGTGGTGGTGAGGAATGAGCCATTCACATACCCAATGCCAGAGAGACGTGGTCACACATCCCCAGAAGTTGTCCAAAACAGACAGGCCCGTCCGGAGGAATGCCCAGCTCCCACATGCTACAGAAAAGGCCAGATCACCAATCCAGACAGTGGCTGAGTCTGAGCTGAAAGTCAGCCATTAGGTACCCACAGGGCTATTCCAGTTATTTAAATATTAAAATACTTCTAAACTTAATGATAAATAACTAGTGCTCTGAAGTCCCTGAAAGTTCCTTAGTGAGTTCCCTGATGCCCTCAGACCTCCCCATGCCCCAGCAAATAAGAGATGAGGCCTTGTTCAGCTGGGGCCTACAAGACCTACAGGCATAGCAGGGGTTAAATGTTTCTAATACCCTCCCCAGAATTCCTCTGAACCTGCTGTCCCCACACTGCTCCTCCTCTTGTTCCATGTCCACCATCCTCTACCTATCCCTAGCATTTGAGTGAGGGAGAGGAAGGGAGGGGCCCACCTCATACCGTTTGGTTGCTTGGTGAACAGATTCCTCATTGTGGGAAGCCACCATGAGGTGGCACATGGGGCCACGGTGGGACACATGAGTCAGCATCAGCTCTAGACAGCGTCTGTAACTGAAGAGAGTTGCTCCATTCAGCTATGGTACCTGGTGAGCAAGGGTCAGGCCTCAGGGACTGGGCATTTCTGTTCTTGGGACATGGGGTGCCTAAGAGCAAGAACTCTGGAGTCACAAAATACCCCACTTCCTCCTGGACTGGCTGCAAGGAACATTCCTTCCCAGAGCATTTTTTCCTCTCTTGTAACAATGTGAGTTCACCTAACAGTGATGCTGTGAGGATGGAGTGAGATGAAGGTGTACAAAAAGCCTTTGTCATAACGGCAGTCTCACAACAAAGGGCCACATCACATGCAGAAGTTGATGTTTCCTTAAGGTCATTCACTGCAGCATTGTCTATAGAACAAGACTAGCAACAACCCAGATGTCTGTAAGTAGGGGACTGGCTAGATGAATGATGGCACACGGAGGATGGCCATGTAGCTGTAGAAAGAACAAGGACACTCTGGGCACAGAAAGATGAAAAGACTGGAAAATGCTTTCTGAGCTGCTGTAGGCCAGATGCCACCTTACAGCCTTCACAGGCTATTTTCCATTGCCCTCCAGATCTGTTCTTTGTTCTTCTCTGCCCCTCTGGAGGCTGACTTTTATGTTCTGTATCACCCATGGAGTCATGGGCAGAAGATCAGAGGTGAGAGGAAAGAGAACTCAGGTGTTTTGTCCCTTAGCCCCCTCCCTGCTCTACCCTAACTGTCCTATGTTGGCCACATCTCCTCCAGGGTGGCTCTCCTTCCTTACCTATAGCACAGGGGCCATAACGGCTTCCCACTTTTGTGGGTTCCTAGGTGCTTCAACATTCCCTGTGGGTTCTTCCAGCCTTGCCTGCACTCCATTAATTTAGTCCCTTCATTAAGTCTCCTTGCCTGACATACATATATTCATTCATCTCACTCTCAAATCAACTCTGTGAGGCAGATGTTCTGATTACCCCCATTTTACAGAGGGAGAGATTGAAGGTGAAAGAGGTTAAGTCTCTTGTCCCCAGGTCACACAGCTAGAAATGGCCAAGTAGGTGTCCTATAGGACCCAGAGCTCAGCCTCCCCAATCAGTATGGAACCCAGGCTGATGCTCCAAGACTTGGGCTCATTATTACTAGAGTATTTTGCCTTTTTTTAAATTAAAATTTTATTGTTGAAAGTATTACATATGTCCCCTTTATTCCCCCCATTGACCTCTTCTAGCCCAACCCAGGTCTTCACCACCCTATTGTCTGTGCCTAGGGGTTATGCATACATGATCTTTGGTTTATCTCTTCCCACCCACCCTCCCCGCCTTCCCTCTGAGATTCCGCAGTCTATTCCATGCTTCTAAATCTCTGGATCTATTTTGTTCATCAGTTTATTTTATTCATCAGATATGAATGAGCTCATGTGATACTTATCTTTCTCTGACTGGCTTATTTTACTTAGCATAATAGTCTCCAGGTCCCTCCATGCTCTCTCAAAGGGTAAGAGAGCCTTATTTTTTATACCTGCAGAATATTCCATGGTGTAAATGTACCACAGCTTTTTTATCCAATCATTTACTGATGGGCACTTGGGCTGTACCTATTGTAAATTAGTGCTATAAACAGAGGGGTGCATATATTCTTTCTGATTGGTGTTTTGGGTTTCTTAGGATATATTCCTAGAAGTGGGATCACTGGGCCAAATGGCAGTTCCATATTTAATTTTTTTAAAATATATTTTTATTGATTTCAGAGAGGAAGGGAGAGGGAGAGAGAGATAGAAACATCAATGATGAGAAAGAATCATTGATCGGCTGCCTCCTGCGTGCTCTTACTGGGATCAAACCCACAACCAGGCATGTGCCCTTGACTGGAATAGAACCCAGGACCCTTTGGTCCACAGGCTGATGCTCTATTCACTGAGCCAAACTGGCTAGGGCCCGTATTTAATTTTTTTAAAAAATATATTTTTTATTGATTTCAGAGAGGAAGGGAGAGGGAGATAGAAACATCAGTGATGAGAGAGAATAATTGATCGGCTGCTTCCTGCATGCCCCACACTGGGAATCGAGCCCACAACCTGGGCATGTGCCCTGACCAGGAATCGAACCATAACCTCTTGGTTCATAGGTCAACACTCAACCACTGAGCCACGCTTCCAGGCCATATTTAATTATTTGAGAAAACTTCATACTGTTTTCCATAATGGCTGCACCAGTCTGCATTCCCACCAACAGTGTACTAGGGTTCCTATTCTCCACATCCTCGCCAGCATTTGTCATTTGTTGATGGTAGCCATTCTGACAGGTGTGAGGTGATATCTCATTGTTGCTTTAAAAAAATATTTTTTTTATTGACTTTGAGCATTTTTTC
Organism: Myotis lucifugus; assembly: GCF_000147115.1. NCBI lineage: Eukaryota > Metazoa > Chordata > Mammalia > Chiroptera > Vespertilionidae > Myotis > Myotis lucifugus. The sequence goes on along the minus strand of NW_005871292.1, from coordinate 1,171,537 downwards.
ATATGTCTCTTGGCCATCTATGTGTCTGCTTTGGAGAAGTGTCTATTTAGGTCCTTTGACTACTTTTAAAAAAATATTTTTACTAGAGGCCAGGTGCACGAAATTTGTGCACTTGGGGGGAGGTGTGTCCCTCAGCCTGGCCTGTGCCCTCTCACAGTCCAGGAGCCCTTGGGGGATGTCTGACTGACGCTTAGGCCCGCAGGGAGCAGGCCTAAACCATCAGTCGGACATCCTTAGCACTGCCTGCGGAGGTGGGAGAGGCTCCCGCCACTGCCGCTGCACTCACCAGCTGTGAGCCCTGGCTGAGCGGAGCTCCCCCTGTGGGAGTGCACTGACCACCAGGGGTCAGCTCCTGCTTTGATCATCTGCCCCCTGGTGGTCAGTATGTGTCATAGTGACTGGTCGTTCCACCTTTCAGTCAATTTGCATATTAGCCTTTTATTATATAGGATTGATTTCAGAGAGGAAGGGAGAGGGAGAGAGAGATAGAAACATCAATGATGAGAGGGAATCATTGATCGGCTGCCTCCTGCATGCTCCCTACTGAGGACTGAGCTCACAACCCAGGCATGTGCCCTTGACCAAAAGTGAACTCAGGACTCTTCAGTCCTCAGGCTCACACTCTATCTACTAAGCCAAACGGGCTAGGGCATGATATTTTTTTAAATTGGATCGTTTGTCTTCCTGTTGTTAAGTTGTATGAGTTCCTTACATATTTTGGATATTAACTTTATTAGATGTATCATTGACAAATATGTTCTCCCATACAGTGGGCTCCCTTTTCATTTTGTTGATGGTTTCTTTTGCTGTGCAGAAGCTTTTCGTTTTGATGTAGTCCCATTTGTTTATTTTTCCCTTAGTTTCCTTTGCCCTAGGACAGAGGTCTGCAAACTGCTGCTCCCGAGCCACATGCGGCTCTTTGGCCCCTTGAGTGTGGCCACGAAGTTCCAATCGCACTGTACATGTGCGCCTGCACGTGGTATTTTGTGGAAGAGCCACACTCAAGGGGCCGCAGTTTGCCGACCACTGCCCTAGGAGATGTATCCGCAAACATATTGCTACAAGAGATGTCTGAGATTTTGCTGCCTGTGGTTTCTTCTAGGATTTTTATGGTTTCATGACTTACATTTACATCTTTTATTCATTTGAGTTTATTCTTGTGTATGGTGTAAGTTGGTGGTCTAGTTTCATTTCTTTTTGCATGTATCTGTCCAATTGTCCCAACACTATTTATTGAAGAGTCTGTCTTGTTTCCACTGTGTATTCTTGGCTCCTTTGTCAAATATTAATTGAGTGTAATGACTTGGGTCTATTTCTGGGGTCTCTGTTCTATTCCATTGATCTATATGCCTATTCTTGTGCCAGTACCAGGCTGTTTTGATTACAGTGGCTTTGTAGTATAACTTCTTATCTGGTATTGTGATCCCTCCAACTTTATTCTTTTTTCTCAAGATTGCTGCAGCTATTCTAGGTCTTTTTTGGTTCCATATAAATTTTTGGAGTATTTGTCCTAGATCTGTGAAATATACTGTTGGGTATTTTAATAGGGATTGCATTGCATCTGTAGATTGCTTTGGGTAGTATGGATATTTTAATGTTAATTCTACCAATCCATGAACATGGTATATTCTTCCACTTGTTTATATCTTCCTCTATCCCTTTTTTCAATGTCCTGTAGTTTTCCAAGTACAAATCCTTTACCTCCTTGGTTAAGTTTATTCCTAAGTATCTTAATTTTTTTGTTACAATGGTAAATGGGATTATTTGTTTAGTTTCTCTTTCTGAGTATTCATTATTGGTGTATAAAAATGCCATTGATTTCTGGGTGTTAATTTTGTATCCTGCTACATTGCCAAATTCCTTTATTAACTCTAGTAGTTTTTTGGTGGAGTCTTTAGGGTTTTCCATGTACAATATCATGTTATCTGTGAATAATGAGAGTTTTACTTCCTCCTTTCTACTTTGGATGCCTTTTATTTATTCTTCTTGTCTGAACTCTGTGGCTAGGACTTTCAGTGCTATGTTGCATAGGAGTGGTGAAAGCAGACATCTCTTTCTTGTTCCTGTTCTTAGGGAAAATGGTTTTAGTTTGTGCCCATTGAGTATGATGTTGCCTGTAACTTGGTCATATATGGCCTTTATTAAGTTGAGATATGATCCCTTCCCACTTTGCTGAGAGTTTTTATCAAAAATGGGTTATTGCATTTTGTTGAATGCTTTTTCTGCATCTATTGATATGATCATGTGATTTTTGTCAATGTATTTATGTGATGTATCACATTTATTAATTTATGAATATTGTACCAGCCTTGCATCCCCAAAATAAATCCCACTTGGTCATGGTGAATGATATTTTTAATATATTGCTGGATCAATTTATTAATATGTTGTTGAGGATTTTAGCATCTATGTTCATCAGGGATATTGGCCTGTAGTGTCTTTATCTGGTTTTGGAATTAGGATAATGCTGGCTTCATAAAAAGATCTTGAAAGTGTTCCTTCCTCTTGGATTTTTTGGAATAGTTTGAGGAGGATAGGTGTCAGTTTTTCTTTGAATGTTTGGTAAAACTCCCCTGTGAAGTCGTCCGGACCATGGCTTTTGTTTGCTGGGATTTTTTGTATACTGTTTCTATTTCATCAATTGTTATTGGCCTATTCAGGTTTTCTGATTCCTCCTGATTCAGTTTTGGAAGGTTGTATTTTTTTTAGGGATTTGTCCATTTCACCCACATTGTCCAACTTGTTGTTATATAGTTGTTCATATTATTTTCTTACAATCCTTTGTTTTTCTGTGGTGTCAATTTTTACTTCTCTGCTTTCGTTTCTGATTTTATTTATTTGGGTCCTTTCTCTTTGTTTCTTGATGAATCTGGCTAATGGTTCACCAGTCTTATTTATCTTCTCAAAGAACCAGCTCTTGATTTCATTGATCTTTTGTATTGTTTTTTCAGTCTATGTCATTTATTTCTGCCCTAATCTTTATTATTTCCTTCCTTCTACTTACTCTGTGCTTTTCTTGTTGTTCTCTTTCTAATTCTTTAAGTTGTAGGGTTCAATCATTTATTATTAATTTTTCTTGTGGGTTTTTTTTTTTTTTGTAGGCCTGTAGTGCTTTGAACTTCCCTCTCAGGACTGCTTTTACTCTGTCTCAGAGATTTTGAGTAGTTGTGTGTTCATTCTCATGAAATTTTTTTGTTCTCCTTTTATTTACTTTATTTATTTATTTTTAATTAATCTTTATTCAGATGTCCCTCCTTTTTTCCCCCTATAGCTCCCCTCCACCCGGTTCCCACCCCGCCCCAGGCCCTCACCACCCTATTGTCTGTGTCCATAGGTAATGCATACATGCATACAAGATCTTTGTCTAATCTCTTCCTGCACCCCCACACCTTCTTCCCTCTGAGAATCATCAGTCTGTTCCATTTCCATGCCCCTGATTCTATTCCATTCACCAGTTTATTCTGTTCATCAGGTGTTTTTATTCATTTGAGTTTTAGATTCAATTGTTGATATGTATTTGTTGCCACTTAGTTGTTTATATTTTATCTTTACCTTTTTCTTTTTCCTCCTCTTCTTAAAGAATACCCTTCAGCATTTCATATAATACTGGTTTGGTGGTGATGAACTCCCTTCACTTTTTCTTGTCTGTGAAGCTCTTTATCTGACCTTCAATTCTGAATGATAGCTTTGCTGCATAGAGTGATCTTGGTTGTAGGTTCTTGCTATTCATCATTTTGAGTATTTCTTGCCACTCCCTTCTGGAATGCATAGTTTCTGTTGAGAAATCAGCTGACAGTCATATGGTAACTCCCTCATAAGTAACTAACTGCTTTTCTCTTGCTGCTTTTAAGATTGTCTCTTTGTCTTTTGCCCTTGGCATTTTAATTATGATGTGTCTTGGTGTGGTCCTCTTTGGTTCCTCTTGTTTGGGGTTCTCTGTGCTTCCTGTACTTGTAAGTCTATTTCTTTCACCAGGTAGGGGAAGTTTTCTGTCATTATTTTTTCAAATAGGTTTTCAATATCTTGCTCTCTCTCTTCTTCTGGCACCCCCATAATTCGGATGTTGGTACACTTGAAGTTGTCCCAGAGGCTCCTTTCACTATCTTCATATTTTTGGATTCTTTTTGCTTTTCTAGTTGGGTGTTTTTTGCTTCCTCATATTTCAAATCATTTATTTGGTTCTTGGGATCCTCTAGTCTACTGTTGAATCCCTGTATATGATTCTTTATTTCAGTCAGTGTATGCTTAATTTCTGACTGGTCCTTTCCCATTTTTTTGACATTCTCACTAAGATCCTTGAAAGTCTCACTAAGTCCCTTGGAGGTTTCCAGAAGATTCTTGAGTAATCTTATAACTGTGGTTTTAAACTCTATATCCAGTAGTAGTTTGCTTTCTTCCATTTCTTTCATTTGTGACATGTTTCTTTGTCTCCACATTTTGGCTGCTTTCCTGTGTTTGTTTCTATGTATTGGGTAGCTGCTAAGTCTCTTTGAGTTGATAGAGTGGCCTTGTGTAGTAGGTGTCCTATAGGACCCAGTGGCTCAGCCTCCTCAATCACCTGAGGTGGACACTCTAGGTGCATCCTTTTGTGGACTGTGTGCACAGTCTTGTTGTAGTTGAGCCTTGATTGCTGTTGGTGTCACTGAGAGGAATTGACCTCCAGGCCAATTGGCTGTGAGGACCAGCTGTGACTACAGTGGGAGAGCTGCTATGCAGGAGACACCCTTATGGAGCAGAACTTGCTTCAGTGGGACTTTGGTGCTCACTGAATCTGCCTCTTGAGTGTGTCACTTGTGGAGTTGTAGACTTGTAACCTGGTATGGTCTCACACTGACCACTGGTACACTGGCTTTTGGGTCTCTAGGGAGGTGCAAAGTCAGCCACTGCCTAGGGCCATCCAGCAGGAGCTACAGAGAGATCTGCAGATTCCTTCTCTTTGTATTGGGTTTGGAAGTGTCCAGATGAGGCCCAGCTGTGAAGCAAGGCAGGCTGGTGCTGGTGCTGGGTCCTGGGTCTTTTATTGATAGGTTTGGGGCTCCCTACCCCAGCTGCAGCTTGTTTGGTAGGTTTTTATCCTGAGAAAGGACAGGCCATTCATATGCAAAAGCTGCTGTGCACAGCTTGGGTGAGGTTGTAAATTGGGTGGGGCTGGGTCTCAGGGAATCACCAGGGCAGAGCAAACAGAAATGGCCACCAGTCAGTCCTGCACCAGGGAGGTCCCAGCATGGGAACAATGACTGCTACAACCATCTCTCTCTGGAAGAAAGCTACCCCCGAGTTCCTGCCCCGATGCCAGACAGTCCAGTTTCTCCTCGTATGTGTCTGGGTCCCCTAGAGCCTTGTATTTTGTTTTTTGTTTTTCTTTCTTTATCTTATTGGTAACCCACTCATTGTTAAATAACATGCTATTTAGCATCCATGTGTCTGAATGTTTTTGAGTGTTTTTATAGTAGTTGATTTCTAATTTCATTCCATTGTGGTCTGAGAAGGTGCTTGATATGATTTCAATCTTCTTGAACTTGTAGATACTTATTTTGTGTCTTAACATGAGGTCTACCTTTGAGAATGACCCATGTGCACTTGAGAAGAATGTATATTCTACAGACTATATTGCTGTTGACCTCTCCCTTAAAGTCCTTTAGAAGTTTTTTTTTTTATATTTAGGTGCTTCTATTTTGGGTGCATATATGTTTACAGGGTTATATTCTCTCATTGGATCAATCCCTTTAGTATTATGTAGTAATCTTTGTTGTCTCTTGTGATGGCCTTCATTTTGAAGTTTTGTCAGATGTGAGTATTGCTATCGCAGCTTTTTATTTTTTCATTTCCATTTGCATGGAAATTTTTTCCATCTCTTCACTCTCATCCTGTGTGAGTCTTTTGTTCTGAAGTGGGTTTCTTGTAGACAACATATAATTGGGTCATGTTTTTGTACTCCATTCAGCTATCCTATGTCTTTTGATTGGAGCATTTAATCCATTTACATTTTTTTTTATTTTTCGCTAAAAGTATTACAAAGGGTATTACATAAGTGTCCTTTTTTTCCCCCCCGCCCTTGACAAGCCCCTGCCCTCCCTTACCCCCCAGTGTCTTATGTCCATTAGTTATGGTTATATGGATGCATACAAGTCCTTCGGTTGATCTCTTACTCCCCTCCCTCCTGTCCCCCAACCCTCCCTGGCCTTCCCACTGCAGTCCGACAATCAGTTTGAGGCAGCTCTGCCACTGTATTTATTATTGTTCAAAAGTTTGTAATGGTCTTAATTATCCATGAAAGAGTGAGATCACGTGGTATTTTTCCTTCATTGACTGGCTTGTTTCACTTAGCATAATGCTCTCCATTTCCATCCATGCTGTTGCAAATGGTAAGAGTTCCTTCTTTTTAACAGCAGCATAGTATCCATTTACATTTAAGGTTATTTTTGGTAAGTACTTACTTATTGCCATTTTCATTCTTTATGCCTATTTTTTTAATCTCCCTCTTTGATTCTTCTCATTACAGCAGTCCCTTTAAAATTTCTTGCAGTGCTGGTTTGGTGGTGATAAACTCTATTAGTCTTTTTTTTTTTTTTGTCTGGGAAGCTCTTTATTTCACCATCTATTTTGAATGATAGCTTTGGTAAATATAATAATCTTGGTTTCCAATTCTTGCTTTTCATTACCTTGAGTACTTCATGCCATTTCCTTCTGACTTATAGAATTTCTGATGATCAATCAGCTGGAAGCCTTATGGGAGCTCCTTTGTAGGTAGCAGTTTGCTTTTCTCTTGCTGCCTTTAGGAATTTCTGTTTGTCTTTAATTTTTGGCATTCTAATTATGATGTATCTGAGTGTGGGCCTGTTTGGGTTCTTCTAACTTGGGACTCCCTATGCCCCTGAACTTGTGTGACTTTTTCTTTCAGCAGGTTAGGGAAGTTTTCTGAGATTATTTCTTCACATTCTCTATCCTTTGTTCACTTTCTTCTCCTTCTGGCATTCCAATAATGTGAATATTGTTACATTTCATGTTGTCCCATATCTCCATTAACTTGTCCTGCTGTTTTTTAATTGGTTTTTCTTTTTGGTTCTCTGAGTGATTTTTTTTCTACCCTGTCTTCTAATTCACTGATCCGATCCTCAGCTTTTTCTAATCTGCTGTGTATTCCTTCCTATGTGCTCTGTAGTAGTGCTATGTCATTCTTTATTTCCAACTGGTCTTTTTTCATAGTTACTATATTTTTTCTCATGCTACTGAACATCTTTGCCATCATTATTCTGAACTCTATATCAGATAAATTTATTGACATTTCATTTATAACTTCTTCTGGAGAATCTTGTTCCTTCTTTTGGGGCTTGTTTTTGTCTCTCCATTTTGGCTGCCCATTTGGGTTTTTGTCTATGTATTAGGTAGATCTGCTAAGACTCCCAATCTCTAGTGCAGGACAATCTCAAACACTGTTTGTGACTGTCCCTCAGTACTGTTTGGATCTGTCAACAATCCCCAGCTTGTAGCTCCCTCTCCTGGGGCTGGGTGCCTTTGGAAAGGACCAAGATGTGCACCAGGGTCTGCTTTTCCTAGCCCCAAGCCAAGAAGGAGATCAGGCAAAGACTCAAAGGCTCTAGAGATCCTCCTCTGCCTGCAGTCAGATTGTTATCAGCCTTGATTGGCCTCAGGCTATTGATCTCAGGGTGGAGTGAGAGTTCTTCTAACAGGGTGTGTTGACTGCCTTTCCCCTGGCAAAAATCACCTGCATAACAAAGGTCCACTGGAGAAAGATGTCCTCCACATCGTGATATAATGACTCAACATATGACTCAACATAGGAAACTGAGTTGGCTGCCCTCCGAGCTCCAACCCCAGAGCCCCCAACCCTGGACTTTCCTCACACAGCTCCAGTCCACTCTGCCCTCCCTCTGCTGGAGCTCAAGGTGAGTGGCTAAAAACAAAATTTTGTGCATTGGCCCTTCAAAATGGTGCCTCCATTTCCAGCCATCTCTGTCTGGCAGACAGCAACCCTGCTGCTTTTCATAGACAAGTGTTATGTGGGCACTTTTCTCAGTTCTGGTGCTCTGGGCTGGGGAGCCCAGCTTGAAGTTTAGATCCCAGAGTTCTCAGTGGGAACCCCCCACAGCTGAGATATCCCTCTGGGACTTCAGCTGCTGTCTGTGGGAGCCCAGCCACCCATTTCGCGCCTCCGCACTTCCTACCAGTCTCTATGCGGTCTCCACTTTCTGTCCTTGGTTATTAGGGTTCTCTCCAGCTAGTCTTCAGTTGATTTTTCAGGATTTTTTTTTCTGTATTTTAGTTGTATTTCCAGTTTGGTCCTGGGGGAGTGTCAGTGTAGCTTCCACTTACTCCATTGTCATTTTAAATCTAGACTATTTTGCCTTTAAAATATGCAATTGAGTGGAAAAGCCAGGAGCAATATGTAAACATGATGCCTTTTGCAAATACAAAAACCTTTGTGTTTGCCTCTATATGTATAAAGGACTTTAGGAAACACATGTAAGAAACTAACAAAAGGGGTTACTGTGGGGGCCAGGGAGACTCCATGATTAGATGTGGATTTGTGTCAAAATGAGATATGTCAGTGTATTCATTTTCATATCATTTTGATTTTTGAATCATGTGAATTTATTAAGTATTCAAAATCTGTATTAAAACATGAATGGTACCATGCTAAAGAAGATGTGCAGAAATTGAAACAGGTGCTGGTATGAATGTAAAATGGTGCAGGACTGTGGAACACCATCTAGCAGTTCTTCAAAAGTTTAAACATGGAATTACCATGTGATTTTGCAATCCACTCCCAGATAACTGAACTTTTGGGAGAGTTGAATGTATGTTTACACAAAAATGTGTACATGAATGTTCACAACAGCATTATTCACAACAGTCAAAAGATGGAAACAATTAAAATATCCATCAACTGATGAATGAATAAATAAAATGTAGTCCATTCATACAATGGAATATGACTTAGTCATAAAAAGGAATGAAGCACAGATATGTACTACAACATGGTTGAACCCTGAAAACATGCTGAATGAAATAAGCCAGATACAAAGGTTACATATTACATGATACTATTTATATGAAATGTTCAGTATAGGCAAATCCATAGAGACTTTAAAAAGACTGGTGGTTGCCAGGGGTTGAGGGGAAGAGGGAATGGGGAGTGACTGCTAATGAATGGAAATGGCATTTCTTTTTGAAGTAATGAAAATGTTCTGTAATTAGATAGTGACAATGGTTGCACAACCTGTGAATATACTAAAGTCTACTGCATTCATTGTACACTTTTGAATGGTGAATTTTATGGTGTGTGAATTGTATGGTACTTGCCTAGAAATACTCACTGGCCCTGGGTTCCAAGGATGGATTGGCCCCTTGCCCTGAAATCTTGCATAATTCCCTGCAATTGTACAAACCTCTCCTTGGTCCATTGTGAAATGGAGTCAGACTTTGAAAGCTCCTTCACGACAGGACCTAGGGCAGTGATGGTGAACCTTTTGAGCTCGGCGTGTCAGCATTTTGAAAAACCCTAACTTAACTCTGGTGCCGTGTCACATATAGAAATTTTTTGATATTTGCAACCATAGTAAAACAAAGATTTATATTTTTGATATTTATTTTATATATTTAAATGCCATTTAACAAAGAAAAATCAACCAAAAAAATGAGTTCGCGTGTCATAGGTTCGCCATCACTGACCTAGGGTCACCTTGATTGCTACTGAGACCAGGGTCTAAAATAGGGCCTGATCTAAATCAGGTGTCTAGCAAGTATGTGTTGAAGAAATAAAGTCCTCCTTCCCAGGGCCATGGGGTGGGGAGGTCCAATGAGCTCACCCACACAGGTTGATTTGTGATGGGTGAGAGCGTGGATTCTATAGCCAGTCTGCCTGGGCTCAAGTCTTGGCCCTGCCACTTCTCAGTGCCTCAGTTTCGTCCTCTGTGCAATGGGGGTGATAATAATAGTACTTTCTGCTTGGAGTTGTTTGTTTATTCACTCAGCAGAGCTGTACTGAGTGAGCACCACCGTGTATCAGACACAATTTTAAACACTGAAGGTTCAGAAGTGAACAAATCAGAAACCCCTGCCCTCCCGCGCCCACACACTAGTGGGGGAGACAGACAATGAGCAATTTAGTATGAATCTGTATAGAATCTTAACTACTGGTAAGTGATAAAGAGAAAAATAAATCCAGGAAGAGAGTGGGTGAGGAGAATCTAGTTTTTGATAAATATGATAGGGAAGGCCCCCCAAGAAGGTACCAATACACAAAGACCTAAGGAGGTGAGGGATTGTGCCATGCAGCTGTCTGGAGGGAGAGCATTCGAGGCAGCAGGACAGGAAGTACAAAGGCCCTGGGGATCCTCAAGGAGTGCAGTGAGTGAGGAGAAGGGTGGAAAGAAAAGTTAGAGAGGTGACAGTGACCAGATCATGTGGGGCCTTGTGGGGTGCTGCAAGGATTTGGGGTTTACTGAGGGTGCAATGGGATCCATGGAAGGATTTTGAACTGAGAAGGGACATGATTTGACTTAGGTATAAACAAGGCTCCCTCTGGCTGCATGTGGGTCATGACTGGGAAGGGAGGACAAAGGTGAGAAATGATGGTGTCCTAGACCAGGAAGAGGGAGGAATGTGTAGACACACACAGGATGCTCAGCATCATGGGTTGTGAGTGTTAAAGGTTAGATGTTATTATTTGTCTCAGGGGCTGGCCTGGTCCATTCTTACCTCTGACTGGTAGCCTCATAGTCAGGCTGAGTGGGATCTTTGGTCCCTTGAAGCTGGGCCACATCTCTCTCCTTGTCCAGATATGCCCCTCGTACCAACTTCACCCCGAAGGCCAGGCCAGCCCTGTCTGCAGCCTCAGCATCCCGCCTCAGCCTTTCGTAAGTGTCCTGGCAGAGCACAAGGGCAGCTTCAGATCAGGGTGCTGGAACCCAGGCCCAAATTTCCCCGGAACCCATCACACACCTTCAGATAGGCCTGGTAAGTGTTCCACACCCAGGGCCCACCCTCCCTGGATCTGTTCCAACGCAAGGCCAGGGCAGCCACCAGCAGAGAGAGAGCAGGATTCAGTGAGGTGTACTCAGCATCCACCAGGAGCCTCACGTGCTGGGCCTGGGCATGCTGAGGGAGAGAAAGACTATGGTCAGAGCCCCAGGGGTGCCCAGCGGGTGCAGCAGAGCCAGGCCACAGCAGAAGGCATTACCTGTGCTACCTGCTGCAAGCGGCTCAGAGAGGCCCGGAGATGCTGGTTTTGCTCGGTGCTGAGGCAAGAGACCTGGAGATCCTGGGGGAGGGCAGCAGAGAAGACGAGAGCAGCTCAGGACTTTCTTCCAGGGCATAAGTCTCCAACCCCGCTCCCCGCTACCAGGAAGGGAAATATGTTTAGAATTTTTAGAAATCTGAAAAGTTGCTATATCACATATATACAATTTATTTAAGTGTAATTCAGTGGTTAAGAACCCAGAATCTGAGTTTGAATCCTGGTTCTACCTTTGCTGCTTGTCCTTGAGCAAGTCATATAACCTCTCTGGGCCTCAATTTTCTCCTCTATAAAATCTATACTAATAAAAGCTTAGGTGGCCCTAGCACCCTCGCGCGATGCCCTCATGTCGTCACAAGATGGCCCACAAGATGGCCAGCAGGGGAGGGCAGTTGGGGGTGATTGGGCCAGCAGGGGAACAGTTAGGCATCAATCAGGCGGCAGGGAGCAGTTAGGGGGCGATCAGGCTGGCAGGCAAAAGCGGTTAGGGGAAGCAGGCAGGCAGGCAGGCAGATGAGTGGTTAGGAGCCAGCAGTCCTGGATTTTGAGAGGGATGTCGGACATCCCCCGAGGGGTCCCAGATTGGAGAGGGTGCAGGCTGGGCTGAGGGACACCCCCCACCCCCTGCACAAATTTTGTGCACCGGGCCTCTAGTGGAGATAATAATAGTAGCTTCCTCATTAAGTTATGTGGGTAAAAATGGGTTACTAGGTGAGATGCGCCTGGACATAACAAGAACAAGACAGTGCCAGCACATAATAAGCACTCATTCCATGACATTATAATAATAATAGGTGATGCATTTACTATCTTGTTTATTTACTTTCCACAATGATCCTAGTAGACAGGAGTTATTCCAAGCTCCATTTTTCAGTGAGGAAACAAGCTCGGAGAGAGAAGTGGCTTGGAATTGACCTAAGGAAATGCTTAGAGCAGTGGCTTGCTCACAATACATGTCATAGTGTTTCCTCCTATTAGTCTCTTAGGACCTCAATTTCCTCTGAAATGCCAAGGCCTCATTGCAGCCCACCGGCTCTGCTGCTCTGGCCCCTTCCACTCTCCGCCTTGCTCTCTGCCCTCCAACCACACTGGCCTTCCTGCTATTGAACATAACAGGTATCTTCCCACCTCAGAGGCTTTGTTCTGGCTGTTCCTTCTGCCTGGAACACTCTTCCTGCTGAGGTCCACTTACCTCTCCTGCAGATCTTTGTCCAATATTCCCTTCTCAATGAGCTTTCCCATGGAACTCCCTATCTGGGGCTTCCCTTTCCCCTTCCTCAGCCTATTTGCCCCTACAATGTTTACTTATACTTGTTACATATTGGTATTGGTTTTCATTATTGTTTCTTACCCCCTCCCTGACTAGCAAGTGATGCCTTGAGGGCAGGGAGTTTGTTTGTCTTGGTCATCACTTCTCCACCCCTAGAACAGCACTTGGAACATGGTGGATGGCCAATAAACATTTAGGGAATGAATACATTTATAATGTGGAAATCATAACTGCCTCTAACTCAGACTTTTTATAGGGTTTCAAAAAGAAAACATCAGCCCCTTGCAGTATTGTTTAGGGTAGTGGAGACTTGGAGGTAACCAGGGTGTCCATCCCAGGAGAGATAAGTCACACAGCTAGAAACAACAATTGTAAGCAATAGATTAGATGTTCACAAAGACACTTGGATGGGCCTTAAAGTCCAAGTGCTCAGTGGGAAAAAGTATGAAACAGAAAGAAATAGATAACATAACACTATTTATATACATCTTAAAGGACACAAGGGAACTTTCTGCAATGATGGAAATGTTATATAACTCTATAGGGATTTGAATTGCTCAGGTTTGTCTATTTGTCAAAGCTCATCAAAGGGTACCTTTACAATTTGTGTATTTCATTATATGGAAAATAGAGGCCCGGTGCATGAAATTCTTGCACTGGGGGCGGGAGGCGGGGTAGTGGAGGGGGCCTCAGCCTGGCCTGCACCCTTTCACAGTCCGAGAGCCCTCAGGGGATGGAGCAGGCCTAAACCGTGAGTCGGACATTCTTAGGGCTGCCACGGAGGTAGGAGAGGATCCAGCCACCACCACTGCGCTCCATCATGAGCCCAGCTTCTGGCTGAGCAGCGCTCCCCCTGTGGGAGCGCACTAACCACCAGGGGGCAGCTCCTGCATTAGCATCTGCCCCCTGTTGGTCAGTGCGTGTCATAGTAACCGGTAGTTCTGCTGTTTGGTTGATTTGCATATTAGCTTTTTATTATATAGGATTTTACCTGAAAAGAAATAAAGTACTATAAATAATTATTGAACTCTAATAGGTGAGATGCTTTCTGAAGCATTTGGGTGGAAGTGTGCAGATGTGTTCAACTTACTTTGAAGTGCATCAAAAAATAAGATGGATTGATAGATGCATAGAGCAATGGATATAGGTACAGATGATTTAAAGCAAATATAGTTAAATGTTAACAATGGCAGGTATATAGTGTCCACAGTAAAATTCTTTCAACTTTTCTATGTGTTTGGAAATTTTCATAATAAAATGTTGGAAAAAATATGTCCCCACAAAGTATATACTTGGCAAAACAAAATCACAATAACATATATATATATATATATATATATATATATATATATATATATATATATATATATAATTTAGGATAGAGTGGATGGATGAATGATTAAAGAAATAGGACATGAAAATAAGAAGGGATGGATGGATAGATGGATGGATGGATGGATGGATGAATGAATGATTAAATCAAACCCCACTGGTCTAACCATAACTTCCAGCACACACTAGCATAGTTGAGTCGATTGATATAATACTGATATATCTTCTTGTAGTTGATAGAGAGCTGCTGCTTAATCACTCCTCAGAGCTTCGAGCCCCCAGACCCCTTCCCTAGAGCCCCCATATTATCCACATTCTATCCATTCCAACCATGCCCCAGGACCACAGCCACATTTATTGTGATTGTTCTGAGCCTGGAAAGCAGTGGCAATTAAATAGTTTGAACATCCCACTTGCACATGTCTGCTACACCAAGACCAGGGGTCTCTGCTCCTGACATTTCCCACCAACCATTCATTTCTCCCACAGCCTGAGGTCCTTACCTGTCCAGAGTCCATGGCTTCTGCCAGCCTCTCAGGGCTCAGCTCCAAGGAAGCCCCTGGCCTTCTGACCCATGAGGTTAGCTCCTTCTGGAACGGGATGGTAGGTGGAGTGGTGAGGGGGACATGGTGGGCAGCCACACCTTCCTCCCACAACCTGCCAGCTCCTTACACAGAGCCGAGTGCTGGTCAGTGCCGTCACCTTCAACTGCATGAGGATGTTCCCATTTGGGCCAGGGGTCTCCAGAAGGCTTCGTGACAGGTCCACACACCGCAGCATAGCACTGAGGTTCTCCTCATACCAGGCCTCGCTGCCCAGCCAGCAGGTGTCAGGTCCTGGAGCAGCCAACCCCCTTCCACCAGCCTCCCTGGGCCCTGGACTCATCCAATCTTTTTAAATTTTGTTATTTTTAATCAAACCTCCCATGACAAGCCAGGACTAGGCATGTATGGACTGTGATGGCCCATGAGGTGTCTGTGCTTACTCACCCAGTCTTGACAGCTGAGTCTGGCTCCTCTTCTGTGGGCACTGCCAGCAGCGGCCGGAGGCTTAGAGTCTGGAGTTGTTGGACACAGCCTCTCACCTCCTCTGCTGTCTCACCAGCCACAAACTGCCCATAGATGGATGCTCGGAGAAGTGCGCCCGAGAACCGGGAGCCCAGGAGCCGCTGAGACCAG
The DNA here is from genome assembly GCF_000147115.1 of Myotis lucifugus. Classification (NCBI taxonomy): domain Eukaryota; kingdom Metazoa; phylum Chordata; class Mammalia; order Chiroptera; family Vespertilionidae; genus Myotis; species Myotis lucifugus. The sequence continues at coordinate 1,156,497 of NW_005871292.1, read as the reverse complement.
GCCTGGATCTGGGGTGACAGGGAGCGAGGGCTCAATGCCAGGCCCTAGGGAGCCTTTAGGCCCATCCCCAAGGTCACTGCTCACCGCCAGGCCATGGGTGACCAGAGGGGGCCAGGCACACAGCCGGAGCACCAGCAATGCCCGCATCAGTTCTCCAGTACCCTTTAGGTGGAAGGCCCCACCATCAAAGCTCAGGGGCTGCCAGCCCCCAGTTGGGGGACCAGCCTTGGAGTAGAGCACTGGACAGGTCCGGAGCATCCTGAATTCTTCACCACTTCTACACCAGGCAAAGGGGCTTTGGAGGCAGCTGCGCTACCAGCTGGGGGCAGTGACTGATTAACCAGACAGTAGGCAGGGAAAGGCAAATCTTAGGATCACAAGCTTCTTGGGGGGCAGATAATTATTAACTGATGGGGACAGAGTTCAGAATAACATGGACAGGAAAGAAAACCCTTAATGACGCCTCCAACCCCCTCAGCATAATAGCTCGCAATTATTTGCTGTCCACCATGTGCCAGTGGGAGCTCGGTTCTGGGTTCAAGGCAGTTTGGCTTTGTGATCTTGGGAAAGTTACTTGACTTCTCTTGTTGCAATTGCTTCATCTTAAAATGGGAAAGAGTGCAGTGTTATTGAAGAAATCTGAAAGTGCATATAACCTGTAACTATAAAGAAAAGAAGGAAGAAAATTATTACCTCAGGAGGTGGGAGGAGTTGTCACTGGGTAGGAGTTCATGGGGGCTTCTATGTCCTTTATTCTTTAGGTGATGATGATTCACAGTTTTCCACATAAGTATAAGCCATACATCTATATTTTATACTCCTGAGTATAAAATACATTTCACAATAAAAAGTAAAAAAGTAATCATGGGTGGGGGCTGGGAATAAAAATTTATCAATCTCACAGGATTGTCCTGAAGATTCAATGAATTCATAGACACACAAAAATTGGTACACAATATGAACACAATAACTACTGGCTGTAATCAGTACATGCTGTGTATGCACAATCTCATTGGTGCCTGTGCCCCTGGTGAGGTATATACCATTCATCACCCTTGTGTCGGGGATCCAATAAACCACCTCAGGTTCAATGATTCACTAGAGGGACTCAGAGAACTCAGGAAAAGATGGAAATATCAAAGGGAAGAGGAGCATAGGGTCCATGAGATGCCAGGCATAAGAGTCTAGTTGTCCTTGCCCAATAGAATGAAGTGAATAGCACCCAGTCTTCCCACCAACAATGTGTGACAACATACGTAGAGTACTGCAGCCAGGGATGCTAACAGCCTTGGTGACAGACATGGAGATTTTGATCAGGTGCAGCATCTGAGAGATAGTGTACCCTCACCCTGACCCAAAAAACTTTCCCATGATCCAGCCCGGATAGGCAGAGTAGATTCAGCTGGGAGACAGTTTGCAGCCAGGAAAGGCAGAGGACTCCCGGAGAAAGGGGACTGTTGGAGACTGCTGGATCGGGCTCCCCTAACCAGGCAGCCTCCACTGCTGCTAAAATCTCTCCCAGAACGTGGGCTCAGCCGCGGAGACCGCGCCATCTTGAGTGGCTGTTATCGGAAGCGTATACATCCAGAAATCCTGCAACCATGGCATCCAGGGATTAGCTACTAACCCAGAAACACCGGATCTCAAGCAGCGCGAATACGTGGACTCAGAGGAGCCCTGCTCCTTCTCACGGAAAGGTCAGATTTCGCCTACATAAAGGTGCTGTTTGCAATTCAGGTTGGAGAGAGGAACGCGCTCCGGGGTAGTTTGTGCCCCACAAAGTCCGCGGGCCTTTGGGGCCAGCGTGATCTGTGAGTGTGGAAGGGGTCCTGCAGGGCTGCTGGCAGAAGGAAACTCTAAAAATAAGCCCATAGCTGGACTGGATGCAAAAAGGCAGCCTTGGATTTTGCCAGTGTGCTGGCTGCTTAGTGCCAGGGGAGAGAGAATGTGCGGAAGAGACTGCACACAGAGCTGGATGGTGGAAGGTTGCAAATTCGTGCACCTTCTCAGGCTCTTTTTTTTTTTCCCCTGCCCCTTAAATCTTTGCATTTGATTATTAAACCCAATACATAGGATCGCCCAATTGGGGTCACTCACAGAGACTGCAGGGGAAAGTTGTTTTTGTGGAACCTGGGAAACAGTGCGGGGAGTAACGATCAAAGAACCAGCTCTGGGCAGTTGACTCTCCCAAACCAGTATTAAGTGCGATAGGGAAAACAAAACCTAACTAATGGCTAGAGAGGACTTATAGCCTCGGAGGTCAATCCAGAAACACTGCCACCCAGGGGCTGAACCACAGACTGTCTCTTCTGTAAACACAAATAAAGGCAGTCTGGGAAACAAATACTGCCTGCTTTAAAATCAGGACTGTGGTTTACAACACGGAGGAACAGTGTATCGCAGAGAACTTCAACACTCTCCTGAATACTTGACAGGACTAAGGCATGCCAGACAGAAGAGCAGAAGAAGTGAAGGACCTTCACTACTGCACTTTTTTTTTCTTTCACCTTTTAATTAAGAAACTAATTTTTTTTCTTTTTTCATCACCTGATTTTACCTTTTTAATTACTACATTTTTATTTTTAACCAGTATTATTACTACTACCATTTTACCATTTTTTAAAGTGTCATTTTATTTTCTCTTTATTTTATTTTGGGATTAGTGTTCTACATTCTATTTTCATCTTTCCTTTAGCATCATTTTTCTCTACCTCAACTTTACCTTTATGCCAAAACTCTCTCCCTCACTTTTCCCCTTTTGTTGTCCTGTTTCTCTTACCCTATTCCTGCTTTAGATTTTCCCTATTCCTTCTTTTTACCCCCTGTTAAAATTTCACCCTACTTATATATCCAATTTCCAATCCCCTGCTCTAAATCCATATACACCTCTCTCTTATCTTTCTTCATTATCCACATTTTTTCCCTCCCTGTTGTTTTGTTGTTGTTTGCTTGATTGTTGAGTATATTGGGGTTTTTTATGCTTGTTTGTGAGATTGTTTTTCTTTTTATTTTTCTGTTGTTTTTTTTCCAGTTATTTTTTTGCTTCTGTTTTCCCTCGCCTCACTTGATATTAATTGTTGTTTGTAGATTGCATTCATCTCCAGGGATCTGTTGCTAGAATTTGTTGGGATTAATGGCTGTTCTATTGGAGTTTTCTCCCCATATAAATAGTTTCTTCCCCTCTTCTATTTCTGTCCCTTTCTTTTCTCTCTTACTTTTTTTTTCCTTTTCCCAATTTCATTTTTGCACTCCTTTTTTTTTCTTTTTCTCTTCTTTCTTCCTTATCCCCTAATTCTCTTTGCTCTGGTGGTCACCTTTATTTGGGGTTATTAGTATCGTGAATACATTTGTGTTCAGTGCCTTGTGAGTTGTGACTTGTTGTGTTGTATTTTGTGTCTTTAAATCAATGCAGCAGAGAGAACTACATAACCAAACACCTGGAGAAGAGAGATCATGGGGAGACAAAGAAACAGCCCGCATATGAAAGAAAAACAGGCATCACCAGAAAAGGAAGTAAACGAAATGGAGGCAATGGAGGCAAGCAACCTGCCAGAGAAAGAATTCAGAGAAATGGTCATAAGGTGGATGAAAAGAATAGAAGACAAATTCAACAATATGAGTAAGAACCAAGAGGAAATGAAGAAGAACCAAGAAGAAATGAAAAATGACATCACTGCTATAAAGAACTCAATAGAAAGCATCAACAGTAGACTAGAAGAAGCAGAGGACCGCATCAGTGAGCTAGAAGACAAGGTAGGAAAAAATACCCAAGCAGAGCAGCTTCTAGAAAAAAAAAATTAAAAAGCAGGAGGAGAGCCTAAGAGAACATTGGGACAACATGAAATGAAACAACATCCGCATAATAGGGGTGCCAGAAGGAGAGGAAACTGAGCAAGGAATAGAAAACCTGTTTGAAAAAATAATGACAGAAAACTTCCCTGATATAGGGAAGAAAAAACTCACACAAATCCAAGAAGATCACAGAGTCCCAAACAAAATGAACCCCAAAAGACCGATGCCAAGGCACATTATAATGAAATTGGCAAACACCAATGACAAAGCAAGACTCTTAAAAGCAGCCAGAGAGAGACAGAAAGTTACCTACAAAGGATCCCCCATCAGACTAGCGACTGATTTCTCAACAGAAACACATCAGGCAAGAAGGGAATGGAATGAAATATATAAAGTCATGCAAAGGAAGGGTCTGAATCCAAGAATACTGTACCCCGCAAGACTATCAATCAAAATTGAGGGTGAAATCAGGAGCTTCACAGACAAAAAAGGACTACAAGAGTTTATTACCACCAAACCAGCAATGCAAGAAATGCTAAAGGGTCTGCTGTAAAAAGAAAAAATAGGAAACAAAGAAGGAACACAGGGGTAAAGAATAAAAATGGCGACAAACAGGTATCTATCAATAATAATTTTAAATGTAAATGGATTAAATGCCCCAATCAAAAGACTTAGGGTAACTGAGTGGATAAGAAAACAGGACCCATATATCTGCTGTCTACAGGAAATCCACCTCAAAAAAAAAAAAAAAAGACGCACACAGACTGATGGTGAAGGGATGGACAAAGGTTTTTCAGGTGAATGGAAATGGAAAAAAAGCTGGGGTAGCAATACTTATATCTGACAAATTAGATCTCAAAGTGAAGGACATAAAAAGAGATAAGGAAGGCCACTTCATAATACTAAAGGGAGCAATCCAACAAGAAGAAATAACTCTGGTAAACATATATGCGCCAAATATAGGAGCATCCAAATACATAAGAAAACTTCTGGAGGAGATCAAAAGAGAGATTGACAGCAATACAATCATAGTAGGGGACTTTAACACCCCACTATCACCATTGGACAAATCCTCTAAACAAAAAATCAGCAAAGAAACATCAATCCTAAATGACTCACTAGATCAGATGGAATTAATTGACATCTTCAGAACATTTCACCCCAAAGCCACAGAATATACATTCTTCTCAAGTGCACATGGGTCATTTTCAGAGATAGACCATATATTGGGTCAAAGGCAAAGTCTCTTCAAAGTCAAGAAGATAGAAATCATATCAAGCATCTTCTCAGATCACAATGGCATAAAACTGGAAATCAACTACAATAAAAACAATCCAAAAAAATCAAACACATGGAGACTAAATAGCATGCTATTAAACAATGACTAGGTTACCAGAGAGATCAAAGAAGAAATAAAAAAACATCATGGCAGCAAACGACAATGAAAACACAACAATCCAAAACCTATGGGACACAGCAAAAGCAGTCTTGAGAGGGAAGTTCATAGCTTTACAAGCCTACTGCAAAAATCAAGAAAAAATGATAATAAATTACCTAACCCTACAACTCAAAGAGCTAGAAAGAGAGCAACAAGAAAAGCCCAGTGTAAGCAGAAGGAAGGAAATAATAAAGATCAGAGTGGGGATAAACGACATAGAGAACAAAAAAAAAACCAATACAAAAGATCAACAAAACCAAGCACTGGTTCTTTGAAAGGATAAACAAGATTGATGAATCTCTAGCCAGGCTCACCAAGAAACAAAGAGAGAGGACCCAAATAAACAAAATCAGAAATGAAAGAGGAGAAATAACAACAGACCCCACAGAAATACAAAGGATTGTTAAAAAAATACTATGAACAACTCTACTCCAAAAAACTAGACAACCTGGAGGAAATGGACATATTCCTAGAAAAATACAACCTTCCAAAACTTAATCAGGAAGAATCCAAAAGTCTCAATAGGCCAATAACTATGGAAGAAATTGAAGCAGTCATCAAAAAGCTGCCAGCAAACAAAAGCACGGGGCCAGATGGCTTCACAGGGGAGTTTTACCAAACATTCAAGGAAGAACTAAAACCTATCCTCCTCAGACTACTACAAAAAATCCAAGAGGAAGGAACACTTCCCAGCTCATTCTATGAAGCCAGCATCACCCTAATACCAAAACCAGATAAAAACAACACAATGAAAGAATTACAGGCCAATATCCCTCATGAACATAGATGCTAAAATCCTCAACAAAATCCTAGCAAATTGGATCCAGCAGTACATCAGAAAGATCATACACCATGACCAAGTAGGTTTTATCTCAGGGATGCAAGGATGGTACAATATCGGCAAATCAGTAAACGTAACACATCACATAAACAAATGGAGAGATAAAAACCACATAGTCATATCAATTGATGCAGAAAAAGCATTTGACAAAATCCAACACCCTTTCTTGATAAAAACTCTCAGCAAGGTAGGAATAGAATGATCATACCTCAACATAATAAAAGCCATATATGACAAACCCACAGCCAACGTCATAATCAATGAGCAAAAACTAAAACCATTTCCCCTAAAAACAGGAACAAGACAGGGATGCCCCCTCTCACCACTCCTGTTCAACATAGTACTGAGAGTACTAGCCATTGCGATCAGACAAGAAGAAGAAATAAAAGGCATCCAAATTGGAAAAGAAGAAGTAAAACTGTCCTTATTTGCAGATGACATGATACTGTACATAGAGAACCCTAAACACTCCATCAAAAAATTATTAGACTTAATAAATGAATTCGGCAATGTAGCAGGATACAAAATTAATGCCAAGAAATCTAAGGCATTTCTTTACACCAATAGTGAACTTACAAGAAGTGAGACTAAAAAAGCAATCCCATTTACCATCGCACCAAAAAAATTAAGATACCTAGGAATAAACTTAACTAAGGAGGTAAAAGACTTATATGCAAAAAACTACAGGACACTGAAAAAAGAGATAGAGGAAGACATAAACAGATGGGAGAACATACCGTGTTCATGGATTGGTAGAATCAACATCATCAAAATGTCCATACTACCCAAAGCAATCTATAGATCCAATGCAATCCCCATCAAATTACCAACGGCATATTTCACAGATCTAGAACGAACGTTTCAAAAATTCATCTGGAATAAAAAAAGACCTCGAATAGCTGCAGCAATCCTGAGAAAGAAGAACAAAGTAGGTGGGATCTCAATACCAGATATCAAGCTGTATTACAAAGCCACTGTTCTTAAAACAGCTTGGTACTGGCACAAGAACAGACATATAGATCAATGGAATAGAGAACCCAGAAATCGACCCAAACCACTATGCCCAATTAATGTTTGACAAAGGAGGTAAGAGCATACAATGGAGTCAAGACAGTCTCTTCAATAAATGGTGTTGGGAAAATTGGACAGATACATGCAAAAAGATGCAACTAGACCACCAACTCATACCATACACAAAAATAAACTCAAAATGGATAAAAGACTTAAACGTAAAGCGGGAAACCATAAAAATACTAGAGGAATCCACAGGCCACGAAATCGTAAACATATGTAGAAGGAATTTCTTCTCTGATACTGCTCCTAGGGCAATGGAAACTAAAGAGAAAATAAACAAATGGGATTACATCAAAATAAAAAGCTTTTGCACAGCAAAGGAAACCATCAACAAAACAACAAGAAAGCCCACTGCACGGGAGAACATATTTGCCAATGATATCACCGATAAGGGTTTAATCTCCAACATTTACAGGGAACTCATGCAACTTAACAAAAGGAAGATAATCAATCCAATAAAAAAATGGGCAACGGACCTAGATAGACACTTTTCAAAAGAGGACATACAGAAGGCCGAAAGACATATGAAAACATGCTCAAAGTCACTAATTATACGAGAGATGCAAATCAAAACAACAATGCAGTATCATCTCACACCTGTCAGAATGGCTATCATCAACAAATCAACAAACAACAAGTGTTGGAGAGGATGTGGAGGAAAAAGAACCCTTCTGCACTGCTGGTGGGAATGCAGACTGGTGCAGCCACTGTGGAGAACAGTATGGTGTTTCCTCCAAAAACTAAAAATGGAACTCCCATTTGACCCAATGATCCCACTTCTAGGAATATATCCCAAGAAGCCAGAAACACCAATCAGAATGGATATATGCACCCCTATGTTCATAGCAGCACAATTCACCATAGCTAAGATATGGAAACAGCCTAAGTGCCCATCAGCAGATGAGTGGATTAGAAAACTGTGGTACATCTACACAATGGAATACTACACTGCTGTAAAAAAAAAAAAGGAACTCTTACCATTTTCAACAGCATGGATGGAACTGGAGAGCATTATGCTAAGTGAAATAAGCCAGTCAGAGAAAGATAAATACCACATGATCTCACTCATTTGTGGAATATAGAGAACAACATAGACTGATGAACAGGGACAGATCCAAAAACAGAGAAACAGCGATCAGACTGTCAATCTCCTGAGGGAAAGTAGGGGAGGGTGGGAGTAAGGGGAAGAGATCAACCAAAGGACTTGTATGAGTGCATATAAGCCAAACCAATGGACACGGACAACAGGGGGATGAGAGCATGAGTGGCGGGGGCGGGGAGGTTGGGGGTTAATGGGAAATGAGGACACATTTGTAATACCTTAACCAATAAAGAAATTTAAAAAAAAAATAAAAAAAATAAAAAAAGAATGAGTCTTTATTGCAGAAGCCAGTGGCCATAAGTCATCAGACAAAAAAGTCCTTCACAGCAGTTCCATACATACAGGCAGCCAGACACTGGCTGGTAAATACATATCTTTCCCATAGTAGCACTAATCTCTATACCCACAGTTATTATCTGAGCAGCTGCTCACATAGTAGGGGCACCCGAGCTCTCCCTTAGAGCTACAGCCTCAGTAGTCTCTCCAGCCTCTCTGGCTCAGCAGTTTCTCCTACTTCCCCTGCCCAGCACACTGGCTGGTCTCTGGAGCCTCACATAGTAAATACTCCTAAACTTCTCTCTCAGCACACTGGCTGGTTAACACGGTAGCTATATCTGAGCTTTCTGTGAGCTCTTAGCCTTACATCATAGCAGTATCAGCTCTCAGCTCCATCTCTCCAGCACACTTCACACTCCAGCATGCTAGCTGGTCAGTAACGTGTATATTTTTCCAGAGACAAAGAAGGCTTCGTGCCAATAGTTACATCAATCATATTTTGGCTATAGAAGGGCATACATGTGCAGTATACTGTGGTATTGTTGTGCGTGTGTCCTTGCACCTGCTTATGGTATCTTAGTCTAGGTGTAGAGTGGCCTTGGACATTCCAGCATACTAACAACAAGGCCTTTCACACTCTGAGTGGCCTTGGCTATCTGGGGACTCTGGTGTGGTCCCCACATTGAGTCATTGTGATTCTCGAAAAAAATAGAGGAGGCCCCAAGAATCACCCATTAAAAAAAATCATGATCTGGCAAAGGGGAAAGCTGGAGAGGAGGAGTTGCCCTAAGCGTGGTTGCTGATAGTAGAATTGCTATTAAGATGCTGAGTCTTGGGCCATTGGTAAAATGGGGGATCTGACCTTGGTATTTACTCTCAAGGTAAGCCAAGGCCCTGACAGGGGCTGAGATGGACTCAGGTCAATCATTTTCTCTTAAGTACCACCACAACCAGAAGCAAATCCTTTCTGAAGGAAGGCTTCCTCAATTTAAGTTTGCAGGACTCCCAGTAACTAAGATTAAACCATAAGTTCATCCTCAAAAAAATCACCAAACACACAAGAAAGTAAGCCACCATGAATGTGAGTAAGCAGAGCAATTGTTCCATCCCTGCCTAGTGTGACCAGTAGTTATTGTCGGCCCACACAACAAACGGTCACAGGTTTGATTCCTAGTCAAGGGCACATACCTGGGTTGCAGGTACGATCCCTGGCCCCAGTCTGGGTACATGAAGGAGGCAACCAATCCATGTATCTCTCTCTCCCTCTTCTCTCTCTCTCTCTCTCTCTCTCTCTCTCTCTCTCTCTCTCTCTATCTCTCTAAGGGAGCAATGGTTCCTGTTATTTGCTGCTGAAAAAGAAACTATCCATAATCTTGGTGGCTTAAAACAGCAGCAATACTTTATTTTGCTTACAAATTTGCAATGTGTGCAGGGCTCGGTCTAGCTACTAATTTCTGCTCCATTTGGTATGAGCAGGGGCAGCTCAACTTGAGGCTGGAGGATGCACTTTCAAGATGCTATATGCACATGTCTGACAACTTGGTGCTGCCTAGTTGACTGGAGGAGGAGGAGGAGGAGGAGGAGGAGGAGGAGGAGGAGGAGGAGGAGGAGAATAAAAAATATAAACAATAGCCTTAACCAGTTTGGCTCAGTGGATAGAGCGTTGGCCTGAGGACTGAAAGGTCCCAGGTTCGATTCCAGTCAAGGGCATGTACCTTGGTTGTGGGCACATCCCCAATAGGAGGTGTGCAGGAGGCAGCTGATCGATGTTTCTCTCTCATCGATGTTTCTGACTCTCTGTCCCTCTCCCTTCCTCTCTGTAAAAAAATCAATAAAATATATTTTAAAAAAATAATAATGACTGAGAATTTTTCCAAATTGATGAAAAACATGAATCCACAGTTCCAAGAAACAAGCATATCCTAAACTAGATAAATAAAAAGAAATTCATGACTAACACATCAAAATGAAATTGTACAACATTGAAGATATCTAGAGCTATTGAAGATATCTCTGCACCATCTGGAGTATAGTATTGAAATAAATTGCTAGGCCTAAGATGCAGCTGCTCCTGCCTGGAGTGCTACATCAGCAAAACAAAACTTACTTAATTTTCATGTCCCTGTAAATGCTCTGTTTGACCAGAAACCCAGTATATTTAGTCAGTCAATCCCCAAATGCCAAGTAAGCCAACTATAGGGCTTCTCATCTCAAATAAAGTTGACTATGTGGCCACAGCCAATCAGATGTTTTCTATTTGTCTCTTGCTTTTTCTTTATTCTTTATCCTATAAAAGCTTCTTGCCTTCTGCCACATTTTCAGTTCTCAGAAAGGAGACTATCCACTTCATGAAATATTGAAAAAATTGTTTGTATCATCTAAATCGTCTTCTTTACTCATTTTTAAATAATAGCCTGGACTAGACTCCCCACAAATTATTTTTTAAAGAATATATTTTTATTGATTTCAGAGAGGAAGGGAGAGGGAGAGAAAAATAAAAACATCAATGAGTGAGAGAGAATCATTGATCAGCTGCCTCCTGCATGCCTTACACTGGGATTGAGCCCACAACCTGGGCATGTCCCCTGACCAGGAATTGCACCATGACCTCCTGGTGCATAGGTTGACACTCAACCACTGAGCCATGCCAGCCGGGCTTAATGAAAAAATGGGTTAAGCATCCTAGGTTGAGATCACAGACAAATTAAAGAGAAAAAGGTAGAAATAACTGTGGCTCATAGAGGAGAAAAATATTTATTCTAACCTACCTGAAGCACAACACTAGAACTGGGGGAAAGTGAAGTTGAAAATGACACTGTGGGAAGGGAAGAGACTAAGTGAAAAATGTTGAGTGCCTGGCAGAATAAGCAAAACACAATGGGTTCCTAAGCAGCAGCCATGGAAGTTTCTTGAATGATGTTCCCAGATGGTCCTGCGGGTGATCACACATTTTGTGGTGAGAGGGAAAGAAGCTTTAATATTGGCACAGAGGCACAGTTCTAAGTAGGAGAACAACTGTAGGGTCAGAGTCCTCTCATCGGTCTGAGTGGGTCACCTGATGACCCTAAGCCAATCACTGGGGTTGAAGATACTCTGGCCAGCCTTGCTGGTGTGGCTCAGTGGTTGAACATAGACCCAGGAACCAAGAGGTCACCGGTTTGATTTCCCATCAAGGCACATGCCCAGGTTTGCCGGCTCAGTCCCCAAGAGGGGACGTGCAGGAAGCAGCTGATGGATGATATTTCTCTCTCACTGATGTTTCTATTGCTCTACCTCTCTTCCTTCCTCTCACTCTAAATATCAAAAACATTAAAAAAAAAAGGTACCCTGGCAAAAATACTCTGGCCAGATCCAAGTGATACACCTATTCATGGAGCCCAAGTAGAGCTGGCTAGATAGAACGCACAAGGCCTAGCTAATATGGGGGACTAGCCACTGCTTCTTGCCAAGTCACCATGGACAAAGGTGAATGGATACTGGATGGCAGAACACGGCACTAAATGAGTAATTCTGATGGTTCTAGGAGAGAAAGCATAAAAGGAATTTAGAATAAGGATTGGCATGTGGAAACAGCTCATAAATGCTGTCTGTTGTTGTCTTAAGTATGCAATGGTTTGCTATCACCCATAGGATAAAGTACAGACACCTAAGATGACCTTCGTGATTTATTTTTGCCCACATCACTGGCTTCAATTCCTGCCTTGGCCGTTATTCTCCAGCAACAATTTTGGGAAAATCCTCCGCACATTGTGCTCCTTCGGCCCTTTATGCCTCCATGTCCTGCAGAGCTACTTGGCCTTTAATGTTGGGGCTTGTGACCACTTACCGTGCGGAGGACACTTCCACTACCACCACCACCACCACCACCACCACCAAGTTTTTCTCTGCAGCACACACCTTTCCGTTGAACTCCAGACTCCGATATACAACAATTTACTTAGAATCTCAGGCTATACTGGCTCTTCTCAAACGGGGCGATACCGCCCCCTGGTGGGAGTTTGGAAATTTGCACAAACGTTGGTTGCCACATTGATTGGAGGGTGCTACAGACTTCCAGTTCAGGGACCAGAACTGCTGGACACTTCCTCTCCGTCCTGAAAACTTGAAAATGTTCTTAAAGGCACTCATGTGGGTAAAAATTGTTTTATAATAATCTGAAATTATTAATATAATATATACATACATGGACATTTTTGGTATGGCGAAAATATACTAACTTTTTCTTGAATTAAACTATGACGTAAATAGAATAAAAATTTAGTTGTTATTCAGCACAGTATCAAAGACTGTTCACCATATTGGAAAATCACAATTTCATCCATAATGGCACCTATGAGATATAATGTAGAATTTTAATGACGTAAAGCAGGCATAAAGAAATGGGCCCATACTACAAGTGTTCAGTATGACAAGTTTTCAGAAAGTGACCACACCTGTGTAACTAGCACCCAGGTCAAGAAACAACATTATTGGCCTCCTGGAAGCCTTGTGCCCCGTTGTAATCTCTCTCTCTCCTCCTGCCCCCCAAAGATGACCAATTTTGATTCCTACTGCCAAAAATTAGTTTTGCCTATTTTTAACTTTAAATGGATGAGAAACTTTAAAAGTATGGTCTCTTTTTGGGTCTCACTTCCTTGATTCAATATTATTTTTTGTGACAGAAACAAACTCATAAATACAGGGAGCAAACTGATGGTTGCCAGATGGGTGGGGAGTTGGGGGGCTGGGTGAAAAGGTGAAAGGATTAAGAAGTACAAATTGGTAGTTACAAAATAGTCCTGGGGATGTAAATTACAGCATAGGGATACAGTCAATAATCTTATATATAATAATAGACAAACATGGTAATTGACTGTACCTTCGCTAAGTCTCCCATTGGCTAATCAACAAAGATGGCCGTTAATTTGCATATGTAGGCACGAAGCCGGGAGGGAAGACTGAAGGCGGATCCGGCCAGAGCAGCGAAGGCTTGAAGGCGGCTCCGGCCGGAGGGAAGGCCTGGGTCCCGGGTGCCGGAGGAAAACCGGTGCCGGCAGCCAGGGGAAGGGAAGGCCTATTGCATGAATCTTTTCGTGTAACAGGCCTCTAGTATTGTAATAACTATGTATGGTGTTGGAGGTACTGTACTTATCAGGGGATCACTTTGTAAGTTATATAAATGTTTAATCACTATGTTGTACACCTGAAAGTAATATAATATTGAATGTCATCTGCAATTGAAAAATTAAAAATAATAATGGACATCTGCCTAGGTAAATAAATGTAATTCACAAGTCCATTTTAGTTAATTAATTAATTTAATCATTGCTATATTGATGGACATTTGGGTTGTTTTCAGTTGTATACTGTTATAAATATTTCAGGGGTTAGCAATAAATGTCTGCATATCTGTCTGACCTTAGTCTTAGCTGTAGAAATCTAGGGAAGTCTAGGACAAGGTTACTAATTTATACCCCACAATAGTGGCTTTTTTTTTGCCTCGTCATTGCTAACACTGCATATGAGCATTCTTTTAAATTTTGATCACCTGATCATAAAAAATTATATTTTATTTGTCTTTGTACTTTTTTATCTTGAATATGTTTTCACATATTTGTCACTTGTTTTTCTTTTGTGGCCTACTTGTACTTGCCTACTTTTCTAATAGGATGGTCAGCTTATTTTACTCCTTTGTAACAGTTATTTGTGTACTAAATATTTTCACTTTCAGTCTGAAAAAAATATTATGTTTGCGAGATTCAGCCATGTTATTATGTATATCAGTAATTCATTTATCCTCAATGTCATGGTCATTGGATGATTATACAAGTTAGTTATTCATTCTCCTTTGATGGACACTTAGGTTGTCTACAGTTTCTAGTAACAATGAACTTTGTAATTCATGTCTTTTTGTTCACATATGTAAGCATATCTATTGGGAATATACCTAGGGGTATAATTATGGGTCAAAGGGCAATGCATATGTTCACACTTCACAGATACAAAGACTTCTTGCAAAATGGTTCCATTATTTTACACTCCCATAAGCACGTGTTTTTGTTTTGTTTTGTTTTCTTTTTCTTCTGGACCTCAGGGACATCAAATGGATTAGCCATTATCCTTGGTTCATGATGCATTCTGGTTTATGCAAAGCCCTTTCGTTGATAGCGAACAATCTGATTATTATTAATATATTTATTTCTTTGATCAATCACTCTGTATGTAACTGATCTCCCATTATTGCTGCTATCCCTTGGCCTGGGATCTGATCCTTTTCACTACACTAAGGCTCTAACAGCATTGCACTAGGCAGCCCTCCTGTGCATACCCCTTCCATTCTACTTGGGTTCTGACATCTCATCTTGGGCTGTCATGTCTCCCCACCCAACACACACACACACACACACACACACACACACACACACTATGTTCGGGACTGAAAGCTCTTTATTTATTTATTTTATTTTTATTGTTGAGAGTATTACAGATGTTGCCCCACTGCCCCCCTTCCCCCTCTTCCACCCGGCTCCTGCACCACCCCAGGCCTTCACTGCACTATGGTCTGTGTCCATGGGCTATGCATATACACATATAAATTCTTTGGTTAATCTCTTCCAGCCCCACCTTCCACCCTGTCCTCTGAGATCTCTCAGTCTGTTCCATGTTTGCATGTCTCTGGACCATTTTGTTTATTAGATCCCACATATAAGTGAGATCATGTGATACTTGTCTTTCTCTGACTGGCTTATTTCTCTTAGCATAATCTCCAGGTCCCTCCATGCTGTCTCAAAGGGTAAGAGATCCTTCCTTTTTACAGCTGCATAGTATTCCATGGTTTAAATGTACCACCGCTTTTTTATCCACTCATCTACTGATGGGCACTTTCGCTCTTTCCAGATCTTAGCTATTGTAAATAACTGCAATGAACACATGGGTGTATATATTGTTTCTGATTGGTGTTTCAGGCTTCTTAGGATATATTCCTAGAAGTGGGATCACTGGGTCAAATGCTATCTATGTGTCCTCCTTGGAGAAGTTTCTGTTCAGGTCTCTGCTCATTTTTTAAAAAAATTAAATCTTTATTGTTCAGATTATTACAGTTGTTCCTCTTCCCCCCCCCCCCAGAGCTCCCCTCCACCCAGTTCCAACCCCACCCTCTGCCCTTATCCCCCCCCCGCACTGTCCTCATCTGTAGGTGTACGATTTTTGTCCAGTCTCTTCCCACACCCCCCACACCCTTTTCCCCCCAAGAATTGTCAGTCCACTCCCTTTCTATGCCCTGATTCTATTATATTCACCAGTTTATTCTGTTCATCAGATTATTTATTCACTTGATTTTTAGATTCACTTGTTGATAGATGTGTATTTGTTGTTCATAATTTGTATCTTACTTATGTAATACCCTTTGTAATACTTTTAGCGAGAAATAAAAAAAAAATTTGTATCTTTACCTTTTTCTTCTTCTTCCTCTTCTTAAAGGATACCTTTCAGCATTTCATATAATACTGGTTTGGTGGTGATGAACTCCTTTAGCTTTTCCTTATCTGTGAAGCCCTTTATCTGATCTTCAATTCTGAATGATAGCTTTGCTGGGTAAAGTAATCTTGGTTGTAGGTTCTTGGTATTCATCACTTTGAATATTTCTTGCCACTCCCTTCTGGCCTGCATAGTTTCTGTTGAGAAATCAGCTGACAGTCGTATGAGTACTCCCTTGTAGGTAACTGACTGTCTTTCTCTTGCTGCTTTTAGGATTCTCTCTTTGTCTTTTGCTCTTGGCATTTTAATTATGATGTGTCTTGGTGTGGTCCTCTTTGGATTCCTTTTGTTTGGGGTTCTCTGCGCTTCCTGGACTTGTAAGTCTATTTCTTTCACCAGGTAGGGGAAGATTTCTGTCATTATTTCTTCAAATAGGTTTTCAATATCTTGCTCACTCTCATATTCTGGCACCCCTATAATTCTGATGTTGGTACACTTGAAGTTGTCCCAGAGGCTCCTTACACTATCTTCACACTTTCGGATTCTTTTTTCATTTTGCTTTTCCAGTTGGGTGTTTTTTTGCTTCTTCGTATTTCAAATCTTTGACTTGATTCTTGCGATCCTCTAGTCTGCTGTTGGGAGTCTGTATAATATTCTTTATTTCAGCCAGTGTATGCTTAATTTCTAGTTGGTCCTTTTTCATAACCTCGAGGGTCTCACTAGATTTCTTGAGGGTCTCACTAAATTTATCGGCGGTTTCTAGAAAATTCTTGAAAAACCTTATAAGTGTGGTTTTGAACTCTATACCCAGTCGTTTGCTTTCCGCCATTTCTGTCATTTGTGACCTGTTTCTTTGTCTCTGCATTTTTTATGCTTCCCTGTGTTGATAGAATGGATTTCTGTGCTAAGTGTCCTATAGGGCCCAGTGGCTCAGCCTCCCCAATTACCTGAGGTGGACACTCTTGGTGCACCCCTTTGTGGGCTTTGTGCACAGTCTTGTTGTAGTTAAGCCTTGATTGTTGTAGGTATCACTGGGAGGGATTGCCCTCCAGGCCAATTGGCTGTGAGAATCAGCTGTGTCTGCAGTGGGAGAACTTCTGTGCTGGAGACACCCTTCTGGGGCAAGACTTGCTTCAGTGGGGCTTTGGTGCTCACTGAGTCTGCCCCCTGCGTGTGTCCTTTATGGATCTGAGGAGTTGTAACCTGGATGGTCCCATTCTGACCACTGGGTACACTGGCTCTTGGATCTCTAAGGAGGTGCTAATTTAGCCTCTGCCTGAGGGTACCCAGCAGGAGCTATGGAGAGATCTGCAGATTCCTCTTCTTTGTTTGGGGTTTTGAGGTGCCCAGATGAGGCCCAGCTGTGAAGCAATGCAAGCTGCTGTGGGGCCTTGGGCCTTCTTTTGGAAGTTCTGGTTCTCTCTGACCCAGCTGCAGTTTGTTAGGTAATTTTCAGATTTCGAAGGGCCAGGCCTTTCATATGCAAAAGCCTCTGCACACAGTGTGGGTGGGGCGGGATCTCAGGGGATCAACAGGCAGAGCAAACAGCTATGGCTGCTCTCAGTCTTACCCTAAGAGGCCCCACGTCTCAGTGTCCTGGTAATTTCTGCAAGCACCTCTGAGAGAAAGCCGCCCTCGAGTTCCGCCTGCTGCCAGAAAGTCCAGTTTCTCCCCGTATGAGTCTGGGTCCCCAGAGACTCGCCCGGAACTGGAGTTCAGAGCAGTCGGGAGCTTGAGACTCCCTCCCGATTGAAAAAGACAACCGTGTCCTTAGTTGCCAGCCCTTTCCACGTGCGCCTCGGTACCTCTGCACTTTACTTCCGCACCTCCTCTGAGTCTCAGTGTGCTTTTCTCTTTCCTTCTAGTTGTAGAATTTCCACTCAGCCAGCCTTCCTGTGGTTCTGGATGATGTCCGTTTTGTCTTTTAGTTGTATTTTTGAAGTGGTTGTCCGAGGAAGCAATTTCTGGTGTTTACCTATGCCGCCATCTTGGTTTCTCTCTCATTTTTAATTGAATTGTTTGGATTTTTTTTGATGTTGAGTTGTATGAGTTCTTCATAATTTTGGATATTAACCCCTTACCAGGTATATCATATGTGAGTATGTCCTCCCATTTAGTAAGCTGTCTTTTTGTTTTATTCATGGGGTGTTTTTTGCTGTGCAAAAGCTTTTTAATTTGATGTAGTCCCATTTGTTTCTTTCTTTTTTTTTAAATATATTTTATTGATTTTTTTATAGAGAGGAAGGGAGAGGGATAGAGAGTTAGAAACATCGATGAGAGAGAAACATCGATCAGCTGCCTCCTGCACATCTCCTACTGGGGACGTGCCCGCAACCAAGGTACAGGGCCTTGACCGGAATCGAACCTGGGACCTTTCAGTCCGCAGGCCGACGCTCTATCCACTGAGCCAAACCGGTTTCGGCCCCATTTGTTTCTTTTTCCTTTTGCTCCCCTTGCCTGAGGAGATATATCAGGAAGAAAATATTGCTAAGAGAAATGTTTGAGATTTTACTGCCTATGTTTTCTTGTAGGAGTTTTATGTTTTTGAGTCTTATATTTAAGTCTTTAAACCATTTTGAGTTTATTCTTATATATGGTATAAGAAGGTGGTCTAGTCTAGTTTCATTTTTTTGTATGTATCTGTCCAATTTTCCCAACACCACTTATTGAATAAACTGGCTTTACCCACATTGTATATTCTTGCCTCCTTTGTCAAATATTAATTGACCATATAGGGGTGGGCTTATTTCTGGGCTCTCTATTCTGTTCCATTGATCTATATGTCTGGTTTTATGTCAGTACCATGCTGGTTTAATTAATATAGCCTTGTAGTATAGTTTGCTATCAGGTAGCATGTGTATTCTCAATATTTCATATCAGGAAGCCCATGGTGTCAATTTGCCTGGTAATGGTAACTTTGATCATTTGGTTAAGGTGCCAGCTATCAAATTTCCTCCACTCTAAAGTTACTATGCTTCTCTTAGTAACTAATAAAATAAATGGGTTTTTTAGCTCTACTAGCTTGAATGAGTTTCTGTCCCTTGCAAATTATTCATTTTTGTATCAGTTAACTAAAACCCCATTCAAACTGGCTTAAGGAAGAGGGTAATTTCTTATTATTGCAACTTACTGAAGACACCATTCAGATTGACTTAAGGAGGAGGGGGGATTTATAGTCCAAGAGCAGCTCTGACTTTGGGTTCAGCTGAATCCAGGGGCTTGGTATAATCAGGAACTTGTCTCATTCAACAATCTATATATATAGAAAGCCAGCGACCTGAACGCAGCAACCACCATAACAACCGGTTGCTATGATGCCCACTGTAGCCAGCAAACTGGCCTGATCGGGGTTGGGCCCTCCCCCAGGTTGCTGGCCCCCAATTGGCCCCCCACCCCGATGGGCTCATGGCCCCTCCCCCCAGCCAGCTCCACCCCCCAATCAGCCCCCCAGACACCAATCTGGGGTGGGGCTGGCTGGCCCACCTCCCACAGCCCCTCCCCATGGCCAACCCCACGCCCAATCAGGGGCGGGGCCCATTGGCCAATTGCCTGTGGTCCCTCCCCCCCTCTGGCCCAGCCCTGATCAGGCCCCAATAGGGGCAAGCTGGCCAGCCAACCTCCCACAATCTCCTCCTCCTGACAAGCCTGGCCCTGATCTGCCGATTGGGGCCAAGCCGGCTGGACCCCACCTGTGCAAAAATTCGTGCACTGGGCCTCTAGTCTATATAATAAAAGCCTAAGCAACCATTAAGGCGGAATGACCAGAACGACTGGTCACTATGTGCACTGACCACCAGGGGGCAGACGCTCAATGCAAGAGCTGCCCCCTGGTGGTCAGTGCACTCCCACAGGGGGAGCCCTGCTCAGCCAGAAGCCGAAGTTGGCAAGAGCAGCGGTGGTGGCAGGAGCCTCTCCCGCCTCCACAGTAGTGCTAAGGAGCAGCAAGCCAAGTGGGTAAGGAGCAGTGAGCAGGTGGGCAGTAAGGAGTGAGGGGTCCCAGACTGAGAGAGGGTGCAAGCCAGGCTGAGGGATCCGACCACCCACCCCCAGTGTTGAAATTTTGTGCACCGGGCCTCTAGTGTCTATATAATTAAGAGGGACGATATTCTGGGCAGAGAGAAGCAATAGATATTTGCTACATTGATTCAGAAAATAGCAAAGAGAAAGTGGGAAGTATATGAAGAGATGCAGTCACAGCTTGAGGTTCCTTTGGGGAAACTTGACCAAACGGTTTATGTGTTTTGGAGCATATTTTGTTTTCTGGTGGCAATGATTGATCAGGGATTGGGCAGAAGACCCAAGCTGAGCTGGTGAAAGACAGCCCCAGGACTTTCCAGAACCATTAGCATAAGATGTGCTTTGGCTACTGAGCATGTGGAATGCCATCTTAGAACTGTAAATGGTCAGCTTTGTCTGTCAAATGAAGTCGACCTGAGAATGAAATCAACCCAAAGGAAAACAGAGCCACCCTCGCTGGTTTGGCTCAGTGGATAGAGCATCGGCCTGTGGACTGAAGGGTCCTAGGTTTGATTTCAGTCAAGGTCACATGCCTGGGTTGTGGGCCCAATCCCCTGTATGGGGCATGCAGGAGGCAGCCAATCAATGATTCTCTCTCATCATTGATGTTTCTATTTCTCTCTTCCTCTCCCTTCCTCTCTCTGAAAATCAATAAAAATACATTTTTTTTAAAAAAGAAAAGAAAAACAGAGCCAAGAGATACAAAGAGATTAACTCCTTGTGACTTTGTTCAAATGCTTGTCCATATATTATTTTTATCTCTACAGACCTAAAGAAAGTTCTCTATCACAGCACTTGAATACAGAAATACAGTGAAGTTCAAATAATTTCCCTTTAATTGAAAAATTATTCCATTCCTAAGATTAGAATTTTTCTAATTGTGGATTTTTCCTTTTCTAATAAGAAACCCACAACATTTTGTTTCCACAATTGCTAAGCAGGAAAGGTGAATTTATTGGTTTTTCTAGCTGACATTCTCAGGGGATTGTTTAGCTTTAAGCACTGCTGGATCCAGTATTGAAACAAACAGTTGTTGGTATGTTTTTATATATATATCAATTCTAAATTTATTTTGTAGCCAATAACATGGAGACAAAATAAAGCAAAAATTGGCAGCATTAAAGAGAATATAGCAACTCCAATTCCACCAAACATTAACTCAATATTTTTCATAATTAATAGAACAAACATAAAAATTAAATGCTTAACCTATAAACATCTAAAGAATAATGGCCAACAAGTGAAGAATATATATTATTTTTAAGCATACACAGGACATTTAAAAAATCATTATACATGACCATAAAACAAATCTCAGGAAATTTCAAGAAACCACAATATAATTAATCAAACAATCTATAATAATAAAAGCATGATATGCTAAATAGACCAGATGACCTTCCAGATGAAGCTGTGGCGGCTGGGACAGAAGCAGCCGCCGCGATGGGGGCCGAGCCCCTTGCATGAATTTCATGCATTGGGCTTCTAGTCAATAAGTAAATGAAAACTAGGAAAATCCTTTTATGTTTAATGACCCAGAAACACATTTTTAAGTACCACGTAGGATAACAAAGACATATGAACATGAGAAAATACTTCAAACTAAATAACTAAAATTTTAGGTGATCTCATCATGACAGCATAAGATATTCCCCCTTTTTACCCCACTTTTTAAACAATGAATTAAATGTCCATCCATGGACAAAACTGCCTTTGTGTGATTTGAAGTGTCCAGCACCACAGGCCAACAGGCATGGGAGGAGTCTTGCCCAACTTAGCTCTGGTAATAGACAGCCCTCAGTAACTCAGGATCGCTCAAAGACATGAAAATAAGACCTGACATCATCATTCCTGGAAGCAAATTTAGGGAAAAAGCCCTCAACACTGGTCTTAGCAATGATTTTTTGGATGTCACTAAAAACAATAAAAGTAAAAATAACCTCAATCTATATCAAATTTTAAGGCTTCTTCACAGCAAAAAAACAAGCAACAAAATTAAAAAGCAACATACAGGCCTGGCTGGCATGACTCAGTGGTTGAGCATGGACCTATGAGGTCACAGTTTGATTCCTGGTCGAGGCACATACCTGGGTTGTGGGCTCAGACCCCAGTGGGGGTTGTGCAGGAGGCAGCCAATCAATGATTCTATCGCTCTCTCCCTCTCCCTTCCTCTGTGAAGTCAATAAAAATACATTTTAAAAATACAAATGATCTGATTACAGTGTGGGCAGAGGAACTAAATGGCTATCATTAAGAGATAGCAACTGTTACGAGACTGTACAGATAACGGATACCTTGTATAGCTTTCATGAAAATGTAAATTGGTGCAGTCACTATGGAAAACAGTATGGAGGTTCCTAAAAAATATTAAAAGTAGAACTACCACATGATCCAGCAGTCCCACTCCCGAGTATCTAAGGATATAAAAATGGGATATCAAAGAGATATATGCACTCTGATGTTTATTGTGGCATTACTCACAATAGCCAAGATATGAAAACAACTTCAGTGTTCCTCAATAGGTGAAAAATAAAGAAGATGTGGTATGTATGTGTGTACATACACATAAAATATGAAATATTATCAAGCAATGAGAAAGAAAACATCTGCCACTTGCAACATGGTTAGAGCTTGAGGGCATTATGCTAAGTGAGATAAGTCAGACAGAGAAAGACAAATACCATACGATGTCACTTATATGTGGACTCTAAAAAAACCAAGATCTTGTAAAAACAGAGAGTAGAAAGGTGGTTATCAGTGGCTGGAGGGTAAGGTAATTGGGAAATGCTGTTTAAGCATATAAACTAGAAACTAGTAGATACGTAAGTCCTGGAGTGCTAATGCAAAGCATAGTGATTACAGACAACGATACTGTAAACGTCAAAGTCGCTAGGCGTCTAGATCTTAATTGTCCCCATCCACAAAAAGAAGTGATAATTATGTGACATGATAGAGGTGTTGGCTAATGCTATAGGGATAATCATATTGCAATATATAAATGTACACATGTTGTACACCTTAAACTTACATAATGCTATTTATTATATTTTCAATAAAAATAATTGTTTAAAAAGTTTACATATTAAAACTTTTGTGATGCAACTAAAGCAATACTTAGAAGATAGTCATAAACTTTGAATGAATGTATTAGAGACGATAATAAATCTAAAGTGCTAAGCATCTGCCCTGGCCGGTCGCTCAGTGGTTAGAGCGATGGATCACGGGTTCAATTGCCAGTCTAGGGCAGGTACCTCATTGCAGGCTGGATCCCAGGCCCTGGTCAGGGCGAGTGCAGGAGGCAACCAGTTGATGTTTCTCTCTCTTTCCCTACCTACCTTCTCCCTCCCCTCCACTCTCTGTAACATCTTCTGGATCTGATACAATATGTGCACTTAGTTCCTGTAGCTTGTGATGCACTTCTTCTAATTTTTTCAAAATGTTGTCCACATAAGCCAAACTTTTTTTTAATCTGTTGTGACTTTCCTCAGATTTTCAGCTCCTTTGATTTTCAGTTCTTTCCTTATTTCTCTCCTGATTCGATCCCTGATAGCATCCAGTTTCTGTTGCACCATTGCACCTGAAAAGTCTAATTTTTGAACAGCACTCACATTCTCAGAAAAGGGAAGACTTGGGGAATCTCCCTGGAGCTCCGTGAGCAGGTCCCCGCACCCCCACCCCCACCCCCCAATCCCCGCGTTTGGGGTTGGACGCCACTGCATTCCGCCCTGGAATCCCCACCTGGACGGGACCCGGGAGGGGGGTGAGGAGCGGGGAAAGGAAAACACACACACAAAACCTAGGGATTCGTGGAGGCGCCGCCCCTGCTGGCGGCGCCGCTTATTCCGCCCGGTTCGCGGAGAGCCACGGGGAGCGAGGGCTCTCCTAGCGGGCTCCCCTCCCGCTGGCCCGCTGCCCCCTCCCGCGCCCACTCCGTCTGCCCAGTCGCTCCTCAGGGCCACGCCTGGCGCCGCCTCTAGCCTCTCAGTTTGGGGCGCAGCGACCGTGGATAAATAAACAGTTTTAATAACATTATTAATAAAGTGGGAGTGGCCTGACCAGCGTGGCTCAGTGGTTGAGTGTCGACCAGGTTGTCTCAATTCGATTGAGGGCTCGATCCCCAGTGTGGGGCGTGCAGGAGGCGGCCAATCAAGGATTCTCTCTCATCATTGATGTTCTCTCTCTCTCTCTCTCTCTCTCTCTCTCTCTCCTTCTTCTCTGAAATCAATAAAATATATTTTTTAAAAAAAAGTAAGAGTGGAGACCTAAAGAAAGATTATACCTAACTATACTCTGTTCTCCATGGAAATAGATTTCTGTTATGTTTTCCTACTATTCAATGTAAAGAATAAGAATTATCTTGCTGTGCTGCTTTATTATGGCGCCTGTTTTTAAAGTCACCTTTATTAAGGTATAATTTACGTACCACAAAACGCACTCATCTTAACTGTACAGTTTAATGATCTTTGATAAATCAATACACCCATGTAACCAGCATCACAATCATGATGTGCAACATTTCCACCACCACCCCCCCAAAAAAAATTCCCCCATGCCCTTTTACAGTCAATTCCCTTTTCATGGCCCCAGATAACCACCAATCTTCTCACCATAGGTTAACTTTGCCTATTTTAGAATTTCTGTAAGTGAAATTATGCAGTATGCATTCATTTATTTCTAGCTTGTTTTGATAGTCTTTTATTTTCTGTAGAGTCTATGTTTACATGTATATACTGTTTATACATTACGCTTTTTTGTTTGTTTGTTTTGTTAATCCTCACCTGAGGATATTTTTTCCATTGATTTTTAGGGAGAGTGGAAGAGAGAGGAAAAGACAGAGAGAAACATCGATTTGAGAGAAACACATTGATTGGTTGCCTCCTGCATGGACCCTGACCAGGGCCCAGGCTAGGGAGGAGCCTACAACCAAGGCACGTGCCTTTGGTCCGCAGGCCGATGCTCTATCCCTGAGCAAAACCAGCTAGAGCTATACATCACATTTTAGATAACTGAAAAATAATAAAACAAGTAGGACACAGGAATAATTCATAAATTTCACTTATTATTACCTATTTAAGATGCAAATTAAACTATAAATGAGCTTAGTTTTTAATATCTTTTTCCATATCTGAAAAAGCATAAAAACCCTCAGAATAACTTTTCATTATTGAACTGTCCCTTCGGAGAAGTTTCATTTCTAAAAGTAACCCCAGGAGTTACTTTTAGAAATGAAACTTCTAAACACAGTATAACTGGTGTTACACTTTGACACCAGTTTGAATCATTTTTGTCACTTACACACAGCCCTCCATGTCCTCTTCTGAAAAAGTCCAGTCCCTTTGTGTCTTATGGAACTCACAAGTTCAGCCCAGGCTGGAATGAAAAGTACCACTGAAATGTTATGTCCTGCAAGTGCAGGAAAATGGTGTTGAGAAGCCTGTCACACCAGCTGTCCCCTCAGCTCAAAGTGTAGAGAATCAGGTTCCATAGGATCCACGTCTCCTGCCACCTGATCATAGATGCCTCTTGGATCCTCATATTTGTCCTCAGACCAGTGGAGGTCACAGGGGTCCTGACAAACAAAGGTGGAGTTAGAACCATGGAGAGATGCCCTATGGGTCATCATTGCAGCTCTGGAGGATACACACTCATACTCAACTTCCTAGAGGGGAAAAAATGTTTCACCTTCTAATTATGGGGGGAAATGCCAACATATAAAAAGATGAGAGTGATTATAATGAACTCCCACATCACCTAGCTTTGATATCAACCCTTGGTCAATCTTGATTTATCTATATCTCTATATTCTCATCCTCTACCCCCACTAACTGGATTATTTTTAATATATTTTTTATTGATTTCAGAGAGGAAGAGAGAGATAGAAACATCAATGATGAGAGAGAATCATTGATTGGCTGCCTCCTGCATGCCCCACACTGGGGATCGAGTCCACAACCTGGGCATGTGCCCTGACTGGGAATAGAACAATAACCTGGTTCATAGGTCTATGCTCAACCACTGAGCCACACCGGTGGACCTAACTGGATTATTTTTAAGCAAGACCAAGATATCTCAAGATTTCCAGTCAGAAAAAGAATTTTAATGTAAGATTATGAAACTTTTAAAAGCCCATGATATTGGCTAAGGGAATTGTGAAATGTGAATCGTGATTCTGTTAGTCCTATGAATTGCCAAAACATTTCCTCACAAAATAAAAAAAGAAAAAAGACCGCATAGAGCAGTCCTTACTGGGGATGTGCTTTGCCCTAAGTTTGGGAGAAATGATTGTTTCAGCTCAGAAAACTTTACAGCAGATTTTCCAGGGGCCAAAATATGGCCTGCTGCCTGTTTTTGTACTGTTCAAAAGCTAAGAACAGTTTTACATTTTTTTATGGCTGAGAAAGTATCAAAGGAAGAATATTTGTGATATATGAAATTCAAATTCAGTGTCCAAAAATAAAGTTTTATTGGAACTTAGCCACACTTGTTTGCCTATGTATTGTCTATGGGTGCTTTTACACTACAATGGCAAAGTTTAGTAGTTTTGAGGACAGTATGTCCTGCAAAGCCCAAAATATCTATTATCTGGTCCTTTACAGGAAAAGTGGTTCAGCACCGTGGACAGCATTTTATACAGTACTAGTTATGTCCACCCTGGTAGGGACAACATCGGGGACAATGTTACAGAGGGAAATCTTTGGCCCAGAGTGCCAGGATTAGCCAAGGCTACACCAAAAGTCAGGTGTTCTGCCCCACCTCCCTTACTGTAAGGCAGTTAGTGGGGGTTAGTTGATGATAAAGTGCCTGTCTGTTGCTTTTGCCTGTCTTGCTACCATGCTCACTTCTCCTGTTCTCTCTGCCACTCTCTCACTCTCAATCCAGTCCATTGAGTGGAGCTGGCTCCTACTCCCTAATGCCATGAGTGGACACTGATCCAGACCTGTCTAATTAGCACATTTCACCCTCTGCCTCAGTAGTTCAAGGATGAGTATGTGACCCAAGCTAGACCAATAAGTGTCAGATTTGGGGCATTGGAGCTAATGGAAAGAGGCATTCTTTTGCCTTGAAGGTTTCCGGTCTAATCGGGTTCAAACCTGGCTTTACTGGGGACATCTTTAAGGAGGAAATTCTTGGTCCAGCTGTGTGGGTCTGAAGACAATTCTATGCCTTCACATTTTGATTAAATGAGTCAAATTTTTTCCCTCGTAGCTTTCTGATTACCAGTGTAGTGGTGATGGCTAACTATCCAACAAAATGCATACTTTTTTTCTTCTACAATAATATAACTGTAGTAAGACATAAAACTGCCAAGCTAGACTACGTTTCTCAGCCTCCTTTATAGTTAGATTTGGCCATGTGACCATGTTCTCACCAGGAGAATGAGTAGAATGTGTAATTTCTGGGCCTGGACCATAAGGCATAGTTGTGCCTCCATCACATTCTTTTTTCCTCTTCCACTGGGTGAAGCCCCCAGTGAACTGGCCCATCAATGCAAACTTGGATGATGTGCTAGGGGATGGCAGAGGACCATAATGGAAAGAACTTGGATTCTGTAATAACCATGTGCAATAGGGCCACTCATTCCTGACTACTATGTAAGAAAAAAATAGACTGTCTTGTTTAGGGCACTGGGTTATTCCCAGGCCTGTTTGTTATAGCAGCTAGCTTACCCTAAGTAGTAGAATGTGGGTTTGGGGCACTAGCCAGGAAAGACTTCTGTAGTTACAAATCTCACCATCTGTACTTTATCGTAGAGGGGTCCCCAGGCCCCAGAAGGGGCATACAGTCTTTCCACCTCATCATATAGGTGCCCTGGAAAAGCCATATTCTCCTCCTCAAGACCTGTGAAACCTGAAGTTGGAGTAGAAAGAAGGAATGATCATGTACCCAGTCCAGATGTCAGGGGTATCTATGAGTGGGGGAGTTCTGGTGTGGTCATAACTCACCTCTGGGATAAGATACCTCCTCCAGTGTTGGTGGCAGCTGGGGGTTGAAATCCTTCATGGAGTGATAATATGGCTCTACATCTGTTGTGCTAACCTGTCAACACCCCCCGCCCCCCAAAAAAACCAAGATCGTTTTTTCATCCTTTGACTCCCTGGAAAGGTCAATAACCTGAAGCTAATGGGATTTTAGTCACTGTCAATGCCGTCACTGGGGCTGTCAGGAGCACCCCCACTCACTGTGGAGCTTTGTTTGTCCAGGTCCGTAGTCCACTGGCTCTCTTCATATTCATTCCTGATTGGGCCCTCCTCCGACCTTCCAGGTTAGAGGTATGGAGGCAGTTGGGTGTTGACCCTCGGACACCAATCACTCCCAAACCTCCTCCCTCAGAGCCTTTTTATAGAAAAATATTCCCACTTACTCTGCTTCTGTCTTTTCTGAGATGCCTGAGGAAAGTAAAAAAAAAAAAGGGTTAGAGACACCCCCCCTAAGCCCACCTGGCCTTGGAAGACCTTCAGCGCTCCCCATCACCCTTGGGCCTCAACCCCAGCAGGGAAAGGGTCTTCTCACCCTCAGCAAGACGCCTCAGTCTCCGCTGCCAGAGGAATCCTCCAACACAGGAGGCATTAGAAAGCAGCAGAAGACCCCCAACAGCAAACAGCACAGGCATCAGGGGCAGCTCTGAGGAGTCTGAGAGTAGAAGGGACCCCCCTTAGTGAATTCAAAACAACTGACTCTAAGTTCAGAGCAGGGTTCTCTGAAAAAAGCCATCCCTGACCAGACAAAACCCCTCTTTATAGGTCAGGGAAGCAGATGGACTGGGGTTTCCATGTCCACTCCTTGCCACCTCAGGACAGGTGGCTCCTTTCTCAAGTCAAACCACTAGCAGAGGGCCCTTCTTTTGCCTGAGCCCCATGTAGGAACTCAGACAGGAACTTCAGCTCCTTAGCTGGAGATTCAAGACCTTCTGTGATCTGGCCTCTTACAACATCTCCAGCCTTGTCCACCAACCATAAACCCTGGTATTAGACCCTCCAGCCACACAAACTAACCATGCTATTTCCATAAAAACTTGAAATAGTCAATTGTCTATCATTAAATGTCCTTTCTTCTCAACTTCCATTCACCCTTCCAACTCTATCCCAAATGACTTCTTCTTTGCACAAACTTACATCCTAGACAATATCAGACTCCTCTGCTATATCTCTGAGGGCAAGACTAAGTCCTTCTAAGTAGACATTTGTTCAGGATTCATTCCCCATCTTCTGCTAACAGCTCTCATTTTCCTTTGAGAAAACAGCCACTCCCCCGCTCTCATTTGGTATGGTTCTGTGGGACTCATGGAGGCCACATGGCCCAGCCTGGCCAAAAACAGTACTCATCCCTCTTTTCATAGTAATCAGTTCAGAGACCAGCATTTGACCCAAGGTAGATTTTTGCTCGAACATTTAGGACACTCCTCTGCAGACTGCTAAGAAGTGGAATGAAAGCTGGAGGAGTGAGAGACTTTGTACCTGTGATGAAAGAACCTGAGAAGGAAGTCATCTTGAGATGAAGACAAAGTTGAGAGAGGGTGATAAATAGATCCTTGGTGAAAAATTTAAGAACCTGAATCCAGCCATACTTGGAATTTTTAATTTCATGAGCCAAGCAGTTCCTTTTATTACTGAGAACAGCCAAATTTCTGTCACTTGCAACCTTTTTCTCAGGTTTTGAAGGGGACTGTTTGCAAAATGGTCATAATTTCCCCCTGTATCCATACTCCGAGTAGTCCCCTTCCACACTGACTTGGAGTTGAGCCATGTCACTTGCATCAGCCACTGAGACAATAGCAAATGTGACAGAATCAGAAACTTGAAAGGTGCTTGTAAATCAGAGCATGCCCTCTCTTGCTGCTCTTGAGACGCCTGTGACCACCTCCATGTGAACAAACCAAGGAGAGATATGTGGCCCAGTTATTTCCATTGTTCTGACCAAGAGCCATATTGTCAGATATGTGAAGAGGAGGCCATCTTGGACCAACCAGTCCCAGCTGAGCTGCCAACTGACTGAAGCCCAGACTAGAACTGCTCAGCCACTCATAGAATCATGAGAAATGTTTGTTGCTCTAAGTGCCCATGTTTAGGGTGGTTTGTTATGCAGCAAAAGCCAACTGATACACTCCCTACATGGGGAATAAAAACAGGTAATTCTTTCAGGCAAGAGTAAGAACTAAGGAAATGGTTTTGGGCCTCAGGAATAGCGTTATGGGACTATGTCCGTAAGGCAGAGGAGACAGGTTTAGAGACCAGAAAGTTCTATTCTCAGGGGAGAGAGGGATTTGCAGGGGATTGAGGACTTACCTGCAGGCTGCTCTGTGGGCAGCTGGTAGTCAGGTTCTCCAGAAGGCTGGTCTAGACCTAGGGGGTGGATAAAAAGATTGTTAATTAACATAAAAAATCTGGGATAAGCCTTAAATATCTCAGTTTCCTATTAAGCTTTTCATCCCATTTTGATACTCATGGGAACTGGTTTATGGCTTCTAGGAATATTTCAAGAAGAACTAGAAATTGCTGATAAGGATGACAATACTATTAATAACCATTCTAATGCCTATAATAATAATTGTTGCTTAGTGTTTTATGGTGTGCAAGGTTCTTTTAACATGAATTGTCAGTTTTTCAGGTTAACTAAAAAACATGCTGGCTCTCAGGATCCCTTAATAGAGCTATAAATTCTAGATCAAGGGAGTTGAGTGTCATACTTTATGCTTTAGTTCTTAAAGGGAAGACTGGAATGGGCTGGGAGGGAGGAGAGAGAGAAGGGAATATTTTAGAGATGGGAACGGGTCCATACATCGATGGGTAAAAGACTGCTCTGTCAGAAAGGGGAGGACAGAAAGAGGGTGCTTTCATGGGGGCAAGCACTTACTTTGTGCAGGGCCTTGTTCTAAACACTTCAGATATATTTATTTATTTAATCCTCACAACTGTGAGATAAACCTTACTTTCAGAAACTAAGGCATACCTTATTTTTAGAAACTGTGGCTCAAAGAGGTTTAACTGAGGCTCAAAGAGGTAAACTAACTTGCTTACGGTCTCACAACTAGGACTCAGCAGAGCTGGAACTTAAACCCAGGCTTGTCAGAATAAGACTGTGATTAGCCATTACATTACTGATTGGCCTGTCAGAGGCAAAAATGTTCTCATTAGTCATATTCAAAGAACTTATCCATTTCATCAAAGTTGCTGAATTTATTGGCCTAAATTTGTTCATAATACTTCCTTATTATCCCCTTAATGTAATGTCCTCTCTTTCATTCCTGATATTGGTTAACTCATGTCTTCTCTCTTTTGCCTTGATCAACTTTATAAATGTTATTGATCTTTTCAAAGAAGCAGCTTTTGGCTTCATTGATTTTTCTATTGTTCTTCTGTTTTTGAGTTCACAAATTTCTGTTCTTACCTTTATTATTTCCTTCCTTTTGTTTACTTGTGTTTAATCTGCTCTTCTTTTTCTAGTTTCTTGCAGTATCAATTTGAGACCATCTTTTTAAAATCTAATATGAACACTTAATGCTATAAATTTTCTGCAAAGCACTGCTTTAGCTGCACCCCACAATTTTCAAATGTTTTCATTTTCATTCAATTCAAACTCTTTTCTAATTTTCCTGTGTTATTAATCACATCAAACAGTATCATTCAGCATTCAGTTACTAAAATCTAGTCTCTGGAGATCATCTGCCTGAGTTTTAATTTCATCTCTAGCTCCTTCCAGCTGTGTGACCTTTGACAATATGCTAAGGTTGTTGTCAACATGCTCAGGTTAATCTCTCTGAGCCTCAGTGTCTTCATCTGTAAAAGAGTAATAATAGCACTAACTTCACGATGCCACCCTTTAAGTCCTCTGAAGAACTCTGCTCAAAACTGTCCCTTCTGACCTGGGGTAGTGATAGAGATCTGGGATCCTTTGTCAGCTAGTCCGCTGTCCCCCAGCGCATTACTGGCCAGCAGCCAGATCTTGTATCGTGTAGAAGGCTGCAGCCCAGTCAGTGTGAAGGTGGTGGCCTGGGGTGGTAGGACATCCATGTAGAGGAACCCCGGGCTTTCCAGAGCCTCATACCTGCAAGAGAGAGAGGTCTGCCATGCAAGGGGGTGCCCCAGCTCTGTTGGCTACCACCTCTTCCTGTCTTAACAGGAACCAACCTGATTTGGAACCTCTGTGGCAAACCCCCATCAAAGCCAGGCTTCCACTCCAGTCCCACTGAGTATGGGGTCGCGCTCACAACTTTTAATCCAGATGGAGGGTCAGGGCGGCCTTTAAGGAAAAGGATGAGGAAAGTAGTCAGAGGATACAAAAGGATCCTGGAAGATTTCTTCCAGATTCTTCCTAAGAATTTTTTATTATTATTGATTTCAGAGAAAAAAGGAGAGGGAGAGAGAGATAGAAACATCAATGAGGAAAGAGAATCATTGATTGGCTGCCTCCTGCATGCCCCCTACTAGGGATCGAGCATGAAACCCGGGCATGTGCCCTTGATGGGAATCAAATCTGGGACCCTCAGTCTACAGGCCAATGTTCTACCCACTGAGCTAAACCAGCTAGGGCTTCCTAAGAATGATTTTAAATGTACAGTCAATTCTCATTATTTGTGGTGGTTATGTTCTATAAAGTTATTGTGGACACTGAATTAACAAATACCATACGATTGTTTACAGGAAAAATGCAGGGTTAGGTTCCTACAAGACTCTAGTCACACATTTTTATTAAACAACCACTACATGATCTTGTTTGTGTTTTTCTGTTGAAAGACACCTGATTTAATATATTTTGTTGATTTATTAACATTAAACTCATAGCCAACAGCTCTACCCATTCCTGAACAAAGCTTTTCCAACAGAAGTATTTTCTCCATATGGCACATCACAGTCTTCTTGCACTTACGAACAGCAGATAGCACTTCAGCACTATGCTTGGAAGCCATTTTAAATAGCAAAGCCACTAATAAAGAGCACAAAAATATGTAGCACCAAATAGACTTCAAAAAGAGCACTTATTTACTTATGAGAGCTGAAACAAGAAGGAAGCCTGTGGCTTTGTTCTACCTGGCTGAGAACGTGCTCATTGGGTGACTCATATTTCTGACCCATTCTGTACATGTCCCTGAATGACTGGATCAACTGTATAATATGTTTCTTGCAGTGGATTTTTTGTGTGCTTTTCTCACTTCCATTCCCCTATTTCTTCTGGCTACAGAACGCTGAGTATCCTTTGGAGAAACATTTGCCCACATTCTCAGGCCACATGCTTCTGATAGAAGTGACTCCACTTATAGGATGGACATATGACAGGGCCTGGACAACAAGAGTCACCTTCCCCTGATCACATGATTGGTTTACAGCTGGGAGCTAAGTAGAACCAATAAACCTTAGTTCAGTATTTTCATACCACTATTCTCTTTGTTGTTGTTGTTGTTTTCATACCACTTTTAAGAGAAGGAAAAATTCTGGTTTCCTTGGGAAATCTAACAGCCCACTATGAGAAGCTTATAATAAAGCCAACAGAGAAAAGCAGACCTGATAGACGTAGAGTTCTTGATGACAGCTGAACCTAGATTCAGTGACTCCTGAAAATCTATTTTTAAGTTACTTGGGCCAATAAGACCCCTCCTCCTTTTTTTTCTTTTTTTGGTTGTTGTGGGTTCCCTGCAGATCCAGTCTCTATTAGAATTTTCAGGTAGGCAAAAACTCCATTCTTACTAAAACACTGGTTTCAGAAACACTGCCAATATGGGACCAATTAGAGACTTAGGGCTTGACCCAGGAAGCACCTTCCCAACACCCTCACAGTCCTCTCCCAGCGTACTGATGCTGACGAGTTGAATGTTGGTGTGGTCTGAGCCAAGGGGGTTGGTGGCTGTGCATGTGAAGAGAGCATAATCCTGGGCTGCAGAAACGTTGGCAATCGTCAGGAGACTGCTGTGGATTCCACCTTGGTGGTATGTGTGTTCTGTGTACCTGGAGAGGAGGTATGACAGGAACTCAGGGAGCGTGACTGGGGCTGGAGTGTTATCTGGCTGGGCCTGGGCTCACCTGGGATCCTGGAGATCCAGAGGGACCCCATTTTTAGTCCATGTGAAGACAATGTTGGGGACACCTCTGGCACGACAGTGAAGGGTGGCGGAACTGGTGCTATCTCCAGCTGCAGCCACCTTAGTTAGAGGTGTGGGGTGTTCTACCTGGGGGGAAACTAGGAGAGGTTGGAGGTCAGCATGAAGTATTTGGAAGGACATGAGAGCTGTAGGTTTAGTGGCAGCCCTTGAAGTCAGAGGCATGGGTGTTACTTACATCTGACGACAAGTCGGACCAGTCCTCGGGCTGGAGGTGCCACACCATTGTCCACGATGCACTGGTAAGCACCTGCCTGAGCCAGCTTGGCATTGTGAATACGAAGACGCCCTGTGGACCCCTTTGATATCTTCTCCATGTCATCTAGGCTCTGGTCCTCCTCCTCTTCTCCCTGGATGCCCAAGACTCAGGGAAATGGCCTCCCATCTTGCCCCAGTTTCATTATCCCCAAAACTGGGTCCCTTCTGTAGCCTCATTCTCCTAGCCACAATCATTCTTTATAGAGATAGCAAAGAAAAAAATCCCCCCTATCATTCATCCATTTACCTACCCATTTATCCAACCATTCATTCATGGAGACATTTATCCACATATCCATCTATTTAACCATGCACCTATTCATCCACTTGTCTACCAATCCATCCACCTTTCCTTCCATCCATTCATCCATTTACCCATTCATTCATCTAACCATTTGTTTTCCTTATATCTATCCATTTGCCCTTTCATCTCTCCACCCATCTGTCTTATCTATTCACTCATACATGCACACATTCATAAGTACATTCATCTGTTTATCAATTCATCCATCTTTCCATCTCTTCATCCATTCATTTATCATCCTTCCATAGACATCTTTATACTGATGGAGTATTTATCCATCCATCTACTTTCTAATCTAATCCATTCATCTACTCATTTCTCTCATTTGATTAACTAGCCATCCATTTACTCTTTTATCCATTCATTCACTTGTCCATTTGTTTATCTGTTTTCCATCTACTCATCCCTCCATCCACCTATTCATCAACCCATTTACCTATCAATCTACATATCCATCCACCTGCCCACCTGGTTATCTATCCAGTTATCCATCCATTCATCTGCCATTCAACAGTTAGTTCTTGGAGAATGCCCTGACATGCATAAAGTTATTCAGGGTCATATAGATGTGACCCTTCTTCCCAAGGAGCTGACAGTTAAGAAACCACATTTCCAAGCCCCACCTCCATTTACCAAAGATTGGATCCTCACCAGTCTTTCCCAGTTGAACATTCCTGGAAGAATGGGATTGGCATCAGCGGTGCAGACTATATCTACAGAACCCCCAATATTCACCTCAGTAGGGTCCTGGAGAACTCGGATGGTGGGAGCATCTGGAAAAGGAGGCAGGAACTTGGGGAAAGCACTTGGACCCAGACAGGCCATGGTGGAAGAGGGTCCCAGGTGGGAGAGGTATCTTAGAGGTGTCCCTGGAAGTTATGGGTATGATACAGTCTGCCCTTTATATGGAACACTTGGAATAGTTCCCAGGATTAGTGAGGTTGTCCCAACCCTGTACTGTGCCTCTATGGTGATGAGGGTAGGTCGCGTGGACTTCCAGAATTTCATGGAGGTGGGGCTTCCACAGTGGACTTAACAGGTAGATCCATGTAGGTGGATCCCCTGTCTGGACAGAAATCATGTAGGATCTCTCTAGTGGTCAGTGTAGCCAAAGTGGGCATGGTTCCATTAAGGTTGGGGCTCCCAGAGTGAGAGGTTTCCAGGATGGGTGAATATCCCTGGGTGGGCAGAGCTTCCACAATAAGGAGACTCCACAGTGAGCAAGGTTCCTGGGTGGATATTGTTTCCATGATGGGTGGGGATCCCAGAGCTGCCTAGTTTCCTAGGGTGATGAAGGGGCTCACAGTGTACATCTAGCCGCACTAGAGCTTCAGCAGTGCCTTCTGAGTTCTGACAGTGCAGCTGATAGAAGCCATCGTCAGCGCGGGTCACATTCCACAGCTGCAGAGCTCCACCAGACAGGATGCGATGCCGGGGCCCACCAGCTGGGAGAGGTCAGGGTGAGGGTTTTGCCAGGTGCTCCCTTTCTGAATACCTGTACCCCTTTTCATGCCCATTCCTGCACCTGGGCTGAGGCGGTAACCACGGAAGGTCCAGTTGAAGGCCTCCGGGGCCGGGTTGGCAGACACTAACACAGGCAGCAGTGCTTGGCCCTGTTCCACTGCAGTTACCACAAACACCTGCTCCCCCAAGAACTCTGGAGGGTCTGCGGAGGGGGCACCATTGGGAGTCAAGATTGTTGTTAAGGTTTGAGACTGGGACAAATTTGCGATCAGGTACAGATACACAGGTTTAAAGTCAGGATTGCAACTAGATTCAATTGGACAAGTACAGAATTAAGCTGGGAGGTTAGTGGTTAGGATCCAGTTTAGGAAAGGGGTAGAGGGCAGAGTCAGGTTTAAGGATGGAGAGAGTGTTCGGAATGGGAATCACTGCCAGGAGTTATGAGGACAAAGGCAAGAGGGGGTTTGGGCAGGATAGGAGTTGATGCCTGGCTGTGGTCAGGATAAAGGTCAGGAAAGTTTTAAGGTTTAGGATGGAGGTCAAGGACCGTACCAAGGTGAAGACCCCAGTGATATGGGGTCAGGAGGGAATGGAGGGGTTCCAGGCCTTCAGGCCAGCACACATACACAGCACGTTGAGTCGGTAGAAGGCGCTCACGGTTTCCCGAAGCTGAATGCTGTGGGCGCGGCAGGTCACACGGTGGCCATGGTCACCAGATGACATTCTCAGAAGAATGCTCCTGGCAGCGGCAGAGCCTTTGAATGGGGCGCTCCGGGGAGGTGAGATTACGCCTTCCAGCCTGTGGACAGGGCGGGGGCGGGAGTCATGTCAGGCTGGTGCAGGGGTGGGAGCACAGGCAGAGGTGGGATGGCTACTGGGCAGGACAGCGGGCAGGGCAGGAGCGGGACTCCGAAGGTACAGGGACTTGGCCAGAGCAAGGGAGGGGCGGGCCAC
Source organism: Myotis lucifugus (assembly GCF_000147115.1). Taxonomy (NCBI): domain Eukaryota; kingdom Metazoa; phylum Chordata; class Mammalia; order Chiroptera; family Vespertilionidae; genus Myotis; species Myotis lucifugus. The sequence continues at coordinate 1,119,433 of NW_005871292.1, read as the reverse complement.
TCGCACTCTCACTTCTCCCCTTCCTTGTCCCAGGACAAGTTGACCGGAGGGTTGCTGCTAATGCTGAGGCACGTCAAGTTTAAGGCATCCCCGGGGCGCAGCGCCGACGCATTGGCCAGGATCGTCAAGTTAGTTGGGGGAACTTCGAGAACGGGTCAGAAGAGTGAGATTCAGGGGTGAAGAGGAGGCCCAGGTCCTGACACCAGGCCGGGCCCAGCCCCGCCCCCGCCCCCAGACCGGCTCTGGCTCAGTTACCCTCTGGCCAAGCCCTCCGATCAACCTGGCCATTGGAGCCCTTACACTGCACCACAAGCTGCGTGGACGCGCTGAGCTGGCCCGCTTTGCACGTGAACTTGGCCTGGTTGTCCGATGGACCCGTGACGAGCACCAGCTCACGGGAGAAGGTGCTCCCTGACTTCTCCAGATTTCCCAACTGCACCCGCCGCGGCTCCTGGGGCAGCCGCGGTTCGGTCACCATGCGTGAGTCCTGAGGGCGGAGACTGACTAGAGGTCCGGGGTAGCCCTGCCATTCCCGCCCGAAACGCCCCCACTGGGTTGACAGCCACTAGCCCAGATAAAGCCTTGTGTGATGAGGAAAAGGCGCCCCTTCCGCGGGCACCTTGCTAGGGCAGAGGAAGAGACTGGAATTGATCGCCCCAAGCTGGAATCTCTCCTGACTAACCTGGGCCTCCCAAGCCCAGCTGTTTTGCTATCTGATCCCTCCTCGGTTTCCACCGCCTCACCCTTGCTTTCCGGAGGCCTGCGATTGTTGGTGCCCCTGCCAACCCTCAGGCGCATTCCTCAAAATCCATTCCAACTACATTTACTAAACACCAAACTCTAGGAAACTCCCTTGGAATTCCCAAGACTTTCCCAGAATTCCTTCATTTTTTCCCTATCTTTGGTTCTTTTTCTTAGCATTCCCACTTTCTCCCCAAATTTCCTTTGATCATTCCTTTAATTCAATTGTCTTTCCCCAGATTTCTGAATCCTTTCCCAATATTCTCTTATTATCCTCATCTTTTACTAGAATCCTTTGTGTGGCCCAAAGTCTTGGCGTTTCCCCAGAATTCCATCCAATTAAATGAAGTTTCATTTCATCCCTATAATTCCTAGTTTTTCCCCTAGATTTTTTACTAGCTCCCTAAATTCCCAAGATCTTTCCAGAATTCTGTCAGACTTCTTTTTAATTTTACCAGAATTTTATTCACTTACCCCCAAATCCTAAGAATTCAATTTAATATTAATTAATGGATTTTCCATGCTCTGTGGAATTACTTATCTTTCCCCAAATTTCTAGCCTTTAGCCATCATTGTCTTCGTTCCTGGAATTCTTAGTCTTTCCCTAAAATCTCTGCCATTTCACCTGAATTCTGAGGTTCACCAGATTTTCCTTTAATAAATTAATTGCCTTTTCTATAGAATTCCCAATCCTGATTAAAAATTCCTTCATTTGAGATAAGATTCTCACTGATTTCCCAGAATTCCCAGGATTTCCCTTGGATTCAATTTAATTATTATGGCATTTGTCTGTGTCTTTTCTAATTCCCTGCCAAAACTCAAAATCTCTAGTATTTTTCAAGAAATTCAGTTTTTCTCAAGATTTCCCAAGATTGGAGAAGAGACAGGGCCTCATCCTTTCCCCACATTCTTGGCCACTCCAGCCCTTGCTTGGCACTGACCTTGTACCAGGTGAGGGAGGGGTCTGGGTTGCCTCCAATGGCCAAACACACCAGCTTCACCCAGGTTCCAGCCCGGAGGGGCTGCCCCTTTGGGGGCCCCTCGATCCACAGCTTCTGGGCAGGATCTGAGACAGAAAGAGTGGCTTTCTCTCTGGGCTGAAGCTCAAGGGTAGGGTCTCTAAGTCAGGAGGCAGCCCCTTGCCCCCCTCCCCCCCCACCCCGTGAGGATGGGGGCTCACATTTCACGTTCAGAGTGAGTGACTTTTTGAAGGTCTCTTTAGTGAAGGCCTCACTAAAGGCCTCACAGGTGAGGGTCAGACCATGGTCCTCCCGTCGCACCAGAAACGTCAGGTTGGACATGGAGATGTGGCCACCATGAAGGCCCTGGCAAGGAAGAGCTTCAGAACTAGGGACTAGAGCACCCTCATCCATGGGCCAGAGTGCCTGAGCCCACTCTATACCCCAGCAGTAACCCAGGAGGTCCAGGCCCCAGTCCATGCTCCCCAAGGCATTCTCTCCCAGATCCAAGAGAAATGCCCTCAACTCCCTCCTCCCTCAGACTTAGGAGTCTGGCCCCTGCCTCACATCCATGACCGTCTCCTCTGTGGGCAACAACTGCCGCCAGCCCAGCCACCACCGCAGCAGGACCCGTGGGCGACTGGACTTAGTGATGCAGGAGAGAGTCACATTCTTGTTCTCAGTCTGGGATGCAGATCCCAGGATAGTAATAGCACTGGGAGGAACTGCAGGGATGATGGACAGAGGAGAGAGACACTAAGCAGGGCTGGATGCCTCACAGACCTGCCCAGAAAGACAGGGAACTGGGGACAGATGACAAGGTCTTTGGCATTAGACAGGCATGCTTTGGAGACACAAACAAATGGTTCTCTGGTGCACGGTCTGACAGATGGGCATCGGGCACCAGGACTCACAGGTAACCTGCAGTGTGATCCCACGTTCCTGGATCTCTTTAGATACGCTGTTGTGGGCCTCACAGCTGAGCCTCACCCCATGATCTTCTGGCCGTATGACCATTACTAGCATGCTTCGGGCCACTGCCTGAGTATGCTCTGTGCCCCACGCTGTGGACATGGGCTGGCCATTCTGGAGATAGGAACAGAGCTGGACCAGCTCAAGGCCAGCTCCTTGTACCTGCCCTGCTCCCCACCCTCATGCCTGTTTCTGCCCTCACCTTCAGCCACTGCAGTGTAGCTGGTGGATTCCCTCCTCGGGCCATGCACAGCAGCTCCAAGCTCTGCCCTGCCCGCACATGTCCTTCTTCCAGACCCGGCCACTCAATCACAGGGGGTCCTGGGGGGACTGGAGAGCAGCAGTCACTTGGTGGGCCTGTGGAGCCCATCCACTCTTTCCAAGCTCCCCGGTCTGAACCCTCATGTTTCTCTTTGAGAGCCAGAACCATTCATAATCCATGTATGCCCCAAGTACCTCCAATTCCTGCTCCCTGTCCCCAGTGCCCATAATCCACTCAGTTCCCCACTTACACAGAACATTCATGGTGATTGAGACCTTGATAGGGATATCCAAAGCTGGGCTGGATCCCTCACAGACCAGTAACTGCCCATTATCCAAACTCTGGGGTGTCACCCTGCGGGGGGCGGGGTTGGAGTTCTAAACTCAGTCATTATCTTAAATCTGGGAAATTAGGGTAAAGAGGTCCCCACTCCTGGTCTAAGTCTCCATGCTGATTTCTTCTAGGATCTGGAGTTCCATGGAAGAGATTTGGGGGATCAGGAATGGGAATTGGGGTCCCAGAGGCCCACACATGGCCAAAATCTTTGTCCTGGAACTGGGATTCCCATGAAGAAGTTTTGGAGGATCAGAGTGAAGAATTGGGTCCCAGGTATTCATACCTGACCCAGATTTCCATGCTTGAATCCCTGGGGCATGGGGTTTTCATGGAGAACTTTGGGGTTCAGGCTAAGGGTAGGGCATCCCAACTCCCATACCTGGCTGTGGCCTCTGTGATGAAGAGTTTCTCCTGGGATCCCTCATTCACGTTAGTAATGATGTCTGAAATTATTTGTCCACCTTGGGGTAATAAGAGAGCAGAAGGAGTGCCAGGTTCTCCCCAAGGTGGGTCCTGGGGATCCTGGCCTGGAAGTCATAGGGTGGACATACTGTCCCCTCTCTCTTGGTTCTGGAGGAAAAGCACTAGCTCCATTCCCTCCACACATTCAGGACTTCCTGAATCCCAGAGTCCTCAGGGCCGGGTCCTGGGCCTCTCCCCACCCCTCCCCTCCCCTCCCATCCCATCCCATCCTTGTTGGGTGTATCACCCAATCCATTACTCAGCTTCTCATTTTTGCACCAACGATGACACCATATCTCTATCTGGAGCCTCAGCCTCTTCCTTGAGTCCCAGACCAGCAGCCCTGTGATCTCCTTGGTGCCTTTCCCTGGATGTCTCCACCAGATTCCATGCTGGCCTCAGCATCTCCCCAAGCTGGTGTCCCCACCTCAGAAATGTCATATTTTCTGGGGCCCCTAGAAGGGTATTGGGCAGGAACACCACCTCCCAACTCCGGGGGCCTCACACTCCCCCTAGCAGTTCATCCACACTCACTTTGAAGGAAGGTGATGTCAGGTGCTGGCTTTGCGTCCCCAGACACACAGCTGACCACGTACTCCTCCCCAGCTACCCACGTGACTGTGCTCCCTGCCTCAGGGGTCAGCTGAAGCATCTTGGGGGGCACTGGTGAGAAAGGGTCTGGGGTAAGCCGACACCACCGAGAAGGATATGAGGGTTTGGGCTTTGAGTCTCATTGCTCGTGAAATTAGTTCTGTAACCTGGATCTGAGGAAGGAGAGGCTGGGGGCTTGTACTCCTGGGTCCTGGGGTAGGAGAGGACTGGGAGTACAGACTCATGGGTTCTGCGGGCAGCGGGTATCTCTCACCCATACCCAGAACGGAGAGGATCACTCTGGGAGACACGAGCTCAGGCCCTGTCTCTGAGCGGCCGACCTGGCACTCATACTCTGCATCATCACTGAGGTCACATGCTTCAATATGCAGGTGGAATTCACCTGCAGGTAGGACCCAAGGTCAGGGCCACAGTCAGCTTCTGCTGACAGCTCAGGGTCCAGGCTCTGATCCCTTACCTCTAGTAGGGTTGCCTTCCAGGTGGTAGCGTGGGAAGCCAGGGATCCTAGGGTCGGGACCTAGGAGCAGTCCATCTTTGGCCCATTGCACGGTACTGCCAGGGGCACTGACCCCACATCGAAGCTCAGCGGCAGCCCCCTCAATCACCGTCGTGTTTTCAGGCAGAGCCCAGAAGCCTCTGGAGGCTGAGGCAGGGATCTGCAACTGGGCCAGGCCTGGGGACACAGAAAAGTCAGCAGGAGAGGACAGAGGGTCTGTCTGGAGAATGTGAGTGGGAAATGAGGGCGTCTTAACACTAGACCACAAGGCCAGGATCCCACTTACCTGTGGTCAGCATTCCCATGAGGAGCAAGGGAGCCCAGATGGGGATCCTCAGGGCCACTCCATGCCCTCTGTCTGTGGCTCCTGCAATGCCCACTGGCTGCCTCCTGTGTCTGCCCCTGGCTTTCTCTGGGTCCCTCTCCCTATGTCTCTGTCTCTTGCTTTTCTCTTTGTCTCTCTTTTGCCATCTGTCTCCTTCTCTTTCTCTGTTTTTCTTTCTTTCCATGAGTCCATCTCTCCCTCTCTTACTCTCTCCCTCTCTTTCCCCTTCTGTCTTTCTATCTCTCTCCCTGCCCTGAGTACCTTCCACTCTACCTTCTCCTGTCTTTCTCTCTATTTCTCTCTCCCTAAGGTGCACACTCATTCTCTCTGAGTTTCTCTCTCCTTCCCCATAAGTCTCTACTTGTCTTTCTTCTCTCCTGCCACCCCAATCCCTGCTTTCCTTTCACCACTCACAGCCCCCCAGGGAAGACCCGCTGTCAGAGTCCAGCAGGCTCTACAAGCCAAGGAGAGCAATGAGGCCGATGAGGTCAGTAGCAGAGCTGAGCCTCATTCTGGGACCCAGCCTGATCTTGTCCTTGCACTGCTACCTTCCCGAGACACCCTCTCAAGTCTCCAGCTCCAGACCTCTGTGCAGCAGGCTCCTCCCAGCCCAGCTGGAGCATGAAATCCCCTGTCAGCACATGCCAGGCATATTCCTTGGTGCCTCCCCAGCCCCCATGACCCCATGAAGGAGTGCAAGTCAGACCCAGGCAGTCCCAGCTCAGCATGGAGAGCAGAGAGCTGGGCCTGGCTCTTCCCTGCCCTGGTACATGACCTTGGCAAGTCCCTTCCTTTCCTGAGTAAACATTACCCCCTCAGTGACATTAGGAATGTCGCCGGGGAGTGTGCAAGAGTGTGTATGAGAGACTGGGAGAGTGCAGCTATCTTTCCCTTTCTGTGCACGTGTGTGTGAAGTTCATTGTGAGTGAGCATTCGTGTGAGTGTGGGGAAGGTGAGTGAATTGTGATCTGTGAAAGTATGTGCAGAGTGTGTGAGTGTATATGAGTGTCTAAGGTGCAAGTGTGCAGGGGACAAGGCAGCCAGCGTGGGTGGGAATGAAAGGTAGTGTCTAAGATCACCAGCACGAACTGTGCCAGGGTGTAGAGCTGTCAGCACTGAGCCCAGCTAGGTACCCTATGGCAAGGGCCTTGTGAATTCTATCTAATTCATGTAACTTCCCTCTGTCTTTCCCTGTCTCTTCTGTGTCTGTCTCTCTCCATCTATCCATCTTGATTTATCTTTCTATTTTTATTGATTTTTTTTAGAGAGAAACATCAGTGTGAGAGTGAAACATCAGATTGACTGCCTCCTGCACAGCCCCTATTAGAAATTGAGCCCACAACCTGTGCATGTGCTTTGACTAGGAATTGAACCAGCACAGGACAATATTGGTGCACAGGACAATATATAACCAACTGAGCCACACTGGTCAGGGCTTGATTTATCTTTCTATCTTTCTCTATCTGAGTTTCTTTTGTCTCCATGTCTTTCTCTATTCTCCTTTCTCTCCATTAGGTGGTTAATCTCAGTCAACCTTTAACTATGTCTCTCTCTCTCTCTCTCTCTCTCTCTCTCTATATATATATATATATATATATATATATATATATACACTTTTCTGTCTCTGTTCTCATCTCTATCTCCCCCCACCCCCAACCCCATACTCTCTCACACACACCAGGAGCTCAATAAATATTTGTTCTCAGTCATCCTATGACTACACCTGTTTGTTTTATTTGTTTCTCCTGATTGCCACATCTTTGAATTTTGTAACCGTATGTTGGTTGATTGGCCCTGCCCACCCCAGTGTGCTCATACATGCTCACATAGGATAAGCTTCTTCTGCCTGCTTATCTCCTGCAAGAATTGGGACCCCCGCCACAACCCCCTATATGATCCTCCTCCAGGAACAAAATGAGGCATCTGGGCTGAGCCCCTACAGTTCCATCCTTGATGCTGCCTCTAGTCTTTCTTCTTCCCTCCCATATTAAATCCTTGCACTCCCACATTTTCTCTCCCAACTGCCCACACCCCCTAGGGAATGGGCTGGATGCAGAGCAGGAGTTTCTGTCATAGGGCTCCTCACCAGATGGTGTCCATCGAGGCCAGGGTGTAGAGCTGTCAGTTGCTGGGGCCTTTAATTAGCACAAACCTTCCACACTCTACTTTGACTGTTTTCCTTCTCTGCATGCTCCTGGGACCTCAGGCTCTTCATCTTTCCATGCCTGCAGCCCCAGAGAGCCAGGAAAGGGAAGTGATATCAGGTGTCTAGAAAAACAGCCTTACTGCCTGACTTGTCCCCAAGCCTCAGGAATGCTGGCCCCAAGCTCATCCTGTTTTAAAATCCAGGTGCTGGATTCCCAAATCAGAAGCCAGGAGTTCAGGCCCCCCGACCAGAGTCTGGGCCACCAGGATTCACAAGCCTGGGTCCCAAGGATCCAGGACTCAGGAGTTCAGGCCTGAAGCCCCTTCTCCCCACATTCCCAAGAGATAAGTCCTCCCCCCACCCCCCCAGAATTTAGGGTAGATGTTCACTGTCTATTGATTTTCAAATCCTCCCCCTGGGGTTGTGTAGGGAGTAGGAGAGAGATAGGTGCTTAAATCCACTGACTCTAAGACTTAAGACCAGATTTTCTGACCCCTGTCATCCTCTCCCAACTGCACCCTGCTGCAGGCAGAGGACCTGTTTGAGTTCCCAACTTCTCAGTCAACAGAGGTCTGCACAGCCAGTCTTAGAATCCTGGAAGTCCAAGTCCCCGCTACTTAGGGAAAAACTCAATATTCTGAGCTCAGGAACAATACACAACCTGAGTATGGACCCCCAGTCCCAACAGGCTCAGGAACGTCAGACCCAGGTCCCAAGCCCACAAACGCCCCTCAGCCACCTGCCGGGTAGCTGCGCCGCGCACTTGCCAGCGTGCAGCGTGAGAACACCCCAGCTGGGCTGCATGCAGCCGTCAGGACAAGCTGCGAGGTTCCCAGCCTCCCTGCCAGCCCCGACCCAGCACCGCCGCCTCCCAGCTGTCGCCCGGCAACCACAGCTGAGTGGGGCGAAGGGCTGAGCCCGGACTGCGGGGTCTTGGGAAAGGAGGGTTTGTGAGCCTGGATTCCTAGATCTTAAGACGTGCGATGGTTTGCGGCAGTAACTAGGCAGGCAAAGGGTTATTTTGAAGAGGGGGTTTGAGGCGGGGAGAGCAGAAGCCCCCTCTTCTCGGGGGTTCCAGCTGTCCCCCCTCCTCCCCAGCCACGCAGGAGCCCTCTTCCTGACCTGTAGGCTCAGAGGAGCCCCGAGCCCCGCCTCCTCAGGGCGCAGAAACTAGCGATGCCCCAGGGGTTCCCATTTATAGCTCGATTTCCACTCAGCGCGGTCCCTCCAGGACCTGGGCTGAGCAACTTTCTTCCACTCCCTCCCCTCACTTCTCCTCACCCCCGTGCCCCTGCAACCCCGGCAGGGTGCAGGTGTCCAACCCAGCCGAAACCCCCTCCTTCGATCCAGGTGTTCCGGCTCCCAGATCCCAATAGGGGTGGGGCACCCGCCCAAGAGGAAAGCCCTACTCCTCGGCCTTTTGGTCGCGGAGTTTCTTAATGGAAAGAGGGCGGGGCGCGCCGGTGCCTAGGCGAATGAGATCAGACCCAGCCGGGGTCTCAGAGATGCAGCGAGCGGGATTCGCCTGCGTTTCAGAGCGTCGGAGCCAGCGGCTGAGCAGATTTGGGAAACTCCAGGCCAGGGACAAGGGTGCGCCTCGCCTGGGGTGAATGAAGAGTCGGGCTCGAAGAAGGTTCCAGGCTTGAGTGGTGGGAGGTGTGCTGTCCAGGAAGCAGTTGGCAAGGAAGGCAGTGCTACAGCAAGTCTGCTGCATCTTGGGGGACACACACTCAGTATGCTGGTCCCCGCCCTCCTCGTCCTCTTATTCTGCCTCAGAGCGCGTGCAGGTACCTCGAAGGGCGGGGGAGGCGGTAAATACGGGGAGGGTTGCTTGCCATTTCCCGCTTTTACTGGAGTGAATGGGGCTGAGGGCTGGGACTCCTGGATCTGAGGGAGCAGAAGTCTGGGAGCCTGGCTTCTGGGTCTGCGGGAAGAGGTGTTTGGGGACTGAACTCCCGGGTTCTGAATGAGAGAACTCTTGAACATGCTATACTCAGCTCTGCTCCCTTCTTCTCCATTCTCCTAGGCCTGTCACCCCACTTCCTGCAACAGCCGGAGGACCTGGTGGTCCTGCTAGGGGACGAGGCCCGGCTGCCCTGTGCCCTGGGCACATACTCGGGAGTGGTCCAGTGGACTAAGGATGGGCTGGCTCTAGGGGGTGAGAGGGACCTGCCAGGTGAGGCTGTTCTCAGTTCTCAGGGAGGGGCTGGGCTTAGGCTGTAACTGAAGTATCTATTTTGACATTTTCAAGTTTGGAAAATTAATGGGCTCAGGTAAACATTTGGGTGTCCTAAAAAATTTTGTTGTTGTTGATAGTCACCCGAGGATACTTTTTCATTGATTTTTAGAGAGTGGAAGGGAGACAGAGAGGGGGAGAGAGAGAGAAATATCAATTGGTCGTCTCTGGAATGGGCCCCTGCTTGGGTGGGGGATCAAACCTGCAACCCAGGTACATGCCCTTGACCAGGAGTTGAACCTGTGACCTTTCGGTCTGACACTCTAACCACGCCAGCCAGGGCTGTCTTGAACTTTCAGTTTATACTTTGGGGATGATCCATGGGGTTTGAAGATTTTAATTTGTATTGTAAAATATTACATAAATACAGAAAAGCATATAAAACATAAGTAGAAGATTTGCCAAGTAACTATAAAGTAGACACTCACGTAACCATTACTCAAGTCCAGAGCCCTTCTTATTCCTTTCCCCTATCATAACTCCCTCCCTCTTTACCCCAGGGGTAGCATCTAATCTGCCTTTTATGGCAATTGTTTTCTGACTTTTTTCTCTCTGAATTTATCACCCCCCCAAGTTTGAAGTGACTCTGAACTGGGAGAGGGTTAGTGTCTCCCTAGCTCAGCACCCACTTTTGGGATGGGAACAGGAACTCAGAACAGTGGTGTGACTGCCTCTTTCTTGATTCCAGGGTGGTCCAGGTACTGGATATCAGGGGATGCAGCCAGAGGCCAGCACGACCTTCACATTAGGCCTGTGGAACTAGAGGATCAAGCGGCATATGAGTGTCAGGCTACACAGGCAGGCCTCCGCTCTCGACCAGCCCAGTTGCATGTGCTGGGTGAGGGTCCAGCCCACTCATCTCCCCAGGGGTGCCCAGAGGGATAGCCAGTCCTAGCTGGGAGTATCAGAGTCCAGGGAGCACAGAGGAGTGGTCAAATAGAGCTGGGAAGATCAGGGTCTCTGGGCCCAGAATCCAGCTCTGACCCCAGATCCATCCACAGTGCCCCCAGAAGCCCCTCAGGTGCTGGGCAGCCCCTCTGTGTCTCTGGTTGCTGGGGTTCCTGCAAATCTGACCTGTCGGAGCCGTGGGGATGCCCGCCCTACCCCTGAGCTGCTGTGGTTTCGAGATGAGGTCCAGCTGGATGGGGCTACCTCCTATCAGGTCAGATGCAAGTCTCTGTGCCAGCCCTTGTTTATTCAGGGAAATGTGAGTGTTCACTAAGACTACAGGCTCATCCAGAGAAGAAAAGGGCATGGGAGGGCAGGGGTTAAAGGGTTGGGACCCTTGGTGTATGATTAAGGGTGAGGACTCTAGGTCTGGACTACCTGGCTCCATCACTTCTTAGTTGATTGATCTTGAGTAAGTAATTAACTTAACCTCTTCTGTCCCTCAGTTTTCTTATCTGTACAATGAGGATAATAGTATGTACCTCATAGGGCAGTGATGGCGAACCTATGACACGCGTGTCAGAGGTGACACGCGAACTCATTTTTTTGGTTGATTTTTCTTTGTTAAATGGCATTTAAATATGTAAAATAAATATCAAAAATATAAATCTTTGTTTTACTATGGTTGCAAATATCAAAAAATTTCTATATGTGACACGGCACCAAAGTTAGGGTTTTTCAAAATGCTGACACTCCGAGCTCAAAAGGTTCGCCATCACTGTCATGGGGTAATTGTGAGGATTAAATAAAGCAATACTCCCTGTGCCCAGAACAATGTCATGGGGTAATTGCGAGGATTAAATAAAGCAATACTTCTTCTAAGTGCTTAGAAGAGAGCCTGACACATAGTAAGCACTGTATTAGGGGTAGATAAAATCATTATTATTATTAATAACCTCCAGACCCTGCTGAAGAAAGGGACCATCGAGTCCGTGGAGAGCATCTTATCCTTTACCCCTTCCAGCCATGATGATGGAGCCACCTTGGTCTGCCGGGCCCGAAGCCAGGCCCTGCCTGCGGGAAAGGACACAGCTATCACACTGAGCCTGCAATGTAAGTGCATTGGACGCTGGTCCCTGAGCCTGGAGTCCTTGGTGAAATAGGGGCCTGGGACCTGAACTCCAGGGTATGAGGAAGGAGGGAGCTGTGTCTGTAGTTCCTGAGGGAATACAGAACTGGAGGCCTGCCTGGACTCCTAGCTCAAAGGGAAGAGGGAACTGGAGATCCACACCACTGGGGTGGAGGGGTTGGGAGTTGGACTCCTAGGTCATCAATGAAGGTCCTTGACCATTGCTGACTATTGGCCCACCTCCACAGACTCCCCAGTGGTGACTCTGTCTGCAGAACCACAGACTGTGCAGGAGGGAGAGAAGGTCACTTTCCTATGCCAGGCCAGGGCCCAGCCTCCTGTGACGGGCTATCGGTGAGGATGATCACCTCTCCCAAGCCCAAAGCACTAGCTTGGAAAGGGGTGGAGCTGGGACATGAGTAGGTGAGCCTGGGGAGCAGAGACAATACTAACAATCCCACTACCTCCACAGGTGGGCAAAAGGGGGCTCCCCAGTGCTGGGGGCCCGAGGACCATTGTTGGAAGTGGTGGCCGACGCCTCATTCCTAACTGCGCCAGTGTCCTGCGAAGTCAGCAACGCCGTGGGTAGTGCCAACCGCAGCACCGCACTGGATGTACAGTGTGAGCCAGGGCAGGACCATGGATGTGGGCAAAGTGGGGCCTGCTGAAATGGGCAGGTGGGGCGGGGGGTGTGGAGGATTGAGTGGGGCATGGCTGTGATGGGCTGTGGAAGGTGGGTGGGGGGGACATAAAATGTAGGCAGAGTTTGACTGTGCTGGGTCAGTGCCAAATTGGAGCAGGGACAGGGGCAGGGCGGGGCAGGGCATGTAAGCAGGGTTGTGGACCAGGGGCCTATACTTTCGCCCTTGAGGTTGCCATTTCTTTCTTTCTTCCTTCCTTCCTTCCTTCCTTCCTTCCTTCCTTCCTTCCTTCCTTCCTTCCTTCCTTCCTTCCTTCCTTCCTTCCTTTCTTTCTTCTCTTAATAATAATTCTTTTTTTCTTTAAATATATTTTAATTGACTTCAGAGAGGAAGGGAGAGGGAGAGAGAGAGAGAGAGAAAGATAGAACCATTAATGATGAGAGATAATCATCAATTGGCTGCTTCTTGCATGCCCCCCACTGGGATCGAGCCCACAACCCGGGCACGTGTTCTGACCTGGAATCGAACTGTGACCTCCTAGTCCGTAGGGAGGGCTGGGCTGGCCAGGTTGCCAAATCTGAGTGGCTGACCCCAGGTCAGAAGTTGCAGCCCTCCCGGTCATGTGACCTTATCTTTCCTCTAGTCGGGCCGATTCTACAGGCAAAGCCGGAGCCTATGTCCGTAGACCAGGGGGAAGAAGCTTCCTTTAGCTGTGCCTGGCACGGGAACCCGCTCCCACGGGTGACCTGGACCCGCCATGGGGGTGCACAGGTAAGGCCGTGTCTGGGGCTAGTACTGCTGGCAGGCAGTGGACGGAGCTTCCTCCCAAGGTTCTGCCCCTGATGCCCCTTCATATCCCAGGTGCTGGGCTACGGGCCCACGCTGCGTCTTCCCTCGGTGGGGCCAGAGGATGCAGGCGACTATGTGTGCAGGGCCGAGGCAGGGCTCTCCGGCCTGGGGGGCGGCGCTGCAGAGGCTAGGCTGACTGTGAACGGTGAGAAAACGGTGCTTCCTAAAGGACTGGGATGGGCAGAGCGGACGAAATGGGTGTGGCCTCCAGAGTGAAAGCTCGATAGAGGCGGGCCTGGGGTCCCAGTGGGATGTGGTGAAGGCGAGTCTCCGCGGGGCTTGGAGTTTGTTGAGGGGCGTGGCCTGGTTGGCTGGGGTTGGAGTGCCTGGCCTGGCCTTATCGAAACAGACTTTGGTTGGGAGGGTGGGGCCTCTCCTCTGATTGAACCACAATCTCCAAACAAGCTCCCCCAGTAGTGACCGCCCTGCATTCATCGACTGCCTTTCTGAGGGGCCCCGCCCGCCTCCAGTGTCTAGTCTTCGCCTCCCCCGCCCCAGAAGCCGTGGTAAGGAAATGTCCTTGCTTTCATGACCCACTGAGCTATGACCCACCCAGCCAGACTCCCACAACTGCATGACTACCTCTGACTCTCCCAACACCCTGGCTGTTTCCCTCCCTCCTCCCCAGTCTCCTCTGATCTCCTTTTGTGTCCCAAGGTCTGGTCTTGGGATGAGGGCTTCCTGGAGAAGGGTTCCCGGGGTCGGTTCCTGGTGGAGACGTTCCCAGCCCCGGAGGGCCGAGTTGGACAGGGTCCAGGCCTGATTTCTGTGCTACACATTTCGGGAACCCAGGAGTCTGACTTTAGCCGGGGCTTCAACTGCAGTGCTCGTAACCGGTTGGGTGAGGGAGATACCTGGATCAGCCTGGGCCGTAGAGGTGAGACCTGAAGCCTGAAGACCCCAACCCCCAAAGGCTACAATTCACAAACCGAGGACCTCCAAATGCAAAGACCCCTAAACCCTTAGAGCCTCAAAACTATAAGTCCTTTGAATCCTGAGACACCCCCAAAATAAATGACCTCAAATACAGAATCCTAAACGGAGACACCCCTCACATTCTGGTGCCCCCAAAATGGGAATCTCCAAAGTTAAAATCCCTCAAATTCTAAGACTCCCTAAAGCCAGGGAGTTTACTTGTGAAACCCCAATTTCATAAGCCCTTAACCCCAGGGTATTATAAATCTTGGGTATCTCCAAATCTGGCAACTTTTGAACCCAGAGACCCCAACCCAAGCCCTAGTCCTGTTCCCCAGTTCCTCCTCAGACCACCCCTCTTCTCCTTGCAGATGTGCTGCCTACTATGCGGATTGTGGCTGGGGTGGCCTCCTTGGCCACGACTCTCATTATAGTCATCACTGGGGTGGCCCTCTGCTGCTGGTGCCAAGGCAAGGGTTAGTACCAGAGCTCTACTCCAACCCCCTCAACCCCTCCCCCCCCCTGCCAAACACACACACACACACACACACACACACACACACACACACACACTTGCCCTGCTCACTGACAGGTCCTCAAATACAGAATCCTAAAAGCCTGGCCTTGGGACCTGGCCCCAGTGCTGCCTCTCTAGCCCCTGGTGGAAATTGGTTCACCTTCAGGACCTGGTTCCTTCCTGAAGCCCTAACTCCACTTCCTCAAGGTCAATTACTACTTGCCCTCCCAGACCAGGGCTCTCAGTGGTTTCTAACCTTCTAACCTAATCTTCCCAGTCCTCTCTCTTCCTGCTCATTGGTCTCCACAAACTGTGACCCTACCCCATTGCTTATCTCTGCCTCCGTCCTCCCACCCTCACCCACTGTCCTTGGCCTCAGCCTCTTTCTCCAAGCAAAAGAACCGGGTTCGCATTCCAGGCAGCAGCCATGGTTCCAGTTTGCGGGGCCCGGAGGAAGAGGAGACAGGCAGCAGTGAGGACCAGGTAGGAAGCCAGGGTCCCCAGACCTAATTGTACCTCTAGACCCAAATTGTAACCTAGTCCTAACTGGGCCCCTAAACTCAAATTGGGCCCTAGTCCCAACATTGACCCCAGATCCAAATGTCCCCCAGATTCAAATATGCCCCTGACCAAGTTATTCCCTAGATTCAATATGTCCCCAGCGCCCTTTGTTTTCCTGAGCCTAGAGTCTAGACCCCGGCTCAGGTAGGAGGATCCTGTGGCCACTCCCTCTCACTAAGCACCCTACTCCAGGGCCCCATCATGCACATGGACAGCAGTGACCTGGTTCTGGATGAAGAGGGGGCTCTGGAGACTAAGGTGAATGTTGGAAGGGAAAGGACTCCCTTCTCTGTGTCTCCAACGCTTTCACTACTTCTGTCCCTTCCTTTTTTATTCTGTTGCCCACAGAGCAGGGATCTAGCCCCCTCTGTCCTCTTTCTCATGCCTCCTGGGCTGTCTCACCCACCTCCACATTCTCCGTTTGCTATCTGCTATCTCTGCCCACATATGTGTCCTAGCCTTGTACTCCATCTTTAGCTCCAGATCAGGGTTCCCTCTGTCTGTGCTTTCCCTATCATACTCATGTTTCAGGCCTCCTGGTTGCCTCACCTTGGTTGCCTCCCTAGGCCCCTTTCACTTACCAGGTCCCACACTTGCCTCACATCCCCAGACTTGCCCCACCTTTAGGGTCCCTTTTCTTTCTCCTCTGTACCTGGCAAATGCTATTCCGCTATTCTCTTGGCCTAAACCCCTCCTAACTTCCTTCCCATACCTACCTAATTCTCTCCTTCAATTCCTCTAGTCTCAATTCATACATTTCTGGTTCTACAAAATCTTTCCTTCCTTCCTTCCTTCCTTCCTTCCTTCCTTCCTTCCTTCCTTCCTTCCTTCCTTCCTTCCTTCCTTCCTCCCCTCCCAGCTCTGATCATTCTGTCCATGTTTCGCCTCTCACAGCCAGGACCACTCTGATCTGGGCTTCTCCATCACAGCCTGATCTCTGTGCTGAAGGTTCCCCCATCACAATCCCAATCATCTTGCCTGTGCTTCTCCATAAAGTCCCATCATCACAGTCCCAGCCACTCTGCCTTACTTCCCCCAGTACAGTGCTGACTCCTTTGGGCTCTGTCTGGTTATCTGTCACTTCTCCTTTGGCCTAGTATCTCCATGAGGACAGGGCCAGGTCTATCCAGCAGCTGCACAGGGCATGACACAAAATCAAAGCCATGGGGCTGTTGGGCAGATGTGTGAATAGATATCTTGGTCTCAATCTCTCTCTCTCGCTCCCTCTGCACCTCCTTCCACACCACCATCCCTCAGCAGGCCTATATCCTTCTGTCTCTGTCTCTTTCTGCCCATCTCTTTCTGTTCTTTTCTCTCTTGTCACTGTGTTTGTCTTACTTTGTCTTCCTACCAGTCTATACATCTGTCTCTCTGTCTCTGCCTGCTCCTCTTTCTATCTTTTGCCTCTCACTAGGTCTGACTCAATCTCCATCAGTGGTCCTCACTCCCCTATACCTTCACATACTCACAAATCTCATTTGTCTCCTCAGGACCCAACCAACGGTTACTACAAGGTCCAAGGAGTCAGTGTGAGCCTGAGCCTTGGCAAAACCCCTGGAGATGGCCTCTTCCTGCCACCCTCTCCCACCCTTGGACCTCTGGGTACCCCTCCTTTCTATGACTTCAACTCACACCTAGGCATGCCTCCCCCCTGCAAACTGTATAGAGCCCAGGCAGGTTATCTCACCACACCCCATTCTCGAGCTTTTACCAGCTACATCAAACCCACATCCTTTGGACCCCCAGATATGGACCCCAGGACTCCCCCCTTCCCATATGCTTCCTTCCCCACACCCAGCCACTCTCGTCTCCAAACGCATGTGTAGCATCTCTCCAACTCAAAAGTGCTGGGATCTTCAACTTGCCATAACAGATTGTCCTGATTTCTAAAGAACCAGAACAAGTTAGCGAACCTACTCCTCCAAAACTAAACATTGAGGAGAGTGATAGATCATTACTATTGCCTAGGTTATTGATGGACAATTTGCTCAGCCAAAGGGGATGCCCTAAGTGGGAGCAAGATGGCCACTATGTCCACCTATTCCCCTGTATAAAAGAGATTCAAGATGTCAAATGGTCCCTTCACAGAGGAATAGAGATGGGGTGATGGGAGTTAGAGGCAGATGTAGAAGTTGTTCCCAGACGCTGAAGGAAGATATTTCAAGATGACCACTTGCATTGAGAAGAAAGATAACATAGGGAGATTAAGATGGAGCCCAGCTGGTTTGGCTCAGTGGATAGAGTGTCAGTCTGAAGACTAAAGGGTCCCAGGTTCAGTTTCAGTCAAGGGCACATGCCCGGGTTGCAGGCTTGATCCCCAGTAGGGGATGTGCAGGAGGCAGCCTATCAATGATTCTCTCTCATTATTAATGTTTCTATCTCTCCCTCTCCTTTCCTCTCTGAAATCAATAAAGATATATTAAAAAAAAAAAAAAAAGATAGAGGCCTGACCAGGTCCTGTCCTGGCTCTCCGTGAGGCACACGTTGCTTGGCCAACGGAAGTGAAGCCAAGATGGCAGTTCACTCCTTGGGAACCCAAGATAGACACCATCTTGATCCCTTCCACCTTCCTTAAAGGCCTGGAAGAATTGGGTCCAAGGAGTGAGGACAGGCTGAGATTGTCACTGGAGGGGGTGGAGGTGGAATCTGGGGATGAGAAGATATATGTTTAATTTAAAAAATTAAAATTTGTCTTTAGGATTCTCTTGGCATTAAGGCCCTTCCTCTACCCTAGGCTCTGAAGTGACTCTAGGAGCAAAACCAGGAGCCACACCTAAGCCCCTTGCTACCCGCTTAATGCTTTGGGCTCTTTTAATATACATCTACACAAACATACATGCACAGATGCACACACATGACAGGGCTACTCCACTGGGCTTGGGGAAGACAGGATTCTACACTGTCATTGCAAGAGACAAAGCAGTAAGCCCTGAAGGGGAGGCTGAGAGGGAGAGGCTAGAGGTGGGGAATTAGAAATTCCCTGGTCCTTAGAGCAAAGATTGTCCTGAGGTGCTGAGTACCTGACTTGTGTCATCTTTTAAAAGGGGGCCTGGGAACTTCGTGTCATGGATCCTTGAGCAAGGAATTAAAGTTCCATACAGCTGAGAGCCTTGGGAAGCAGAGCAGAAGGCCTGGGACTCTTGGGTCTTAGGGGGAAAGGGCTGGCGGCTTGGTCTCTGGTTCTGATAGGAAAGGTTCCTGGGGCCCAGACTCCTGAATCTGAGGAAGAAGAGGACCGGGTGGCAACTGCTGTGTTCTTGATTGGGGAAATTTTGGAGGACTACATTCTGGCAACTCAAGAGAAGAAATTTGGTTGGGGTTGGGAGCAGGGTGAGGAGGTGGGTGTTGTCTTCCATGCTGATAATTCCTGGAAGAGAAGGAAGCTGATTTGTGAGTGTCTGAGTCCGAAGAAGGACACAAAATCCATAACCCAGAGCCCATGACCCAGACCTCCGGCTAGATCCTGGCATGGGGTGGAACACCTGGAATCTTAAGGGAGTGGGGGCTTGACGCAGGCTCCCACGTGGCGTTGGGGAGCTGCTCCTGCCTGCGCAGAGCGGGCACGCTATTGTCCTGGCCAGGAAGGCGGGGCCGGCGTGGGGCGGGGCTGGAGGCGCCGGCGCAGCCAAGGGGCGGCGGGAGGAGGTGGCTGTGGCGCTGGGAGCTCCTGTCACCGCTGGGGCCGGGCCGGGCTGGGCGGGAGAGCTGGGGACGTGAGGGCGTGAGAGCCCAGACATGGGGCACATAAGCCCCGCCATTCTCGGTCTGGGCCGCCGCCGGGCCCCGCCGCCGCTGCCGCTGTTGCTGCCACTATTGCTGCTGCTTCTGCGCGCGCAGCTCGCCGTCGGGAGCCTGGCCGGTGGGAGCCCCGGCGCGGCGGAGGTGAGGACTGGGGGTTGGGGGAAGGGGCGGGACCCGGCCTCGACCCGACGCGGACGTGTCCAGGGCGGAAAGTGCAGTCTTTCCAGCCAGGTGGACCCCCCCGGGTCCCCTAATGGCGCTAGACATTCACTAACCCAGGAGTCCAGGCCCCAACCTCCCATCTTGTGTCGTCCCAGCCACCCCCCGCCCCCAGCATAGGAACTGACTTTCCCAGAGCTCCTGGTCCCAGAAATCCAGCCCCTCAGATCCTCTCGACCTAAGCGACTCAGCCCCAGCCCCTGCCCACCTGAACATATGACCCACCAAGCAATAAGGCACTTAGATCCAAGAATCTGGGTCCCTTTTCATCCTCTGGGCCCTCCCAGGACCCAGGAGTTTAGGCCTCCAGCCACCGCTCTCCAGCCCTCAAGGGTTGGTGTCCAGGCCTGCAGCGTCTGAAGCCAGGCCTTGTCTTCATCTTTGCACCCAAGAATGGGAGCCTGAGCTAGGGATGGAGGGAGGAGGGGCCAGAACGTCTGGGTTCTGACCTCCTCCCCAGCGATTCAGGTTTAACCCCTTTTGTCTCTAGCGCGGCTGCGCCGGGGTGGGCGTGAGTTTGACTCAGCCACCTCCAAGGCGCGAGAATCCTGGGGGACCCGGGTCGCCATAGCAACAGGAGAGCTGGGGCGCCCCGCCCAGTAGTAACTGTATCCCGGGAAACGGTACCTCTACCGAGGCGGGTGCTCGGTGCTTGGTGAAGGGGCTGGTTCTGGGGTCTAAACCTCTGAGTCCTAGAAAGCGAAGGACCCAGGGACCAGCGTGCCGACGTCCCCCGGCCCTCACTGACCCCTTCGCCCACACACCCAGGCCCGGGGGTCCGCTCAGGTGGCTGGACTATGCGGGCGCCCAGCCCTTCATCGGGACCTGCGCACGGGCCGCTGGGAACCAGACGCACAGCTGTCGCGGCGCTGTCTCCGGGACCCGCAGCGCGCGCTGGAGTACTGCCGACAGGTGGGCGCGCCGCCGCGAGGGGCGAAGGCGGCCGGCGATGGGCGCGGTCTAGCCAGACTGGTGTGGGTTTTTGTTGTTGTTGTTGTTTGTTTGTTTGTTTCCCACCCAGACTCCTAAGGCCAGGAGACCAGGGATCTAAGAAGGCTAGGCAGCCAGGGGGCGTGGCCAGAGGCGAAGTTAGATAGGGCGGGACCTGTTTTTAAGAAAAGGTCACAAAACAAAACAAAAAAGAAAAGAGAGAAACTAGGTCAGGAAAGAGGAGAACCGTGCAAAGTCCGGCTAAGGAAGGTGACCCAGTGAAGTGGTGGGCTCCTTAAAGAGCAGGTGTATAGGGAGGCGTGGCCAAAGGAGAGGGTAGTCTGACAAAAAGTCCCTAGGGACCTAGAAGATAGGAAAAGGGGTGGAGCCCAATTAAAAAGTGGAAAGCTAGGAGGCGTGGCTATGAAAGGAAGGGCTATTACAAAGAGAAGGGACACTGAGAAGTCTAACGGGGAAAGAGCGAGGCTTAAAGGTTGGTGGAATCTACGGAGAGATTAACCTGATTGGGGAAGGGCGGCAATGTGACCAGAAGAGAGGTGGGCGTAGAAAAATTGAGTTTGTGGGTATATGGAGAGACCTTTGAAAAGGAACTGGCCAGGTAAAGGGGAGAGGCCTAAGGATAGCGGGGTGCGGGGAAGAGAGAGGGAGGGGTAAGGGGGAGTTACTAGGGGCGTGGCCAATGGGCCTACGGGACTTAGATATCTAAGACGGATTTTATGAAGAAGCAGGGCCTAAGGAGAAGAATGCCTTATGAACACTGGAGTCTTGAAAAGGGACATGGCCAGAAGAGAAGCGTGACTGGTTGGGTTCTAACAGTGGGTTGATTGCCCCACCCGGTGCCCACAGATGTACCCGGAGCTGCAGATTGCACGTGTGGAACAGGCGGCGCAGGCCATCCCCATGGAGCGCTGGTGCGGAGGTGCCCAGGGTGGCCGCTGTACCCACCCTCACCACCAGGTTGTGCCTTTCCGCTGCCTGCGTGAGTCATAGGCTGGGGGAGGGAAATGGAGGTGGGAGTCTGAGGGGGAGATCCTGGGCCCTGGTCTCAAGGGTCACATTAGAGAGCTAGATGCTTGAGTCCTGAGGGGGGTAGAGAAGCCTCTGAGGATAATAAACCTGGATTCTGAGGAGGGTAAGGCTAGTGGCTATGAGAGGATCTCACTCTGGTGCCCCCATTCCCCAGCGGGTGAATTCGTGAGTGAGGCCCTGCTGGTGCCCGAAGGCTGCCGGTTCTTGCATCAGGAGCGCATGGACCAGTGTGAGAGTTCAACCCGGAGGCATCAGGAAGCACAGGAGGTCAGGACCCTGGCACATTCATCCTCACACCCAGAACACCCCCCTCCTGCAGAACCCAAGAGTCTGGGCCTCTGCCCCCTCTTCCCATCAGGACAGAACCAGTAATTCAGGCTCCCAGCCCCATCAGCCTCCATCACTCAGGCATCCAGGCCCCCCTCGTTTACCCTCTCCTACCCCACAATCCTGGTATCTGGACCCACTCTTCCTACAGGCCTGCAGCTCCCAGGGCCTCATCCTGCATGGCTCGGGCATGCTTTTGCCCTGTGGCATGGATCGGTTCCGAGGTGTGGAGTATGTGTGCTGCCCCCCTCCAGTGACCCCTGACCCATCTAGGACAGAAGTTGGGTGAGTGAGAGGGAATCTTCCCTGCCCATCCCAAGGCTTCTTGAGGCAGGAGTTGGAAGCCTGGGGCCTGGACCCAGGTTCTTATTGCCTTGTGTCTTCTGCTCCCTCAGCGACTCCTCCACCAGGTCCTGGCCCCCGGGGAGCAGAATAGAGGGGGATGAGGATGAGAAAGAGGAGGAATCCTTCCTACAGCCAGTAGACGATTACTTTGTGGAGCCCCTACAGGCTGAAGAGGAAGAAGAGGAGGAAAGAGTCCCACCTTCAAGCTCCCATCTTCCTGCAGGGGTCAGCAAAGGTGAGGCCATTTCTGAAGGGAGGCTGATTTGGGGAGTCTTGGTGTAGGAACATCTTTGGGAGGGACCAATAGGAGAGGGGTCTGCTTGGAAGGAATGGAAGGGATGAGAGCAGTTTTGGATAAAGTAGAGGTGGAAGGCCTGGCCTGTGAAGGGTGGTTGGAGGTACCTGGAAGTGAAGGAGCCATTGGTAAATCTAAGGGTTATTTTGGGTTAGAGGATGGTGTAATGGATTCCTAAACTTTGCAAGAACGTTCAGAACTGTTGCCTAGTTCTGAACTGCATTTCCCATGATGCTAGGCAGAAGCTATGGCTAAAGTGGACACATGGTGGTTTCCAGTGCACTCTAGGAAATGTAGTTCTCTGGGTAGAAAAGGTGATCTGGAGATGGGGTTCAGGCTGACCATCTGATTCCTGGCATTGCAGTGACTTCCACCCCGAGGCCCACAGATGGTGTGGATGTGTACTTTGGCATGCCTGGAGAGATCAGTGAGCACGAGGGTTTCCTACGGGCCAAGATGGACCTGGAGGAGCGAAGGATGCGCCAGATTAATGAGGTAATGATAGTGGGGGTCCCTGGATCACCCATAACATAGAGCTCCATAAATATAAGGAAATTTCTTGAGGACAAGTTGGGACTATTTCCAAAAGCTCCCCACACCCCTGTCAATTCCTAGTCCTCAGTGCCACCCCTAAAATGACCAGGGATCCCTAACCCATAGAATCCCATTGAGATGCCAACAGATTCTAAGGAAACTCTGGGGGATGGTACTCTTCCACCTTAAATTTCTTCTGAGTCTTCTCTGTTGGGAACCCAAGAACCAATGGGACTTAAGGGATCTATCTGGAGCCTCCAAAGTCTTGAAGAAGGATTGGGGAACTCACTGGGTGGAGCAGGGTGGATTATATAATCCTGAAGTTCCCCTGCTCCCAGGTGATGCGTGAATGGGCCATGGCGGACAACCAGTCCAAGAATCTGCCTAAAGCTGACAGACAGGCCCTAAATGAGGTAGGACAACTTCCAGTGGGGCACATCCAGTCTCAGCCTGGCTTAGGCCTTGTCCCACCAGCCTCATCCAGTTCCACCCCTTCCTACTTATATCAGCCTCTCTTTGCCCCACCCCTACATTTAGCTCCGCCCCTCTTGGCCTATGTTGGACCTGACATTGTTCTTCTCTGATTTGCCATGTTTTGCCCTGTTTTAACCTGTCTTATCTCTGAGGACTGGCTCTGGAGTCCTCTCCCATGCTGACCCCTCAGGTCCAGCAGATCCTCTCAGCCTCTTGGATGCATTCCGGTCCCTGTTAGGCCATGCCCCCTGACTTTGGTCCTACCCCTCTAATCTCATTTTTACTCAATCCCTCCTCAGTAGGCCAGCCTCATGTTCTCCATCCCACCTCTTCCAACTTCACCTTGGTACAGACCTACTTCCTATAGTCCCCACTCAGGTTAGCTCTATTCCTTGACTCTTGCTCCCTTACCCACCTTAGTCTCATTTAGGCACAGTCTGTCTTTAGTTTGCCCTACCCAGGCCTAGAGCTCTACCTTTATTAAAATACTTGCTCCCTTTGATCTTAACGTAGGCCAACTCTGTTCCTAGATTGTTCATTCCCAGTAGTTTACACCTCCAGCTTGGCTCCCAGTAGGCCTAGTCCTACCCTATATCCCCACCCTTTCCAGTCAGTGTCCTGTGATCTAGTCCCAACCCCAGGTTGACTCTGCCCAGACCTAGATCCACTGCACCCACCCTGCTTGGCCCTATAGCCCTGCCTTTCCAGAATGCCACTGACCTAGGCTTTCACCCATATTTACCTCTGCTGATCTTGTGTCCACCCCTTTGATAGCACTTTCAGTCCATTCTGCAGACCCTGGAGGAACAGGTGTCTGGTGAGCGACAGCGCCTGGTGGAGACCCATGCCACCCGAGTCATCGCCCTAATCAACGACCAACGCCGGGCTGCCTTGGAAGGTTTCCTGGCAGCACTGCAGGGAGATCCGCCTCAGGTGTGGGAGCGCGGGGGCAGAGGGCAGAGGATGGAAAGGGCTGGGGCAGGCCTAGGCAGCCTTCATCCCTTCCACAGCCAGAGCGTGTCCTGCTGGCCCTGCGGCGCTATCTGCGTGCCGAGCAGAAGGAGCAAAGGCACACACTGCGACACTACCAGCATGTGGCTGCCGTGGAGCCTGAGAAGGCCCAGCAGATGAGCTTCCAGGTGCTCAGATTCTTCTCACTCTCTAATACCCTGCTATCCCTGAGACCCATACCTCAGGCTTTTTCTTGTCCCTCAGGCCCTCTTTCTGTCTCTTGGGCCACCTTCTATCCTGGAACCCCTCTTTTGTGCCTTGGAACCTTTTCCGGTCCCTTGGATCCTGTATCTTTGACACCCTTCTTGTCCCTTGGATTTCCTCTTCCTTTCCTAGAATCCCCTTCCTGTGCCTTGAACCCTGTTCTTGTCCTTCTATTCTTCTTTCTCCCTAACCCTACTTGTTTTCCCTGGAACCCCTGTTCTGTGCCTTCAGATCCTAATTTCTGTTTCTTGGATGTTCTCTTCCTGCTCTTGAACTCCAAGACTTGCCCTTGAACCACATCATTTCCATATGACACTCCAATGCTACTTCCTTTTCTGCACCTCCCTCAAGCCTCACTTTCTATTTCTCAGATCCTACTTTCTGCCCCTCCAACCCACTTGCCTCCATTTCCTATCTTCTATACCACCACATTCCTTGTTTCCTATACTTACCATTGTCTCCTGTGCCCCACTTTTCCTAGCAATTACTCCTTTCCCTTCCACCTTAGTTCTTTTTCCAAGCCTCTCACTTCCTGTCTTCTATACATCTTTTCATTTTCTTTGTATTCTGCTTCTCCTCCTTCAATTCCTTCTTCTTATGGCCCGTTCCTGGCCCTTGTACGCTACTTCTGTATATTGTATGTACTACTTTTCCCTTGAATTCTATTGCTCTTCCTTCACCCTACCTCAGTTTCCCCATTTCTAGCTCACATTTCTCAGTTCATCCTTCATATTCACTCCCCCACAGGTGCAGACCCACCTTCAAGTAATTGAGGAAAGGATGAATCAGAGCCTGGGGCTGCTTGATCGGAACCCCCATCTGGCTCAGGAGCTGCGGCCCCAGATCCGTGAGTACCTATGACCCCTGCTTCCCATTCCAGATCTCTAAGGGCAGATCCTGACCCCCAATCTTTGACACACACACACACACACACACACACACTTTAGTTATCCCTGTGTAACAAACACCAGAACTTAAATTAACCATCTTCTTTGTTCATGATTCTGCCGTCTGGTCTGGGTTCTACTGGGTGCTTCTTGTTAGTAGTCAAGCATGTAGCTACATTCAGCTAGCAGATCAGCTAGGAGCTGGAACTTTGGCACAACTGGGCCTCTCTACCTCTCCATGTAGGCTCAAAGCCTCTCTTCTCCAGAGAGACCCTCCGTGTTGTCTGTACACAGGGTGCCTGGACTTCCTAATGGTGGTTCAGGCTCCCAAACATGAAAGTGGAAGCTGCCAGGTCTTCTAAGACATGGGCCCACATTCTGTTGGTTAAAGCAAGTTACAACCCCAGTCCTGATCCAAGGGGAAGAGCCTACACAAGAACAGGAATACCAGACAGTGTGACTTATCACAGCCCCCAGATCTATTGTGACTTCCTTTGCAGTCCCACATCTAACGGTAATTTCCCTGCTCTTTAAGCCCGTTGCACCTCCAGCCTCTATCCTCCCTGCCAGGGTTGCCTCCTACCAGCTCCCCTCTTTCCCAGGTCACACTTATGGCAACCCCCAGTCACTTTGTATATGGTGTGTGTGTGTGTGTGTGTGTGTGTGTGTGTGTGTGTGTGATGTCCCTATGCTCACAACCCTCAACCACCTTTTTATGTGTTCCCCTCAGAGGAATTCCTCCACTCTGAACACCTGAGTCCCAGTGAATTGGAAATCCCTGTCCTCGGGAATAGCAGTGAGGACAAGGGTGGGCTGCAGCCTCTGGATTCCAATGATGGTGAGATAACCCAACTATAGATAACCTCAGACTTTGGGAGACAGGCCCTCAACCTAATTTCTAATCTCCCAAGTCTGGGGGTGTCTCAGCTACCACAGTGAGTGGGAGAGAATGGGGAGGAATGTCTAAGGTTCTGTAGAATCTTTGATCCTCCTGCCTTGGACCCTGGGAGGGTATTTCTCCATCCTTTCTTCAGTGAAGCCCTCCCTCTCTTCACTGTTCCCCTGCCTCCTCTGGCTGCCAACAGACATCCCCATGGCCCTTCAAAAGGTATCTCACAGAGTAGACCACAGCCACCAGATCCCACTAAGTCTCTGAGCCCAAAATGGAAAAGGGTCCATATATTAGGAACCCCAAACCTCCTGTGGTGGAGTCCGGTACCCCTCTGAACTCCTCCTCAGGGTGGGGGGGGGGGGCGGGCACTACTCTGGACTCTCAGGAATGAGCTAGAACTTGGGGGGTAGGGTCCACAGAACAAGACCCTGGGAAAGAAAAACTGCCCAAGCTGTCTCTCCTGGAACAGTATGAACGGAAGGTAAGTTACTCCCGAGGGGGGCCTGGGGGGGGGGCCCAAACTCAAAGGGTTGAAGAAGGAGGGAAGCAGGGGGCTGGATTCCTTAACTAAGGGAAGAGGTAACTGAGGACACGGACTTCGGGATTCTAGGGAAGAGGGAGAGTGGGAGATGCCCTCTCTGGCACTAGGGGAAGAGGAGGCTGGGGCCCATATGCCAGGGTTCCTAACACCTCCGGCTCCCCCAGGGGAATGTGTCTGTTCCGAGGGGTTTTCCTTCCCACTTCTCGGGAGATCCTAGAGATTGGCTGGTAAGAGGAGGAATATTTTGGGTACCTA